>NW_026902132.1:0-457500 GCF_033783945.1 Neopsephotus bourkii | reverse complement strand
TTGACCAAATAAGCTTTCAAAAGCAGTAAAACTTGTTATTTAAGGTAGCAAACTGTGCCTTTGCAGCATGGAAAAATATGAGAACACTGGGGGAATAAGCTTTCTCTTCCCTCTTGGACCTCTATGCAAAAATTTCAAGCTTAAGGTAATCTTCCCAACATCAGTCACTGGGAATTAGTATGTCCTCCCCAGCTGTTGCTTCTAGATGCTGGGCCAGACTGTAAAAACTAAATAGACTTCAGTGGAATGCCTAAAATTCATTTTCTCACTCAAATGCTTTCATCTTGCTCATTTCATTGTGTTTACAGGCTGGCAGGTTTCCTGAGGGCAGCCATGATTTAGATTTACAGTCCCCTGGCCAGTCTGTTTCTGAAGAAAAGTTATAACACCTGTAACATAATACCGTTTTTGAAAAGAGTGAAAAATGTCATGGTCTGAAAAGGAAGCCTCTAAACTCCAGTAATCACAGTATATCACATATCTCTGCACCCCACGGTGGCACCTGAGGTTGTTATTACTTCAAAACACTTTCAATTCCCTTTCCCCTGTCTCCACCCACTCATTTTAAAGAAACCAAACCTGTCTCATCATGTTGGAGAGTTAGCTTTAAAAATATCTCTGGGATTTCTCCTTTCTCTTATTCAGGTTAGGGTGGGGAAACTCTGGGGTCTTTGGGAGGGAAGGAAAACAACTGAGTGAAAGTGCAGTGTCTCTTTCTGACTGCTGTAAATGGCTGGACATCTTTGTGATGTCCTGCCAAGCACTGGACAGCCAGGATTTCACTCCTCAACATTTATGGGCTCCCACATATGGGCTGAAGGACATCAAAGTGTGGTATAAACTTCACTGAGAATAGTGCAGATTTAAACTTCAAGATGCAAAGAGCAAGTGGTTAGAAACAATACCAAAGGGTTGCTTTACAGATAACATTTAGAGGACAGGATAAGTGTTGGAGAAAGTGTGAGTCAGGAAGAAGCCAAACACTCCTGCTTTCCTCTGAGCACCCTGTTATTCTTAAAGTATCTTTTATTTTATCATCATATTTAGAAACTGTTCACTGATATAGAATCACGGAATTATAGAATTGTTTGCATTAGAAGAGACCTTAAAGGTCATCTAGTTCTAACACCCTGTGTTGGGCAGGGACACCTTCCGTTGGACCAGGTTGCTCAAAGCCCCATCCAACCTGGCCTTTAACACTTGATCTAAATCTCTCCTCTGTCAGTTTAAAGCCATTCCCTCTTGTCCTATCACTACAGGCTTTTGTAAAAAGTCTCTTTCCAGACTTATTCTAAGCCCCTTTAGGTACTGGAAGACTATTGGAAGATCTTGCTGGAGCTTTCTCAAAGCCCAGCTCTCTCAGCTTGTCTTCATAGCAGAGATGCTCCAGCCCTCTGTTCATCTTCATGGCTCTAATCTGGACTTGCTCCAACAGGTCCATGTCCCTTTCGTGTTGGGGGCCCTAGAACTGAATGCAGTACTGCAGGTGGGGTCTCATTGACAGAGGAGTAAAGGGGGAGAATCACCTCCCTTGACCTCCTTTTGATGCAGCCCTGCATATGTGTGGGTTTCTGGGCTGCAAGTGCTCATTGCTGGCTCATGTCGAGCTTCTTTCCAACCAACACCCCCAAGTCCTTCTCGGAGCTGCTTTCAATCCATTCTCCGCCCAACCTCCACCATCCCAAATTGTGCTTGGGATTGTTCTGACCCAGGTGCAGGACCTTGTACTTGTCTTTGTTGAACTTCATGAGGTTGCATGAGTCCACCTCTCCAGCCTGTCCAGGTGCCTCTGGATGACATTCCTTCCCTCCAGTGTGTTTGCCCCACCACACAGCTTGGTGTCATAAGCAAACTTGATAAGGGCTCATCAATACCATTCTCCATGTCACCAACGAAGATGTTGAAAAGGATTGGTCCCAACACTGACCCCTGAGGGACACACCACTCATTACCTGTCTCTAGTTGGGCACTGAGCGTTGACCGCAACTCTTTGTGTGTGGCCATCCAGCCAATTCTTTATCCGCCCAGTGGTCCATCCATCAAATTTATGTCTCTCCAGTTTAGAGACAAGGATGTTGTGTGGGACAGTGTCAAATGCCTTGCACAAGTCCAGGCAGATGACTAACTGCTCTGAGTATGAGAAGAATATGAGCTTTTACATTTTCTGCAGCATTCTAGCTCCCTCCTTTTCAGTTTTCCATATACCTCTCTAATTCTTGTTACTAGACCATTTAAAAGCAAGAAGTTCTCAGTGGCTCTTGAAGAATGCTTTTCTTGCAATAATGGCTGCTGAAATGTAAAAGCTCAGTGTTATATATCTCTCTTGGGTGAATTAGAGGTGTAAATAAACTTACACTGGTAAGCAGGAAAAAAGAAACAGGCCCAAGAATTCTGAATAAACACCTCAAATTTCAGATATTTATATTAATCTTTCTATTAGAGGATATTCTACCTTCATCAATGGCAAAACACTTTTCAGCCTTCTAAGAAAGTATTTGGTGGTAATAATTCAAGCCCCTGAGGATAGAAATAGAAATTAATGTATTGTAGAGAAACTTTGAAACTCACATATTACATTATTTCCAGATCTGACTATTCTCACTATTTACTGTCCCCTTACGAGGTGCTTAAGAATCACAAATAATTCTATGAGGTTTCTTAAAAAATGCCGTTCAACTCTTATTGGACAAAAGAGCTGCTTCCAAAAAAAGTAAGTCAACATTACTTTGATCCTCCACTCATGTCCATCTTCTGAGTAATCCCGAAACCAGTTTCTCATATTGAGCTTTATGATCATTCAGATTAGCTTCAGGTTTGAAACTATGCTGGGAAGGAGCATATCATGTATCAGAGCCCTTCGGACTGAGCAGAAAAAAGAGGGACAACCAGGTCACAAGTGACTTCCATCTACTGCAGTGCATGGGGACCTTAGCCCAAGCCAGGATGTGATTTATTTCTTTATGGCAGTTCCTGGCAGCTGCAGCTGATAACATGAGAATGTGTGGGCAGCTCTTGCCTGTAAGCTGGTAAATTGAAGCTCTGTCACCTTCATCTGTTTCTAACAAAGGGCTGATATGTTTAATCACTGCTTTAATCCTCTGTGGGGCATGTCATTTGAACACTGGTTTCAGTGTCCTGCAGGCTTTAAAAAAATATAGTCCTGCTTGGAGGAGCAGGTTGAACCAGACGACCTTCTGAGGTCCCTTCCAGCCTGAATTACCCTGTCATTTCCAAGTCTTGATCCTTTTGTGGTTTAAGAAGCCCAGGCAGCCAGGAAAATGCCTAGATTTGTTACGTGGCTCTGTGCCTGTGAGAGTGTGAGACTATGCATGAGATACTGAAAAAAACCACACTGCTTACCCTTTTTCTCTGCTGTAAAATACTGGCCAATGCTTTTAGAGAACGAGAGCTGTGACATACAGAATTCCAAGTCACAAAATTGCCATGTCACTGCAGATTCTCAGTGCCTCTTCCTCTGCCTACGGCACATGCAGCAGAAGCATGATTTCTCCCCCTCTGTGCCCCCAACAGTAGCAGCACCCTGTGTAAGGTAAAGATCAGGAGCTCATGAAGGCTGAGGCCTGCCAGCAGTCACGAAGTATTCAGCCCATATGTGGTTTCTGAATGGTTTCAGCCCTGTTTCAGGAGGAGAAAACTGAGGTAGATCTGAGACAGAACAGTACTGACAGTGTAAATGAAGGTAGCACATACTTCACAAATTTAAGCTTCAAAGGAAATCACAGATATGCAAATCTGATTGCCTTCTGCATTTACGGGTTTGGGGATCCACTCCAAGACAGAATCAGCTAGATGCTGCCACAGTTCATAGAATTTTGTCTCTTAGATATCAGGCTGGTCTGCCTTTGTCTTATTTCATTTAGAGCATGCTTGCACATGCAGAACATTTGGGCTTGACAATATGGTTCTCTTCTTCTACCTTAGGAATCCACAAAACCTGAAATAACCTCTCCTGGGGTATAAAAGAAAGAGATGGATAATATGCTTCAGCCCTTAGTGAAATATAATCCTTATTATTCCTACAGTAAAGAGAATAACCCCATAACTCGAAATACAGAAGATTTGGAAGAGACAATGATTTTTCATCTGACCTTTTATGTCAATGCATTTTTTTATTTTGTATGTCAACACAAGTGCAATGTTGGAAAAGTTGGTTCTGTTGAAAGGGATTAACAAGAACCTGTGACTTAATATTGTGTAAACATAATAGTTTGTAAACATAAAAAAGCTGGAGTAAGCACAGTACCTGCTTGAATCTGTGCTGTTTAGCAAGCATCTCCTAAGGATCTCAGCTGTTTTTTCACAACAGGATTTTTTGAGAGTGGGGCAGGCAGAGTCTGGGAACCTGCACTGAGATGCAGCATTTCTTCCCTGTGTTACTCTGTTTTTAGATATCTTGTTCTTACATGGCAACAAATGGAATTGCTATCAAGCGCTGGTAGGCAGTAATTCTACAACTTGTACGGAGTTTTTCCTGCAAACAGAAGACTTATGGTAGAGTTAAAGGGAGGAAGAGACTGCTCAATACAGGAAAAGACAGGGTAAGATCAATCTTGTTATAGGTATTTAGTTGTTACTGGGGCCAAAGCCTAGCAAATTTAACCATGCATAATTTCACTTCTGAGGTCACAGCTCCATCTGCAATCACCCTAAGGTCACCCCAGGTAGGATGTGGAGAATTAACAGCTATAGGTATAACTGGGATGTTCATGAACCCCTTTTGGGCACTGGTTGCTTTTGAAGATCACAGAATGACAGAATGATTGAAATTGACAGGGACCTCTGAGGTCATCTGGTCCACCAGGGTCACCTAGAGCCAGTTGCCCAGGACCATGTTCAGACAGCTTTAGAACATCTCCAAGAAAGGACACTCCACATGCTCTCAGGCAAGCTGTGACAGTGTGTGGTTACCCTCAAAGTAGGAAAATGTTTCCCAATGTTCAGAGGGAACCTCCCGTGCTTGTGCCGTTTCATGTACTGTCACTGGGTGCCACTGAAAAGAGTCTGCCCTCCTCTGGTTTGCTATCATTAAGTGCCCAAGGTGGGCTTGGCTGGGGGTAAAGGAGTATTCCCCCACCAATCTCCATCTGGGTGAGGGCAGCCCTTCAGGAAGTTAACTGTCTTAGGCTTTAACTAGCAGATTTTTTTTTTTTTTAAATGATGTATCTGTCCCAGCTCACTACATAGCCTGAAGAGAAGTTATTCAAACTTCTTAGCAGCTCCATCCACATTTCTGATAGAATCAGAATTAGCCACAGCTATTATCCTGTTATTCCAAGTGGGCTGTAGAAACAATACATACATCTGTGTATTTTACTGTTTAGAGATGGGACAGGGAGTCCCCAGCTCAGTTGTTTGCTACAGGATGGACCTCACCTGATGCTAGAGTCCAGACTTCTGACAGGTTGTGATGATGGTCTTAGCACCTCCTCATGACTTGATTCTTCTCTTTTGAGGGAGTAATACAGCCAGCATACCTATACGAAAATATTCCCCTGCTATGATCTGCTACCAGTTTATGTGGGTGCCTGTGGTATGCTGACATCAGAAGCCAAGAACTCATTCAATTGTTTGCTCAGCTCCCTTCAGTGGGCGGGGGAGAGAATTGGAAGGACAAAACCCATGATAGATTGAAATACAGTTTAATAAGTGAAGAAAACAACCCCAATCAATGACAATTAATACAAAGGCAATGACTCATCACCACCTCCATGTGTTCTCACTGACACCTGGCCAGTTTCTGAGCAATGGTTATTTTGGAAAAACTCCCCATCCTTGTTTTATTGCTGAGCAGGATGTCATGTGGTATGAAATATCTCCTTGGTCAGTTCAGGTTAGCTGTCTGTCCTGGCCGCGTCCCCACCCAATCATTTGACCACCCCCAGACTACTCACTGAGCAGACAGAGAAAGGAATAGAGAAAGCCTTCACGCTGTGCCAGCACCGCTCAGCAGCATCTAGAACATCACTGTGTATTCAACATTGGTTTGGTTACAGATCCAAAACACATCACCTTGGCAGCTGCTGTGAAGAAAATGAACTCCATCTCAACCAGATCCATGAAGTCATTAGAAAGTCATACAAACTGCCTACAGAACTAGAATGACAGTTTGGCTCCACGAGTCTTCAAGACCTCAGTAGTATGGCATCAATAACATTGTAAGGAACCCCATACTTTCATGTATCTACAGAGAATCAGTCTGATATTTTATTAAATTCACAGGCTGTGCAGAGATAATGCCACTGTAGATAATGTTCTGTGTATTTGTAATGACTATCTTCAATGCAATTCAAAAATAATATTCCAGAAAACAGTGTGTCCTGAAGTATAATCACAAAAAGGCACTCACTCCTGCTTTCAGTTCATTGCATAATGTTCTCTTCAGTCCTTGGTTTACTAGCCTCAGTTTTGACAATTCTCAGCCATCTTCACTGGGACTGGCTATTTCTTTCTGAAGTCATCAGACAGTCAGCATCACAGTAGTGAAAAAAAAAACATATTAAAAATTAGATGAGTGTTAGAGAACTTACCATTTCCTTTGAAAGAAAGCTAGCAGGAATAGTAATGTCAAGTATGGCCAGTGATGTTCAGTCTATTGTTTATAAAAGGCCATCGTAAGATCCCAAGTTTTGCCTTTGATAAGCTTAAGCAAGTTGTTAACCCATCAGGCTGCTGCAGGGATGAGCTGGACCTCAGTTCCAGAGGTAGAGAGCTTGCCACTGAGAAAAATGCTGTGGAAGGAAAAAGAAATATAAGCTATCTGACTAAATCATAATTGTGCTTCTAGTAAAGCATAAAAATCCCCAAAACCAAACAATCAAAACAACCTCCACCAAAGTCCCAAATCAGAAAAGGGTTAGTAATCCACAGTTTACAGAAAAAGATTTGGGGAATTAAGACACATCTTCTTCTCTTTAACATCACAAAGTCTAAGATCATAGAATTTTATTTCATTTCATCTGACCATCTCCACTCCATACATTGAAGCCAGGATAAAACTGTAATTTGAACACAGGGTATCTTCTAGGAATACATCTTGTGGTCATTTTAACATTTCTGGCTTTATTCTTCAACCAGCCAATGGTTCTTGCTGTCTAAGGGCTTTTGAATACCCAGTGTTTCGTGTCCATGGAGGTATTTGTACACTATAATTAAGCTGTATCTCAATTTTCCTTTTTCTTTCTAACTTAAACTGAAGAAGGGGTCTCTAAGTCCTTCCTGTAAGACACTTCATCCACACCATCAGATAATTTTATGGCTCCCTTCTGCACCCTCTCCATGTCTGATATTTGTGTGACATATCTGAGTATTAAGTATGTGAAGTTCAAAACAATACAGATGCCCAGTATCCAGCTCATCAGTGTCAATACTCAGAAGGAAAACCATACTTTAGGCTTATATCCACTTTATTCATCAAAGAACTGTAATAATTGACTTTGTCTCTGCATTGATAGGTAAACTCCTGCTGAGCTGAGCCTCTTCACACTGCCATCCACACTGCAGCCCATGCATTTGTTGGCATGACTTACAGGCCTTCCTTCTATGACCATGGCAACGGCCTTGTAGTAAGTGGTCTCATTATAGCATATTTTGTATAAGTAGCTTCAATTTTCCAAGTGATCCAGGTTCCATAAACATGCAAGCATATTTGTGTGTGCGTATACTGAAACCTCATACATATTATATATACATATTATAAATTCATATATTCTATAGATAGTATCATAGAATCATAGAATAGTTAGGGTTGGAAAGGACGTTAAGATCATCAAGTTCCAACCCCCCTGCCATGGGCAGGGACACCTCACACTAAACCATGCCACCCAAGGCTCTGTCTAGCCTGGCCTTGAACACTGCCAGGGATGGAGCATTCACAACTTTCTTGGGCAACCGATTCCAGTGCCTCACCACCCTAACAGTAAGAATTTCTTCCTTATATCCAATCTAAACTTCCCTGTTTAAGTTTTAACCTGTTACCCCTTGTCCTACCACTACAGTCCCTCATGAAGAGTCCCTCCCCAGCATCCTTATAGGTCTGCTTCATATACTGGAAGGCTGCTATGAGATCTCCATGCAGCCTTCTCTTGTCCAGGCTGAACAGCCCCAACTTTCTCAGCCTCTATATGTTATATGTTTTATATATATGTATGCATTACTATACCCACCAAGATCTCATGGCTATTTGCCACCTTGTCAATCTGTGTCATCCACAATTGTTAGGAGCTCCTGTGGTTACAGATCTCTGCAAGAGCTACACCCTGATCATCTGCCAGAGGCAGCTCTCCACAGGAGTTAAGGACCTCCTGGAAAAGCTGGGCTGTCATAACAGCGAGCAGATAGATGAAGTGGCAAGGAGGTGAAGAAGTCCTTATTTTTAGTAAAAATGGAATTTTAATGTACTGTAACTCTCAGAATTTGTCAAACATGCAGACTTAGCTATTTTTAAAAGTTTAGCAGAGGTGGCACTCTTACATATTGCGGCTCTCACGTATTGTCTCCTTCATAATTTTTCTAGTTTGCAGATCTGAAAGGACATAACCGAACGTATTGTAAATGTTTAATTCCCCACAGCCTGTTCAAAGCATCCCTGCAAAAGCCATCTCCTTATCACTGTGCTGCTCTGCCTGACTTACTCTTTTCACTCACTTTCCAGTCTTCATGTGCCGCATTAGGTTTTCATAGAAGCATGGAATAGTTTAGGCTGAAAAACATCTTTAAGATCATTGAGTCCAACAACTAGCATAGTTCTGCCAAGTCCACCACTAAACCAGATCCCCAAGCATTACATCTACACATCTTTGAAGTACCTCCAGGGATGGTGACTCACCCACTTCCCTGAGCAGCCTGTTCCAGTGCTGGACACTCCTTTCAGCAAAGAAATTTTTCGTAATTTCCAACCTAAACCTCCCCTGGTGCAACCTGATGCCATTTCCTCATTCTATCACTTGTTACTTTGGAGAAGACCACCCCCCACCTGGCTAAAACCTCCTTTCAGGTAGGTGTAGAAAGTGACAAGACCTCCCGTGAAACTCCTTTTTTTCCAGCCTAAGCAAGCCCAGTTCCCTCTGGTGTTCCTCATCAGACTTGAGTTATAGACCCTCCACCAGCTTCATGCCCTGCTTTGGACACACTTCAGCAACTCAGTGTCTTTCTTGTAGTCAGGGGGCCAACAAAATATGTATATAATATATAAAAAGTGCAATTGATGAATCTGATTCAGTGGGTGAAAATCTTGATGTGTTATGCCTATTCACTATACAAAATATGATGTAATACTGCATCAACAGCTGCACTTTACTACAATATTTACTTATATATATGGCAAATTTCTTTCTTCTTCTTGATTCCAAAATGACTTTTTAATTTCCATCAGTTCTCAAGCAATCTAACCTAGTCTTTTCTGCCACCACATTTTCTCATCATCTTCCAAAGCTTGCAAAAACTCTGCTATGGTCTTCGTTTTAAAGACTTCCACCTGCCTTTTGCCGGCTGGATTGGAACGTACCTGCAGCCCTGTGGATAATTTTGCCTAGCAGCTTCGTTAGCTCCAACCCATGTACGTGCCTCTATACATGATCCAGCCACTAGAGGGGACAGAGCTTTACACTCATGTAAAAGCACCTCAGTTGAGATTTTGTAAAATACCTGTTTCTAAATAAGGCTTTTTCTTTGGCAGAAGAACAGGTCAGACAGGTGACTGACACACCCCCTATTCCTCTGTCCCCTGCTTTTGTTTTAAGGCTTTCAGATTGGTGGCACAACAGCTTGTAAAGAGAGGCAGGCTTGTGTTGCCAGGGTGTTATTCCCCTTCTTAGAGACAAAGAGATCTCTCTCCCAAGGTATTCTGCTAGGAATGGAAATAATTGTGCTCACATTGATGAGGCACTTTGAGATCCTGGGAGGCAAAGGCATGTCACACAACAAGAGTTGGTGTTAATACTCAGCACTCCCCACCACTGTACTTCCTGTCTTTTGTATTCCCTGCCTTTTAAAGGGTTGCAGCTGCTTGCCATGCTGCAATACCTACTTCCTTTCTGGTTCTTTAGCTCAATTTGGTTTGCTTGCTCTCTCACACAAACTCGTAAGCTCTGTATATAATAAATGTAATGTATACAAAAACTCTAACGATCCGATCCTATTAAGAACTTCTCATAGATGTAAAATAAAGTCTCCTGTACTTTGTGTCTTTCTGTTGCTCATATTCTGTGTGCTTTGGTTGTGCTACTGTATAACCTCCTGGTTTAATTTGGCTGGAAGGAAACAAACATCTTCTGTCATTTATGAACTGGCTGTAGGGCATCTGAGATTTTTATAGCTGAGTAAAATAAATCTTAAACTAGAAAACTTGAATAGCTTAGCCTGTGGTTTGCAGGCATTAGATGGGAACTCGAGGGCATGCACCAGCTTCTCTAATGGCTGTTGAAATGCTGCTTTGGGGGAACATGTCAGGTCATGCAGACAGCTGCACTTTAGTTGGAAATGGTGAAAACTAATAGCACAGCATTTAAATTAATATTTGGCACTATTGATGTGACTGTGCTGTTGGGACCTGGAGATATAACGGGGGTAAAGAAACTTTAACCAATCAAGACAATTCACTTTCCAGTTTTGTCATTCATTTAGATTAAGAGATCATGATGAGACTGTCTATGATGCTGGCAGATTGTGGTTAGTCTTCCTGTGATGCTGAGAGTGAATTGATTTCCAGGTTAGTAAAACATATGATTATTACCTGGTTAATAGCTTCTTGAATATATGACTCATAAAGCTGTGTCACTGTGTCTTAAAAGACTTGGTAAGGTGAAAATACCATTTAAGTTTGAAGCTAGCAATGGTATGCAATAGAAATATTAATTAAGAGATCTTAATGGGAAAAGGATAAAAAATGGCCCAAGCTCCTTTTCAGCACATAACATCCCTACAGCTGGTGTTTGAAGGCAAGGAGCTGTTAAACCAGAAGATGGGGGAGGGGGAAGGAGGAGTCATTTCTGCATACACTGGGGAGAAAACTTCACTGGATTGCCTAAAGCAATTGTCAGAGGTGGTTCCTGTACTCATCATTAGCCATAAAAGCAGAAAAGACAGAGATACAAAGCTCTTCAGGAGATGCCCTCCTTAAAGGACACTGATTAGACTGATTAGAATCACAGGCAACTGGCAGCACTGCAGTAGCCAAGGAAAACCTTTATTATTAAATATAATCTTAACAATGTGTTTGGTATTTGATCTTTTATAAATTTCTTCCATTATTGTGAATCTACAGTTTTTCAGTGTTCTCTTATTTGCAAAACTTAGATAGTGTTAGGTCTGGAACAATGATCATGCCATTCCCAGGGGGATGGAGTCTTACAAACCCCAGGTGAAGACCATTGTCATAGTCACCAGTATATCCCAGCATTTCAAAGGCCAAAGGATGCACCTAGTTGGAGGTGGGAATGGCAGGATTTCTGCATAAAGAACTTTTTACGCCTGTCACCGAAAGATGACATGATTCAAGATCATGGATTAAATGCCAATGCCTCAGGAACCAGACTGTGACAAACGAAACACCAAAGGTTGTAATCCCCATAAACTGTGATCTGTTCACATGAACAGTTGTACTTCATCCAGCAGTACTATGCAGAGAAGGCATTGATAAGCATGGATACATATTTATCAATGACCTGCTTTCTCAAGACACAAATCCCCTTTTTATTTCCTCCTTTTCTTGAGTTTGCAGAGGACTACAGCCTGCACACCAACACTTTGTTCAGTTGCTCAGGTGCTCTACGTTTCTATTGAATTTTCAGCTCTTTTCCCCTTTCATAACCTCAGACTCCATTTGGGTTGCTGGGGAGTAAGTAAATCAGTGCACAGTCTAACATAGGGTTTAAGAGTGGCTAATTTCTGAGGCTAAATGATTTCCAACAAAGTATGGAATAGATTACTAAGTGTGATAGTGCCACAGAGGGTACTGCACCCCCCTTTCTGTTACCTTTCTCCTCTCCAGACTTGGCTGCTCATGCTCCAGGGATTTAAGGCTCAACTCTGTTCCCACCTGGCTGTATAACATTGGCTCAGACTGCTGGTAAAGCTGCTGACCTGTTACAAAGTACTGTGCAAATGTCTGTTGAAAATAAGAAATAAGGATGACAAAGGTAAAATTACAGGTCAGGGTATCTCAAGAACTTGAGAGGAAAGATACATGAGGAGGAATAAACTTCTAACAGAAGAAAATGGGGAGCTGGTTGCTGGTTTATGAGGTGTCTGTAGTATCGATGGAGCTGGTGGAAGATGTTTGTTCTGTAATCCCAAAGGTTTGCTCTCAGGAGGCACAGTGGTGTGTGCACTCCCTCAGATGTTGCCCACCAGGACAACAAAGTCTCCTTGGATGTCTTACAAGAGGTGGTGAATTTATCTCTGTCTTGTAGCTCACAAAGTCATAACTATTTTTGTGTATCCTAGCCAGTAAATACTTTTTGTGTACTTGTAAAGATCTGCATATACTGTTTGCAAAGTCTCTTTGCCTGACTACAGACACCTGAACAAACAGACCCAAAAGAAGGGTGACAGCAGGATCTTCTTCTCAAAATGTCACCTCCAAGCCATTTCAGCACAGGCAGACTGTAAGCGAAGCCACCAGTACACATGGAGGAAGAGGATCTCACACAGCTATTGGGGTTTACCCAGCACAGAAAGACCAAAGTCCCTACCTAGGGGACTTAGATAAAACCTTTAACTTCTACAACAGGTGTTCTGTGCCTTGCTTGTTCTGATTTATTAGCAATATATAAGATGATCCAATATTTGGCCTCTGCCTTTAAATCATAGGATTTTCCGTTCTAAAAAATTACAACCTTTGCATTTTATTAGTGTGGCTTAGTGTTTTCTAAGCCTTTACTACATCCATATATTTTACCCACATTCTAAGAACAAGCTTTTGTACTTATTATCAATTACCTTGGCAATGGCATGACCACATCCACAGACATACTTGACAGTGCAGTGCTGCTGCCCTGGATCTCTGCAAGCACACACGGAGAAGGAAGAATTTGCATTGCAATCACACCAAAAGGGGAATTTCTAGGCTAGTAGTGTAGGTGAAGCTTGGGGTGATGAAGCTTTCTGAACTGTTGCCTCTAATGGGATGGAATCTCTGTAAGCCACGTGAAGGTGTTTAGGTCCTCCTTCTCAATTTCTTAATTCCTGGAAAGGGTGTTTTAGTTCCTCTTCCCCTGGAGGGACACAAGAATTGATTGATTAATGTTTGTAAAACACCAAAGAGAGAAGCACTGTGTAAATGCCATGGTTGATTATTGCTACTCAACCTTTCAAAGAAGCATCAACCTATGTCTATCCTTTGAGCTCAGCTGGATCTTTGGGGTGAAACAGAAAACTGTTCCATAAGAGCTCAGAAGCTACAGCTTGACAGCCTCTGTAAGCACAGCAGGCCAGCATTTGCTGTGTGCCCTGAGCTTTTGGTGTTTGCCTTATCCCCGATTCTTTTAGCTTTAGCTGGGAATACATTATTACATGTTAGTATTATTATCAAATGATGAAGTTGCTGGTTGGTGTTACCAATTTGTTTCTAATTTCCATGAATGCCTCCTCATTCTCCCTTAACTCAAATATCAGATGTCTGAATACTGATTTTGAAACCTCTTGGAGCAATGAATTACAAGTGTGGACTCCCAGAAGACACCAGTTTGATAAGTCCTTGCCACAACTGTGGCCAAACATGACTGAGTGTTTGGCCCATCTGAGCAAGGACTGGAGAAGGAGATGTTATCCAAGGAAAGGATAAGAAATCATGAAAGTGTACTGAGCAAATTCCAGCAGTGGTGCTGTGACCTCCCCTAGCAGTGACAAAGGGTAGCACATATCTTTGTCTACCCAAAAGACGTTAAGATAATTTCTGGAGGCATTTCTGGTAGTTTACTACAGTAATTATTTCTTGGCCTGTGTTGTACAATAATACATCATGAAGCAAATTTCTCATCTTCAGGCTTCAGTCCCTGGAGATGGATGTTTTGCATTTTGTGGGTCTGGAGCATCTGTGATGTGGATAATCCCACCTAAGACTTGCTCTACTGAAACCACTCCAGTGAAAGCTGTTCTGGTTCAGGGACTGCCCAGCTTGAGAAAAAAATTAGCATCAGTTTTTTCCCTGCCTAATTACGGTTTTCTTTTGCAATTAAATGTGTCTTGAGAGTTATTAACAGAGACTGAATTGCTCATTCTGTTAGCTGAATGGCACCACGAGGGTTGTCAAATCATGAATGTTGTGATTCAAAGGGTCCTGAAGAAGCTTTGTGAGAAGAACAAGTCATTACTTACTTGGTCTTGGTGTCAGGGCTACTGATGGGCTCCTTCACAGAAGAAGGAGACAGAAAAGTTGAAAGGGACGTCATCATCTTAAGGTCACCTCATTTCATGCACTACTCCAGAAAGATTCCAAGTAGTGGGAGAAGTAGGGTATATGCCCTTGGAAACTTGCAGCCATCCAAAGCCTCCAGGGAAACCCAGAAGATGTCCAGATAGAAAGGCAAAGGCTGATGGCATCTGCAATTCTACAGCCTTCAATCCTTCAGTAACTGCAGTCCTGTCCAGACTCCTCAAGCCCCTTGAGACTGCGCTGCTGCAGGGGATGGGCTATCAGCTCCTTGCCAAAAGATCAATCTAATGTCTCCTGCCATGGAAGGAGTATGTCATTTACTGGAAGCCAGTGTGACAGGCTCAGCTTCTTGCATCCCCGAAAACAGTGCCACCAAGAGATCTCTCTCAGGCACACATCAGAAGAGGGTCCCGACAACTTGGAGCACATCTTCCTGCCTCATCAGCAGCCCATAGCCTCAAGCTCTGCACCTCCAGCCAGCTGTACCTCTGTGTCCAGCTCAGCTCTCTCTGACCCTGAAAGTCTGCAGTCGAGGGTGCCATTCCTGCATGCCCCAGTTCAGGATTGCATGAGTAGTTTGATGAGTAGCAAACACAGGGGTATACTGCATACCTTGCAGCCTTCTCTTCCTTTGACAACCCTTTCAGTAGTGTGAAGTTTCATCATTTGCTTTCTTCTGAGCAGATTATCTTCTCTTTTAGCTGTCCCTGCCACAAACCTGCCAACACAAACACCTTTGTGGGTTAAGTCCTTTCAGTTCTCTGGGAAAGGAAAGGATGCATGTCACTGAGCAGTCTCCTGGTTGGGAGCCATTCCTGTGGCACTTGACTTCATCTCAGGTGCTTTAAACATCTGTGCTACCAAAAGCAGGGATGTAGTCACTGTATAAAGGACGGTAGTCCCTGGAAGGGATCTAAGTCTCAGCTGGGCTAAGTGACTGTGGCAGGGGGCTGCAAAACATACAGCAGGGGTCATAGGTGCCTGAAATCAGGTGGAAAGTTCAGGTCTTTTGTGGCATGATGCTCTCCATTGCATCAAAAGGTATGGCTATGGTATGCCTACAAAGGGACTGAGGCTGGTTTTACAAGGTTACAGCCCATGGCTTGTCAAAAAATTAGCAAATAGACATATTTCTCATGGAAAATCTTATTCTGGAAGCAGTTGATTTCACAGCAAATCAAGATGTGGTGTTGCAGTGTTCTCTTCAGCTGAAACAACATGTGGAAAAAGTTCCATAAGACTCAATACTGAATATCAGTGGGTTTAGATAAAACCTAATCCCACTACATGGCTAATGCTAGCAAAACAACCAGTGGAGGAGTCATTTGGATTATATTTTTTTATGTGGGGCCGGGTGAAAATGTCTCAGCTCATATCTGCTCCTGAAATTGTTAAACTTGTCGATAAATATTTCCTAATTCTGTATTTATACATATACTTAATTAAGATGTTTGAATGCCAGAATTGATCAGAATTATGCCTCTTACGTCATTTCATAAGATGCTATTCTATCTTGCACCAATAAAGAAAAATTACTTTATTTGGACTTCAGTTCTCAGTCTTTTCAGCATCAGTCTGGATAGTTTGCTGTAGAATCAAAAATCTTACCAGTTTTTAACATTATTAGTGTGACTGCACAAAATGCACCATTCATGGTTCATTTTTCATTATCAGCAAACATAATGCTAATTTTGAATGTGGCTAATTTCCAAGTCAAATAAAATTGCTTCATAATCAGGTCTGTTCAGCTTCCACTGATTTGATACCAAACTAGTGCTACTTCAAACAGTTTTGGCTTTTGCACTGGTTGGTGGGGTTTTTCTGTTGGTGTTTTTTTTTTTTTTTTTTGGTGGGGGGGGTCCTTTTCTTTCCTAAATTTAGACAGTCACTGACTTTTTGTCTACTTTGGAAATTTATTTGGGTTCTCTTGTTTAGATGTTACACATTATCTGACACTGCACTGCACCATTTGCTCTCCATGGTGAAAAAAAGTCCTTGTTTACATTTCTAGAAGTGTTTTCCACTTCATATGTATTATCAGATGAACTTCCTGACCTTTTCTAGCACTCTAACTAATTTGTCAGTATAACGAAAGAATACATTTTCTCTACGATTTGTTACTAGTTGTACTGGTTTAATTGCTGAAGTAGAAAGTATCTCTGCATCTAGATTGATTTTTTGCAGCCTTCTGATTTAAAATATAATGTAGATAATGTGAGACAATTCCATGTTTTGAGTGATTTGCCAGATGGCTACATGGATGGGGATATAATTTAAATGAGTCTGTTATTACATTCGTCCATGTATGTGTTTTATAAAAGAAGTATGTACATTATCAGTGGAAAAAACAACTAGGAAACTTCCAATCAGATCAGTATTTAGCATCATGGATTGATTTCTTTTTTTTTTTTTTCTTTTGCTCCACCAGGTAATGATTTTATAGTCCTATCACTTAAATACCAAATCACCACTCAGTGACAAGCCAACTTGCCTTGCTTATTCAAACGTGTTCAAACCTCCTTAGGTCTGGAACCAAGCTCTGAGATCTGAGATGAGTGAGTTTGTTGGTTCATTTTTCAAGGTGTAATCCAGAAGGTGCACAGACAGGCAAGGCTGGAAAAAGGACATTTGAAGAGCAAGACAATTTCCATTTTGGAAACTGACGTGGCTCACTCTGTCTTCACCTCTAGGCTGGATACAAAAAGGCAGAAGTTTGCACTGGGGAAAGATTATTGCCCTTCTCACCAAGGACATGTGCCTGGGGAGGGAAGAAACCCAGGTACACGTGGCTGATGAGACTCATGTTTCAAGTGGTATTACTGCTTGCCCTGTGTGTAACAGGACTTTGTTATACAGCAGTATGTGGTTTTTTGTTTATGCTGAGAGACACCGAAGAGCCCTTTGCCTCCTGGATGCAGCACTTCAGCTGCTTGCAGCCATCTCAGCAGCCCTGATCTTGGCCAGGAGGAAGCAACCTGCACCCTGCTATGCTCAGTCTGAGCCCAGAGGTAACCTGTCTCAGCTCCTTGCTCAGCAGAACTCTGCTCCCTGGTGCCACCAACCCCAGGGGCTGTGGGGGAGTCTAGCCCAACGAGGTGAAACCTCACATACTTCCAGCCTTTCAGGTGTGATCGCTGTTGTTCCTCTGTAGTCCAGGGTTAATTTTGCACCCATATTAGACTTACTGCTGACCTAAACTTGATGCTGGTTCAAGAACATGTTTATGTACATTTTTGCCTCTACCACATTTTAACATTTCCTGGAGCACAAAAGTAGTCCTGAAATGCTCTATTTTACTGCTGACAGAATTGCGTATCTGTTGGGCTTTTTTTTCTGTAGGACTAGCGATACATGAAAGTGCTACATTCTGCCACAGATTCCCAAAGCATATTTATCCATTCAGGTCTGTCTGGAGTACAAGTTCTCACAGCAGAATAAGTCTCTTGAATATTATTGAATTGCAGTCACAGACAATAAAACAGTCTTATTTAAAGGTCTGCTATGGTAGCTCTACTACCAATAGTAATATCTTCCATCTTCTGGCATGGAAATATTAGTTATGAGGACCTTAGGACAGCCTTTCCCTTATGGCCCCAAAAGGGATGGTGACAGTAACGGATGGGAAAGGTAGGGTAGCCCCTGCTGTGCAAAAGCAAGCAAATGAAAACCATCTGAGTGCTTTCCTACCCCCAGGAAGGATGCAAGCTGAGATAGGGTCATGTGTGCACTGATTTAGAATAACATTTCCTTCCTGTTAGTCTCTATGAAAATGCAAACAGGTGTTAGAAAGCTAGCGTTACATTCTGACAAAATTTGTTTCAACAACAGGCCCAGGCTGTCCCCCTTACGGAGGCCGGAAGGAGAGATGGAAAATAATAAGCAAGCTCCTCCTAGAGGCGCTCTGCGGCTCACCTCGGCTTTAGATGCCACTTCCTTTCCTTGATTTGCTCCTCTCCCCTCAACCCCTGGATAACACTGCATGTCAGCAGTGATTGCCGTGAAAAGAATGAGACTTTGGCCTGTGTCAAGAGCTGGAAGCGTGCCCAGCACTGAAGCAGAGGCAACAGGCTCCTGCTAGGGCTGTCAGCCTGCCCCTGCTGCCTACAGACGGTGCCAAGGAATAATCCCTGGGCTACATTTACCTGCCCTAGGGCCAAATCCTGGCGCGGGTAATGTGTCTGAGCAGGAGAGCTGGGGAGTGCATTTCATAAGGCTCTTGCATCAACCGTGGGCAGGAGAGAGGAAGAGAGGAGGAGCGGCTATCTGTGCTTGCCCCTGTGTGCACACAGTGAGCAGGGAACAAACAAGCAGAGGCTCTGCAGGTGTTTGGGTCGGTAGCCTGTCTTTGCCTGGCATCAGGGTGGTATCTCTGTGATTGTCAGGAACAGATGTGTGTGGCTCCAGGTGTGTCAGGTGTATGTTTTCCTCAGGAGCACATGCTGCAAAAAAATGCATTATAACCCACCTGCCTGCTTTCTTCAGCCTTACATAGTGAATACAGCAATATACAGCCCTGCACTTAAGACAAATGCCCCAAATTCAGCCTGTAATTCTAATCCTGAATATTTGTGCCTCCTCTTGCAAGCTAATCAGCTCTCAGCCACAACAAAGGGGCAGCAATTTAGCCCGTACGCTTGTAGTCATTACCCATAGAAAACCTATGTGGACTCAATACCACAAACTTTTCCACACATCACATGAAATCATTCAAACCATACTACCTTCACCCATGAATTCCACCTGTGGGGGTTAACCGTTGGTAAAATGGGGAAGAGATGTTGCCTTGTGCACAAAAACTGCAGCTCGTAACTTAGCAATTCTACACCTAAACCACTTGCAGCATTCAGTGTTGCTTATAAATATTTTTTATATATAAAATATAATATAAATTGCCCCTTCCATATTTGTATTGAGGTATTTTGGGAAAAGCAGGAATAGCATTACTTACTCAGATTTATGAGTATGCAAGGAGCAAAGAGAGGTCCCTGATACTGAAACTGGTGAACATCAGATCTGCTAATGGACTTAATACAGCTCTGCATTTGCATAATTTAACTGCAAACAGAATTTAGCCTTGTTGTTTTATTATATAAAGACTGACTGGAGTCCTGGATGGATGTCTGAACACTCAAGCCAACTTTCCCCTGATTATCTAGGGGGTGTGCTGGTAAAGTGAAAAGGATAACGCTTTAATCGTTTGGGGCTTTTTTACTGTAATTGAAACTTTATTTCTTGTGAGTGGAGAGAGAACAGGTGCCTAATTAGAGTGCATGATAATTCTCACACAAATATAGATAAACAGGAAGATCAATAAAAATCTCTTCTTGCTGGACTACTGCCATCTTGGGGATAGAAGTTAAAGTATTTAGAAAAAATCCTTTCCCTGGGGAGTACATGGTACTGTTGTTTTAGGAAAAAGATTTTTCTTGCTTGATCTTTGCAGTGACCGTGTTACTCATGAAGAGTACTGGCCAATGTTTTAGAGGAAAAAGAGCTTTACCATTACTGAAAAATTGTGTAAGTGTACACAGGAGTTTTAATCAAAAAAGTAGATTCTGTAGGAAATTGTTTGCCTTTCCAACATCTGGAACACTTTTGAAGTGTTTCACTGAAATTTTTTTTTAATGTAGTCATGGAGCAACTGGAGATGCCTTACATGGGTGAGAGTGTTTGCTCCTGTCCTGAACTTTCGCCAATTGGCCAGTGAATCTGGCTACTCTGGTTGTGCATGAAGAGTGCAAAGGAGGGATCCAGTAACAAGCTAAAAAGAAAAGAGTCTGTTGTACTGTGACTTGATGTGCTGGACACCTCACTTGGAGGATACAACTAACAGGAAAAAAATCACACAGATGATAGCCTCTCAAAGCAGCAGACCAGGTGCATTTCCTTTCTTTTCAATATATTCTGTATTAATCTTTCATTTTTGTACCCTTGGACAACACTATAGTGAAGAGAAAGGACAATGAAGAAAGCATAGTGAAAGCAAGTATAATGAAAGAAAATACTTGATCACGAGATTAATTTTCTATTGGGTTTGTATTTACCTCTCAGAGGTAAAAGTACTTGTTTTCACAGTCAAGTCTGGTGCTCTGCCCGCAACACTGTAGCCCATGTGTGTGTTGGATGACATAAGCGTAAATACATGGTTCACCCGCTGGCAAGTTCCTCCATTCCAAATATATCTTCTGAAAGTATCTTCTTTGGAAAATGCTATAGTACTTCTGGTAACGGCACCACAGTGTCTGAAAATGCACTTTACCAGAATGATCCAGGTGATGAAGGCTGAATTACAATGAAAATCCTGGAGAAGTGCTATGACATCCTCTACTTATGACAAATGTGTTCTTCCTGATTAAAGCTCTTATAATAAATGCTCTTTTATAATAAAACACCATGACAATTAGGCCATTAATTTAAAAAGTTCTAAAGTAAAACCACAGCTGACTGACTGATGCTCTGTGGCATTATTTGTTGAAGTCTTTTCTTCTCTGAAAAGATTACCACAGAAATGACAGCAGATGTCTTAAACTAAAAAGTTATTATTTCATTAATAAAAAGAGTATATAATGGCATACATCAGATCCAACATTATTACTAAAATTACATTTTGCTGTAAATAAGCTTGGTCTTGAATATATGGTGGGATATTTAACATTCTTAAATACCTCATTAACTAATTCTTACTAACTTCTGTCAGTATTTGTTTACTGTTAATTATCTGTTGGCAAGGAATGAATCCCTTCCAACCCAAACCATTCTATGATTCTATGAATGTAGAAAGAATTAATTTGTAAGACCTGAGATTGATATAAAAAATGATATATACAAACATTGTGAACAGCAACTCCCAATTTTGCTTCAGCTTTATTCCCCCCCTGCTATACACATACTCAAGCAGAGTATTAAATAAGCTGCCTCAAAGGCCTAGCCACTTTGTCTACAAACATTGTGGTAGTGAATTTTATTTAAATATAGAGATATTTTGTTACTATCCCTACAGATTTCTCTTGATTTTATGTTTTCTGTAACTTTGCAATCCTTTGTTATGGGATGGCATAATCAACTTTCTTTTATAGGCTGGCTAGAAAATCCAAGGAGCTAGCAAGACCTTTCAAATGTTTCTGAGGTAGTTGAAGATCTGATAGAAGAATAGAAGTCTACTGTTTTTTCCTCTATCATTTCTACCCTCTGTGGGAGAACGGCTCTTTGCTGGCTATTGTTCCCTCTGTTGTTCCAGTCTGCTCCTGCTAGCACATCCACTGAACAAAGAAGCATAGGTATCAATTATAAAATTTATCTGTCTAATAGTCCAGGTTAGGCAGTGAGCACTGAATAAACTCTGAATTGTACTAATCAAAAGAGGCAAACACCTTTTACCCATGTTTGTTCTCAGCTGCGCTACTGCTCAGGTGAAGGCTGTGGAAATTTCAGAGGTAATTTACTTCTGCATCTTTCTCAGGTCAAGCAGATTAAGTTACCTCTGATATCATAAGCAATTCCATAAGTAACAGAGAAAGAAAAAGACACACTCTGGTAGACTGTGCTTACAGACCAATGAAAGCCAGGTTCTGCTGTTCTGCTTTTTAATGCTTCTCAAAATCCCTAAGGGGCATGCTACTGGCCCTTTTAATGTTTGCTTGCAGATCACAGCAACCAGAAAATGTGTACCTAATGAGAACAATCAAGGCTCATATGAACATTGAGGCTGTTGTTGCTGGTGAGTAACTGTGTAATAAGCATCTTTTGGTTGTAACTACATGCGTTTCACCAATACTTGAAGAACTGGGTGGCATCATTAGCACAGGAAAAAAACAGTGCCTACATTTGGTCTCTTCAGCTTATTTTAAATTATTGGTAACTATTTGACTGAGAAAAGAGGAATATGTGGAGAAGGAAATGTGAGTGAATTAATGTGTAGGTAATGACTGCTGTGAGGCAGTCCTTATCACCCATCATTCTGAAGTTCTCGTAGGCTAAAGACTGCAGAATAATCTGTTTTAATGTTGATGGGGTTTTTTTTTTAAGCTAGATCAGAAGCTGTGGAAATGATTCACTTTGACAAGAGTATGAAAACTTGTTTGCTGTCTTTGTGCTAATGTAAGTTGTCTTGTGAGTTCAGATGTACTCCTGTACAGTGAAGAGAAGGAAATGTGGCTGGTTTTTTTTTTCATAAGGAATCCTATATGATCATTCTAGTCCCCAGTTAAAGTGCTTGTGTGTTTTGGGCAAGGAGGCAGATTGTTTCCTTTTTTTTTTTTTTTCTACCACCACTTGTTAGAACAAAAATGTGCTTCTTTTGAGGGGAAATCGAAAAAATGAAAACACTGTAAAGGTTCAGTTGGAGCATTTCAGCTGTAACTCAGAGGAAGCAGCATTTAGAAACTACAGAGATGAATTCTGATCAACAGAGAGGGACTTTGTTCATCTATTTGCAAAGTTTAAGTTTTTAGAATTGAATTCTCAAAGTTTAAGAGAATTTGGGAATTAAAGGGTAGGACTAAAATGATGTTTTTATGGGCCGAATGCTATCTATTTTTATTTTAGTAAAGATTCTTCAGACTATGCATCTTACATATGCATAGAAAATGTGATGTAGCTTCTTGAACAATGGCCAAGAGAGGCTGAGGTCATGCTCTGACCTGTGATTTTCTTGCTTTGCACAGTGCAACCTCAAGTTGACTGTGAGCCCAAGGATGCATTACCTGATTTCCTGAGGACAGTCTGTTTGGTTCTTCATTTCTCCCACAGAGATGACTGGATTTCCACTTATGATTTTTACTCTCTTGGACAAAGTTCTCAAAAGCTGTGGTTATCCTGATGGTGAATGCAGTCACTCCCAGGACTGCGGGAGCTAGTACACACTGGAAAATCCCTTTAAACCCTACCTAAATGACAGGGATTAGGCACAGGAAAATGACCTTCCATGCCTGCCTCCTCCTAAGAATGAAGAAAAGAAAACAAGGCCACATGGTTCAGAGCTGAAGATGTGGAGGTTACAGCAATTTATCTTTCTCCTCTGCTACAACCACTGTGTTCCCTTCCAAAGCCAAGAGCAACTGGCTCACATCTGGAGTCTTTCCACAGCTGACCTCTTTGACCACCATGAGGCTTCATCTTTCTCATCTGACTTGTTCTTCTTCACTTTTGGCAATACCATCCCCAGGTAACCTTACTGTTTCCAGGAGGAGGTATGCATTTTTAATTTATTTGGATGAGTGCAGGAGAAATGTGTAGTTAACAAGCCTTTAAGTGTTGAAAAGTTCAAAACTTGATCACTGGTAAATTGATGGGCTTGTAGGGAGAATTGCAGTCAAACACTTACAGGTATTAGACAGAACAAAATTTAATTAGGGGAAACTGAAATGTGGCTTTTTAGTCATATTTTCTTGGACCTCTTAATATAGGTAGATGCATGTCAGAGCACTGTTTAATGTCAGTTTGCTGGGTTGTCCCTGTGTCCACACAGAGCTCTGTCAGGCAGGGAAGGAGACAGTGTTCTATAGACTTATTTAAAGAGTTAAGTTCAAGTGCCATACTTCTTGAGACAAAAGCGAGATAAAGGCATGCTGACGACAATGGGAACAAGGCCAGTACCTCATCTGATTATTTCCTGCCTTGCCCACATGAAATACAAATGGAGGAATCAGCAAGAAGAAGGCAAGTTCAGCATGGCTGTCATTTTATTTGCTGGATGATTACTAAAACCATTTGGAAACATTCCTTCTTGGAAAACCACAGATCAGGAAAGTGTCCTGTCAGCTAGAAATATTCTGAACTCTTGGATACAGGCACTCAAATACACAACTCGCACTCATACCTGTCCTGGGTTCAGCATTAGCAGTCATATTTTCTCCTTCTTAGTAGCTGGTGAAGTGCTGTGTTTTTGACTTTCGGTCTGGGAACAGCACTGGTAACACCGATGTTTTTAGTTACTACTCAAATGTTTAATCTGACCAAAGACTTTGTGAGCCTCATGCTCTGCCATGGAGGAGGAGAAGCCGGGAGGAAGCAGAGACAGGACACCTGACCCAAACTAGCCAAAGAGGTATTCCATACTACAGCACTTCATGACCAGGATGTAAACTGAGAGTTACCCGGAAGAGCTAGTGAACTGCTGGGTGGGTATTACCGGTCGGCAGGTGGTCTTGTACTCTCTTCCCTTGTTATTTCCCTTATCATCATTGTTATTGGTAGCAGCAGTAGTGATTTCTGTTATACCTTAGTTACTGGACTGTTCTTATCTCGACCTGTGGGAGTTGCATTCTTTCAATTCTCCTTCTCATCCCTTCTGGAGCAGGGGGAAGAAAGGTGGGGGGTGGAGTAGACTGCGTGGTTCTGATTTACAGCCTGGTCTTAAACCACAACAATACCCCAGGCTCAACCATTTAGGTTGCCTCTCTATTGCTGGAGAAGTTAACAGGCTGCTAGCATAAGCATCCAATCTCAGCTGAATACCTATTTAAAAGGTTGGCAATGAATAGCGTAAGAGTTCACATCATGATGTAGGGACACCTTTGACCTGGTTGCCAACATACCATACACTACCAAGACCATTTCACTGCAGTTGCAGAATCACTAATGGCACACTTTGGTAACATAATAACTGGTGCTTTATTGATAAAAGCACTATTTCAATCAATAAATATACTTATATACATTGACTGACACAGGTAGCTATTAAAAATATTGACTACCCTCACAATATGATGCTTTGAAAACGCCCAGTAAGCTGACTGAGCTTTTTACTCAACAAGCAGATGAATGAAAATGAGTAGACCTGGCTTCTGAAGGAGTAGGAGCTTAAATTACCAATTTTTCAGTCACCTGCACTCTGAAATCTTGAGAATGGATTCAATAAAATTTGATACGGACAGATTCCTCAAAAATAACTGAATGTACAGAAATCTTGTAAGAAATTGAAAGTTGGTTGTAGGAGACAATTTCAACTGGTTCTCTATTAACAGTTCACCCATGCCCTTTCTTATTGGCTAGCTATCAGCTGTCATCACACAAGTAACCTGGAACCATGTTGTTTCTTTTCAATAGCACACAGAATGAAGGAGGTTATCTAGGATTGCAGAGGGAATCCGAAGGCAGTGCTGGGCAAAGGGTAGAGGGAAGGGAAGCTAGTTATTGTGGAGATGTGATTGCAGTGGTGCAGGACAAAAGCCCGTACAAAACCAGGCTTATTTTCTTGTTCTATGGAACTTTTTTTTTTAAAGAAAAATAATAGGTATCAGAAGCAAAATAACAGTTGTAAGGCGCTATATATGTATTTGATGTGAAAGCTCTGTGGCTTTTAGACTTTACAATCACAGGTTTTTCTCACATTGTTAGATGTGAGAAGAAGTTTCATTACTATTTTGTGATGTTATACTGTCAAGTGCTAACCTTTCCAAGACTAGGAAATACAATTTTATGGAAGACAAAATGCTACTGAAAGCTGGTCATGTGTCTTCTTTAAGGGGAAAAAAACCCAACAAAACCAAAAGCCTCAAACCAACAAAACACGTATCTATTTCATCACATTTATCTAGGTGAAGGGTATAGTTAACCTTGAATATAGGTGATCAAAGGCAAAATATTTCTCATGGCAAGTGTTCTGCTTTCCTCAGAGAAGTGGGTACTAGAGATACAGCCTTTCAGATCTTTGGAGTCAGGACCCAGCTACAGCCTGCAGTCACTGCTGACTGTCCTTGGTCTCAGGGAAGACTGGCAAGCTAAACAGCTTTCTGAAATAATGTGAACAGCCTGTTAGGTGAATAACTGAGGAGGAAAGCTTGGAGGAGTAAGTTCCTGACTCCCCCCAAAATTTCACATGTTTTCCCATCCCTTTCCCGTGAAGGCACCTCTTATTGCCAAGAATTCTGTGTGAGTGTTGAACGACTCAGCATTCTTTTCTGTTTACAGGATTTTAAAATGGCTTGATCACTTCCAACACACACACAAGCTTCTGTACCTGTAAGTGAGCTACTTTGGTTGGGCACCAGCACTGTGACTAACACTTGATAGTCCTGGCTGTGGAACCTGGCAGCTAAAAGTTGCTCAGATCCAGAGGTTCTTTATTTTTGTCAGTTTTATGACACTCTGGTCATGAAATATCCGATTGCTTCTACTAATGCTTGTAAGATTTTTTCTTTCAGCTACATCTTGCCTGGGCTGAGCTAGGTAGTCTAGCACATGGATTTGGATTTGAAGGAGGCCTGGATTTGAGTATTGATCCTAACTGTAAGCTTTGTCTAAAGAGTGACAAGAGGAAGTGGTGTTCAGATCGAGCAAAATTTACCAAAGCTACACAAATACTTTTCCTTCTTTACCTCAGGATTAAATACCAATGGTTTTCACAATTTTTAAGGAAGTGGCTTCTAGAATAGGAATGGTAATGTCGCTGCTTAGCTTAGATGCAAGGAAACTCAGGATTAAGTCTTGTGTTCAAACTAGGACTTCGAAACACTGGGAGCTGTTATCTGAAAGTGTGTCCATACAGTACATTCACCTATTTGGGGGGGATTATTCCAGCCTTTTATATTCACTTCCAGTGTGATTCACAATGCTGAGCTCTCCATCTTCTGTTTTTGCAACAGAAAACTGAGCCTGTGCTATTGGTTTTAGAAAGTGCTGTCCCATCCAGTTCTTCATTCAGGACACTTGAAGCACTCAAATTCCCTTAGTCTCTTTACTGTAAATCCTGCTTACTCACCACTTCTGCTCAATGAAACTCAGGCACATAGAACACACACAAAATTAGATGTATGAAATAGCCTTGCCTAATTTCACTCTTTCTTGATAGGCAAGCAACACCTGGGACTTCAAGACATTGTGCCACTGAAAAAATTGTAAAGAACGTGTCCCAGAAGCTTAATTCTGCTTGGAAGCACTTAAAAAAAGACAACAGAAGTCCCCTCATGTCTCACCCTTGTATTTCTCAACTTTGTGCATGCTTTCTATTCTTCGAAAAAACAGTCCCTTTTGATCCTTAAACAAATGACCTTATCTTTTTAATAGGGTCATTAAGAACTCTAATGTCCCAGGTATAAATTCCTGCTACTACTGTGCACCTTAATTTACTATTCATACGTGAATCCCTTTGGGTTCCCAATTACTATCCAGCAACAGCAATTGGCTCTTGAAATTATTCCCACAGGATGACTTTGTAAAGGACACTGCAGTTTACCTCTCAGTTCCCTAATTAAAGATACAACACTTGATAAACCTTGAGCAACTAGTAATTGGAAGCTAGCAGCCTTACCAAATCCCTGTTGGCACAGGTTTTGCTGCCTGATAACTGACCTCAAGTGGGTCATGTGGGGAGTGCAAGATAAATATTGAGGTCACACACTACTGAAACCGAACCAGTAGGAATCTACTGAAAAATGTCCCTGGTGACAATGGTACCTTAACATACATGGTTTGTTGTGACACAGTGCACAGCGTCTGAAACACCACAGGTGCTGCAATTCCAGCTACCATCCGGGGCATGAAACAGGAGGAGACGTTTGTGGTGGGAGGAGGGAGGAGTTTCAAAAAACTTGCCATCATGCTTAGTGTGCTCTCTTCTCCTCCTTCACCCACTTCCCCTCCAGCCACCTCATTCCCCTCTCTCTCCTCTCCCCTCTTTCTGATCTCCTTCATTCAACTTGACCATAAACCAGCATATGTCAATTTAATTGAAGTCGCGGCCCTTATGGTATTTCAGGAGAAAAATGGTCGTGTTGATCATTTTTTTTTCCTTCAGATTCAACTCCTTCAAAGCAACTAAGAGCAAATTATAATTTATTTGACCGCAGGTATATTCTTTCTCGGCAAGTGCAAAGCAAGACTTTTTTTGCACAATAACCTTCACTGTGCCCTGAACTTAATACAGTTTCCTCATCAAAGTACAAGTGCAATTGTCTTTGAGAAAAGACACATAACTTCACAAATGTTCCAACCAAGGCTACAAATACTGTAAGATTATTAGTAAGAATGACTGCAGATGAAAAGAACTATTGAGCAAGAGGCTGAGTTAAGGTTATTGTGCCTTGATTAAACGTGCTTTTCATTATTCCAAGTAGGAAAAAAGTTGATGTGGAATGGTATGAAAACTGTCACCCTAATTTTACTACTTTCTTTGAAAAGGAGCTTTCACAGATTCATTAACATTTAAGTATCAAGTAGAACCAATATAATTGTAAATAATTCATAATTTCAACACTCCACCTATTTTGCATCGATCCCTTTACCTCCTGCCATTAGGTTTGTTGTGACAAAAGGACAACATACCTCCTGTGCTGCCTCAAAAGGAGGATGCATCAAGCCCATCTCCTGCACTTACCATGAGCAGATGTCCAAACAACACAACCATATCTCCCTGCCATGTGCCCAGGACTCCCACATCCTCCACCTATTTTCTGCACAGGTAATTTCCTGAGCTTGATGTGATTAGCTGAGCAACCTACTGTCTTCTAAACATTAATCCCATCTTCCTCTGATGGGACACCAATGTTTTGTATCCACGGATTCCTCTGGGAAAGAGCTCCACAGAACTACCACCTACTGAATGATAAAACACATCTTTTTGTTTGCTTTAGACTTGATTCCTTTGATAGTCAGTAGTTTCTGTACTGAAATGTTTTCCTTAGTTCCAAGGGAGTCTAGTAATGTGTTTTGAAAGAGCCTGACATGACATTTCCTGGTGCTTTGTACAGACATTCACACCCTTAGTGAATATCATAGCTGGTGGCAAGTTACACATGCATGGCACTGCTATACCTCGTAAAAAAGCTTACACCAGGGCAGCAGAAAATAAGGCAAACCCAAAAGCTTTACCTGTGACACCTAGCAACCAGTTCTAGCTACTGACAGGCTTGAGATGTAGGGCATGGTTTGTAAGTTTGTTCACCTGGGTCCAGGACTAACCATGAGCAGGACTGCAGTGCATTGGCATCATCCTTCCATGACACCAAAAGCAGTGTACACCCAGCAGGTCCAGCCTTTAGGTGGATTAGCTTGCTTGACTCAATCTTAAATATTCTCATTAGATACCAGAGTTGACTTTGATTTCAGCACCTAGTCACTATGGAGTGCAGCATTACAGTAAGTAAAAACACTAAAATGCTTTTAATTCTTAAATCCCAGAATGAGGCTCTTTAACGAAATTCGAAGGTAGAATGACACACAGAAATGAAAATACGACATCTCCAGATGGCAGTAAAGTTCATTCAATTTGAGCACCTGAGGCACACAATGAAACAGCAAAGCTGGATGTATCAAAAGATCACTGCAGTTCTCTCTCTGCCTCAGAAAGGCTGCTCATTAAAAGTGAAACAATATAGCTTTAACAGCAAAAATAGCAAAATAGTCACAAGCATGGCATGAGCCAGGTGAGGCGTAAATGGAAGAAAACCGTGCTAAAAGTTCTGCTTTATTTCATGTCTAACTTGCAGCAGCATTAATTGAAAGCTCAGTCACAGGAATGTTGCAGCAGACTCTTGGCTGTGCTTGGTGGTATCAGCCAACAACATCAATATATCCACTTTGGTTTGCCCCTTTTCCCCTTTCTGTGCTCGGGGAAGTTGAAAGCATATCTTATCTGCAGTGTAGGAGTGCAGGGCTAGCTTCCTTCACTGCGCCAGGCATTGCGTACACAGATATGTGCAGTCCCACCTCCGCGGAGTTTCTGCTGCAAACACCAGAGGAGACAGCAGAAACAGGGGCAGCAAACAAAGACAAGGTCAGTAGGTAGTGTGTGAAATACATAAGGACTTTCTCCGTGCTTCCTAGCTGTGAGCTGTTTGACAGGAACACCAAATAGTAGTAACTTCATATGAACAGAACGTTATTGTGTAGTACTGGAAAAAAATGAGGGGAAAACTTTTTATATGTTGTAACCAACCTAGGTCTTGGATCCAGAGGTCCAGGGATGTCTGGAAAGCCCTGTCTAGTGTGGTAGAGTTGCATTATGGGACAACCCCAAGCCTGCTCTAATCAGCTGATGGGGGGGACAGCTTCCCAGACAGAAAACAGCAGGGAAAAACACTATTCTTCTTCTGGGCCCATTGTGAATGCAGCTTCTCATGTGCCCACACAGTGCAGCTGAACAAGCATATCAGGGTGCTAGCAGGGACTGAGGCTGTCCTGAGCTCCCCAGAGGAACTGCTGCCTTTGCAGGCCTGAACAGCCTCTGTTGAGCTGGGCTCCAGAGGGGCTGGAGTCATGCTGCTGGACAAATTACCTGCTGCTGTGCGTCAGTGAAGCACCACATGTGGCTGCAGCCTGTCTGCCAGCAGTGCCACTGCTAGCTCAGACAGCCTTGTTCCCCCAGGAGGTTGGAGCCTGGGACCTGCAATTCAATGCTATGGTTCCTCTGCCTGTCTTTGTTCAGACACTCAGCTAGGGAGGAAAGGCTACTTTGAGCAGGCATAAGTGACCGCTCACAGTGCTCTGTTAAGGGGTCAGCACAGAGCTGCTGGCGCTGTAGACCTCCTCTCCTTCTCCTAGGCATGAGAAGGGGGATTCCAGTCACTGCATGCCAAAATACCATTGTTGAAAAGGCCAAACACCATTTTCTGCTCCTAGGGAGCTGACAGCTATGGCCACCTGTATACTGGTCACCCAATACAGCAAATGATGCCACTTTTTCGCTTAAAAACAGAACAAACCTATTGTCTGCCAAATGAGCATTTCAGCTTTGCTTGACTGGAGTGAAGCTGGCTGTGATGCTACTTTGCTGAGCAGCTGTGCCGTCTGAACAGTCTGACACGTTGTAGCCAAGGACCTTGCTGAGGTGAGTAGCTCGGAGAGGGCGATGCTTCAACACCTGAGCAGGGGGAGCTCAGCGTCCAGGAGCCTCAACTCAGAGCGACAAGAGCCACCGAGGGAGCCTCAAGCCCTCCACAGGACCTGCCCAGGAGCCGGCAGCTCCGCTGGCGCGAGCAGGGACTCACAGGGGGCGGAGCCAGGAGGAGCGGCACCAGCCCTGACTGGGTAAAAACCTGCCCCAGGGAGCGCGGGCCACCAGGAGCGGGGCGCGGCAGTTCGAGCGGGATGGTGAACAGTCACCTTACGACCAGGGCCCGGTCTGGGAGCTCTGCTCTGGCTGCCCCGGCGGTGGCAGCGTAGGCACCCAGACAGAGCCGATGAGAGGGGAGGCTGCAGCGCAGAGCTCGGGGTGTAGAGAGTGCCTGCACTGGTCTGGTGAGGTAAAGGTGCACAATGGGCAGGGCTGCACTGGGTGCTCCCTGATGGAGGTCCTCCTGCAGTAAGGGCTGAGCTGCGGGATGCTGTTAATAGGCTAAAAGATGTAAAGGAGGCCGAGAGGAAGCAGGAATGCTTGCTCCAGGCCCAAACTGTGCAGGGGCCTCAAGTGTCCATCGTAGCTCGTGGAGGAAAGAAGGAGGCCATTAATCCAGGGAGCTGGGAAATAGTAAAAAAAAAAAAAAAAAAAAAAAAAACAAAAAACGACAAAAAAAGGAGGAAGAGGACAATTAAAAGCAAGGGGCTTCCTCCTAAATCTGTTGTCCCCACCCAAAACCACTTTGCACTTCTGCAGGGGGCTAAAGAGGAAACACACACCTCTCAACATGAACAACCAGCTGGTGCACTGCTAAAGAAGATCACTACTGGTGCTGCCAGGAAAAAGCAGTGGGTTATAGTAGTAGGGGACTCTACTTTGAAAGGGACAGAAGCACTCGTCTGTCGGCCTGACGCGGTCTCAAGGGAGGTGTGTTGCCTACCTGGGGCACAGATCAGGGATGTTGCAGAGAGGCTGCCTGCTCTAGTAAGTCCCACAGACTATTACCCTCTTCTGGTGATACATGTGGGTGCTAGGGATATAGATAGCAGTAGTCCAGAGAACATAAAGGACTACAGAGCCCTGGGAGAGGTGGTTAGGGGCTCTGGAGCTCAGATTGTCTTTTCATTAATTCTCCAGGATGAAGGGGAGGACCTTAAAAAAGCTAGGAGGATTAGCCAGGTTAATAAATGGTTAAAAGGGTGGTGTCATAGTCAGGGGTTTGGGTGTCTTGAACATGGGACCCAAGTTTGTAGGCCAGGTCTAGCGGGGGCTGGTGGAGCTGGTCTGAAGAGCAGTTTTGGTAGGAGGCTTGCCAGACTGGTCAAGGAGGCTTTAAACTAGATGTGTTGGGGGAGGGGGCATCATTCCATCCCAACACACCCAGTCAGTTGCCAGCACCTATAATAAATGCTTGGAGCAATGTAGAGATATTCCAGCTGCTCCAGCCAATGAGCCGGCTTCATTTGGAGCTCAGCTCAGATGCCTCTATACAAACGCCCGTAGCATGGGGAACAAACAAGAGGAATTAGAGATGTGTGCACATTTAAGGGGGTATGATATAATAGGTATCACAGAAACATGGTGGGATGGCTCCTATGACTGGAGTGTTGGAATGGAAGGTTACAGGCTCTGTAGGAGAGACAGGCCCAGCAGACGGGGAGGAGGAGTTGCTGTTTATGTCAGTGATAGACTGGAGAGTATGGAACTCTGTCTGGGGACAGGTGAGCAGTTAACAGAGTTTGTGGGTCAGGGTTAAAGGGTGAACAGCAATGGGAGACATTACTGTGGGGATCTGTTACAGATCAAGAGAACTCTGTGGATGAAGCACTCAATAGACAGATAGGAAAAGCCTCACGCTCACAGGCCCTTGTTCTCATGGGGGACTTCAACCACCCTGATATCTGTTGGAGGGACGGGGCAAGCAATCCAGGAGGTTCCTTGGTTGTGTGGAAGACAACTTCCTTCTGCAAGTAATAGAGGAGCTGACAAGGAGAGGTGCCATGCTTGACCTCATGCTCACCAACAGGGAAGGGCTGGTTGGAAATGTGATGCTCCAGGGCAGCCTTGGTTGTAGCGATCATGAGATGGTTGAGTTTGAGATCCTCAGGACAGTGAGAAGAGCGTGCAGCAAGCTCACTGCCCTGGACTTCAAGAGAGCAGACTTTGGCCTCTTCAGGAACCTGCTTAGTAAGGTTCCATGGGATATAGCCCTAGAGGGCAGGGGGGCCCAAGGCTCTTGTTTGATATTCAAGGATCACCTGCTACAAGCTCAGGAGTGTTGCATCCCAACTAGGAAGTGAGCAGGAGGGCCAGGAGACCTCCTTGGGTGGATAAGGAGCTGCTGAGGAAAATTCAAAGGAAAAAAGGCTTATAAAAGGTGGAAGCAAGGACAGGCGGCCTGGGAAGAATACAGGGATGTTGTCTGGGAAGCTAGGGACCAGGTTAGGAAAGCTAAGGCCCAGTTAGAATTAAACTTGGCTAGGGATGTTAAGGATAACAGGAAGGGATTCTGTGATTACATTGCAAATAAAAGACAGACTAGGGACAATGTGGGCCCTCTCCGAAAGCTATCAGGAGAACTGGCTACCCAGGATTTGGAGAAGGCTGAGGTTCTGAATGACTTCTTTGCCTCGGTCTTCACTGGCAAAGGCTCTGACCGCACCACCCAAGTCTTGGAAGGCAGACGCAGGGACTGTGAGAATGAAGACCTTGGGCCCACTGTAGGAGAGGATCTGGTTCGAGACCATCTTGAGAACCTGAACGTGTCCAAGTCCATGGGACCTGATGAAATACATCTGCGGGTCCTGAAGGAGCTGGCAAATGAGGTTGCTAAGCTGCTGGCCATTCATATTTGAAAAATCATGGCAGTCAGGTGAAGTTCCTGATGACGGGAAAAAGGGAACTATAACCCCCATTTTGAAAGAAGGGGAAAATGGATGACCCGGGGAATTACAGACCAGTCAGTCTCACCTCTGTGCCTGGCAAAATCTTGGAGCAGATTCTCCTGGAAGGCATGCTAAGGCACATGAAAAACAACAAGGTGCTTGGTGACAGCCAGCATGGCTTCACTAAAGGGAAATCCTGCCCGACCAATTTGGTGGCCTTCTGTGATGGGGCTACAGAACTGATGGACAGGGGTAGAGCAGCTGACGTCATCTACCTGGATTTGTGCAAAGCATTTGACACTGTCCCAAACGACATCCTTGTCTCTAAATTGGAGAGACATCAATTTGATAGGTGGACCACTTGGTGGATAAAGAACTGGCTGGATGGCCGCACACAAAGATTTGTGGTCAATGGCTCAATGTCCGGCTGGAGACCAGTAACAAGTAGTGTCCCTCAGGGACAGATTGTTGGGACAGATATTGTTCCACATCTTTGTTGGTGACATGGACAGTGGGATTGAGTGCACCCTCAGCAAGTTTGCCAATGACACCAAGCTGTGTGTTTCAGTTGATACACTGGAGGGAAGGAATGCCATCCAGAGGGACCTTGACAGGCTTGTGAGGTGGGCTGATGCCAACCTTATGAAGTTTAACCATTCCAGGTGCAAGGTCCTATACCTGGGTCGGAGCAATCCCAGGCACAGCTACAGGCTGGGCAGAGAAGAGATTCAGAGCAGCCCTGCGGAGAAGGACCTGGGGGTGTTGGTCGATGAGAAAATGAACATGAGCCAGCAGTGTGTGCTTGCAGCCCAGAAAGCCAACCGTATCCTGGGCTGCATCAAAAGGAGCGTGACCAGCAGGTCGAAGGAGGTGATCCTGTCCTTCTACTCTGCTCTTGTGAGACCTCACCTGGAGTATTGTGTGCAGTTCTGGTGTTCTCAACATAAAAAGGACATAAAACTGTTGGAACAAGTCCAGAGGAGGGCCATGACAGGACTGGAACACCTCCCATATGAAGACAGGCTGAGAAAGTTGGGGCTGTTCAGGTTGGAGAAGAGGAGGCTGCATGGACACCTCATAGCAGCCTTCCAGTATCTGAAGGGGGTCTATGGGGATGCTGGGGAGGGACTCTTCATTAGGGACTATAGTGATAGGACAAGGGGTAATGGGTTAAAACTTAAACAGGGGAAGGTTAGATTGGATATAAGGAAGAAATTCTTACTGTTAGGGTGGTGAGGCACTGGAATGGGTTGCCCAAGAAAGTTGTGAATGCTCCATCCCTGGTGGTGTTCAAGGCCAGGCTGGACAGAGCCTTGGGTGGCATGATTTAGTGTGAGGTGTCCCTGCCCATGGCAGGGGGGTTGGAACTTGATGATCTTAAGGTCCTTTCCAACCCTAACTATTCTATGATTCTAAGATTCTATAACTGCACGTGGTTTGACAACCAATCAGTAGTTCCTCCTATCACTGTTGTCTTGCAGCAGCTGAACACAGATCCCAGACAAGTTTGCTAACTGCCCACTAGCAATTGTTGAGTGATAACACATGCAGTTCCCCACATGTTTATGCAGATACTCAGATTTATCTGACAGTTTCATATCCAGAAGCATGATACACAGTAATTAAAATTAAAAATGTTTTGACAGCCAAAACAAATGGCTATATAAATTAGAAAGCTCTAAAAAGCAATGGTTTCCAAAAATAAAGATCTATAGATAAATCAGAATGTTACAACATAGAACATTTTAATACAAGCATATTAATGTAAAGCAGCTGTTAAATACAGGCTCAGGTTCTGATGGGGAGAAGAGTAATTTTCAGAACTAGAGCCAAGGGAAAATGTGAGAGATTAAAGTGAAAAAAACCTTGCTAAAGAAGGAGTGAAGGGGAAAGAAAGGACAGACCCTTCTAGTGTGAGGTAAAACTCCCAGAGAGGTGATAGGATGAGAAAACGTGCTGCTGTTTGGCTTTGTCCCCAGTGTCTTGCCAAGCAAGTGAGGTGGGGTGAATGCTGCAGCATCAGGAGGTGGCTGGAGGGAACCTCAGTCCTGCATCTTTTGCAGAGAGGAATAAAGACAAGGTCCAAATTTCTTCTGCTATGCTCCTGTGGCCATCTACTGCCCTGTCTTGTGCTCCCAAAAGCCAGGAATCAGCCTGACTTTGATTGTCACTCATGCAGTTTTGCACTAGAAGGCAGGTGAGGGCAGTCTCCATCTAAAAAGAAACCCCACAATGACTAAGCTGCAAATCTCTGAGATAAATCCTTCCCCCTTCTCTCAAGAGTCTGCAGCTACTTGCCTCACTGAGTGAACAAGGGCCTGATTCTGAACCCTTTAAGCACACCCTGTGGCTCAGCAGTAGCTCTGGAGCAGGTCTTCTCTGCTGCCAGTTTACAGCCAACATCAGTCATGCTGCTTGAAGTCCTCTTGGTGCAATGACCCTCTGGCCTTTAATGTCAGCCTGGGAACAGTGATCTCTTCAAGGTGGAGATGTGTCTTGGGAAAGAAGTTTTCAAAGCTGAAAGCAGCATTAACAGCTATTTGAAAGAGTATATTCTCCCACGGTCATATCTGCACTTTTTTTCTGTTTCTGCCTCAAACAGAGAACACCAAGGACTTGGGATGATGAGGGGGTTCTGGAATGGCAGCCTAGGAGGTAACTTACTGTTACTCCCTTCTTTAGTGGAATTGCACACTGGGAAAGTGATCTCCCATCAATGCAGATTTCTCTTCCCAAGACAATTTTTGTGTTCTCAAAAATACTATCACTCAACATTTCACCTCTACAAGTCCTAGGAGAGTTATCTGGGGCTTTGGGTGCACTATTCCGTCCAATAATGATGGTACAGGAGACATAATAAAAAATATGAAAATACTCAGATCAGGGAGGCAGGTAGCTCTCTGTAGCAATTATATCACCATTATCTGAGACATACTATCTTTACACACAGCTGTATGAAAAGAATCCCCATCCCTTCCTCAAACTGGCCAAGTTCACTAGGATAGGTGTGGTCTATCTCTGGTTTTCTCAACCTGGGATAGCTCCAGGTAGCTTCAGCAGGATGACTGGATTTACTGTAGCCATCAGTGAAGAAAAAATCTTACCGTAGCCTATGGAGCTCAGAGCTGTTTGTACTGAGCATCAATCTGACTGAATAAACAACAGACTGCAAAGTCTGGCTTTCCTGGTTTTGTCTCTCTAATCAAGTGGTTTTTGGAAAAACACAGATTCTGGGGAGCAAGGCAAGAGTGCTGCCTAGCCATTCCTGGAGAGGTACACCTGTACAATGCTTGTGAGGACTTCTGTTCAAGGAATAACTTGTGTCTGCATCAGATCTACCAGAACGGAGTGCAGGGCGTATTTGTCCCTTTTGAGAATGGGCAGTACGGAATGCAGTCCTTCTTTTTTAAATAAAGCATGACCCAAACAAATGAGTCATTCTTTCTTTAAAAAATCAGACTCAGGCTGTATTGTGCTGGTTCTCCATCTCCTGGGAAATGAACCTTCATGGCCACAAAATCTCTTAAAACCATACTGCTGACTTGAAGGTGTAAACTCCATTTGTTTCTGCATGTTATCAAGCACATGGGCACTGACTGAGCACTGCATTAATCCCATTGGCATTAAGCTGCAAATCCACAACGTTGGTGGAGCTTTCTAGGTATAACTCTGCAGGACTGCAATGAATTTTGGGTCCTCTGAACCATGTTAACATGACTTTTTTCTTATGCTAGTAGAAAACTATGGTTAGTTTTTGCCTTTGTCCACAAAAGTTTGAGGTTCCAAAACAAATCTGTATCACCTTCTCTGCTTCTGAAGTGGTATGGCAGTAGCTGAACATGCCAAGCGTTGTTTCCTTGATGGCAACATGACCTACTATCTGCTCTGAGATCCAGGAGCAACTTGTCATGGTTCATTCAGATGGATTGTGGCGGTTACTTTGGGTTCACTATCCTGTCTTGTACATGAGGCTTTCCAGCAGCAGCAGCATTTTCATTGTTCATGACAGGCAACACATGAATGGGTCTTTTTAAATGAAATGTCTCAACAAGACAGGTGACAGTCTGTAGCTAAATTGCTCTGGAGAGAAAATGCTAACCAAGGTGTGAAGAAGATTCATGCCCAGGGGCATGCAGCTCCGTGATGTGTCTTTGCAGGCAGTCTGAAGGACAAGAAACTATTCCAGCTCCTACCATAAGCTCTCCTGGAACAGATGTTTCCAGAGCAGTGAGCTCCTGTACTGACAAAGGAGGTGGTGAGATGGCACCTCTGTGTCATTAGGTAACCACTCAGAAAAACAGTGCTAAACCCCCCATGTCAGTCTGCTCTGCCCACTGCCCATCCAGAAACATATGTGGGAGGCAAATGATGGTTCAATAAAAAGCCAGAGCAGGAAACTGAAATGTACAGCGAAGTACTGCGGGAAACCTGACTGGGCACCTAGCATGGTCAGACGGAGGAAAAAAGCAGTCTGATCGTGATATATCTTGACAACACTGAGATTGTTTTCAGATTGTTTTCATCCTCTCAAAATGGTTCACACATTATGTGTTTGGGACCCATCCTCTGAGTATTGTTTAGAAAGGAGACCAGCTGAAACTTCAGGGTGTCTGCTGTAATAAAAGAGGAAGTGATTCACTGTGTCAGAGGGAATAGAATTCAATTGCAGTCAATCTCCTCAGAGAATGTCCTGGTTTTTAGGGTACTGATGAACACAACTAACATGCTTCTGCCCTCATAATACTTAACCTGTGTCATTTGTCTGTGTAGTACTTCTACTAGCTAGGGTCTATACACAGACTTATCTTTCAGGAGGCTTGAGCGAATACACGCTGGCGGGGGAACACCTATCTTCTTGCTCTTTGAACCAGAGATGAATTGTCCCACCTAATTCCATATCCTGTTACACACATAGAATCATAGAATAGTTAGGGTTGGAAAGGATGTTAAGATCATCAAGTTCCAACCCCCCTGCCATGGGCAGGGACACCTCGCACTAAATCATGCCATCCAAGGCCTCGTCCAACCTGGCCTTGAACACTGCCGAGGATGGAGCATTTGCAACCTCCCTGGACAACCTATTCCAGTGCCTCACCACCCTAACAGGAACGAATTTCCTCCTTATATCCAATCTAACTTTCTCCTGTTTAAGTTTTAACCCGTTACCCCTTGTCCTATCACTACAGTCCCTAATGAAGAGTCCCTCCCCAGCATCCTTAGAGGCCCCCTTCAGATACTGGAAGGCTGCTATGAGGTCTCCACGCAGCCTTCTCTTCTCCAGGCTGAACAGCCCCAACTTTCTCAGCCTATCTTCATATGGGAGGTGCTCCAGTCCACTGATCATTCTTGTGGCCCTCCTCTGGACTTGTTCCAACAGTTCCATGTCCTTTTTATGTTGAGGACACCAGAACTGCACACAGTACTCCAAGTGAGGTCTCATGAGATCAGAGTAAAGGGGCAGGATCACCTCCTTCGACCTGCTGGTCACACTCCTTTTGATGCAGCCCAGGATACGGTTGGCTTTCTGGGCTGCAAGTGCACACTGCTGCTGGCTCATGTTCATTTTCTCATCGACATGCCACTGATCAAATGGCAGAGACTGTGCCTAAAGTGATCAGAGTGAAGAGGATGCTGACACTTAATTTGCTCTGCCTTTCTCAAAGAAAAATTGTCATTACTGATAGATTTTGTGATTCCCGAGAAGGAAGACCGCACAGCAGTCCTAGATTATGCCATGTGGTGTTTTCTTAGTACTGCCTCATGATGATGAAGATGCTATTTAGTGGTAATGACTAGTATAGGATAGTTTTTAATTAATAAGGATATGGATGATGGATATAGACAGACTTCACAATTCTTCCTTGCACTCTGAAGGATAAAAATTGTTCTGCTTTGCTCCCCAGCAATGCATCTCCGTAAATGCCAGCTCTGCAACTGAAACATCTGCCAGGTTTACAAGTGTTCTCAAACCTGCCATTGATTTCGTATACTGAATACTATGAAGTGGCTGAGATGAATGTGGAAATATTCTGGAGGGGAATATAAGAAAGCCTCTTAAAGACTGGGTCTTGATTTTGGCATGAAGATTTACAACCTGTATATGCAAGCCTGTTCTTACAGGTTCTTAACTGTCTCAACAGTATTGACCATTGCTGGCCACCATATCTGTGAAAAATTTTTGACATGCATACCACTGTGGTGTTTTTAAAGAAGTCCCTGTCAAATATCTGCTGTCTTTAATTTCAAAGGAAAATAACTGCATGTGTTCTTTACCACTAAGCTTGGATACCACCAGACCACCTATAGCAGGTTCAGAGAGTCATTATTTAAACCACTATTCAAATTATTTCAAGATTAAATTCCAAATGGAATGGCATTAAAATGCGTGGTCACCACCTGCATAATGTTCTTCAGAAACAACAAAGTACTCCTGTTTTGCAAAAGCGTAAAGGAGGGGAAAAAAAAAAAAGAAAAGCTAGTTTTTAATTCTTTAACCAGGGATTACTGAATATGCATACAACCCAGCAAGTGAGAGACTGGCATTTCAGGTTGTGTAAAGTTAATAATGGGCTGCTGATTCACTTGGCACTAACAAATGTTCATTTATAAGCAACACAAGTGACTGAAAATAAAAGTGTTGAGTAGTAAAGTATGTGAAATAGACATAATGACAAATTAAATTAAACCTACTGTAATGAAAATAATAAATCAGGACTTTTTGTTAATGGATGGGTTATTTTTTCTATGTGGCTACGGAAGATTTTCCTTTAACCTGGGAAGATCAAAGGAACAATAACTCCATGAATCTGCCATCTCACTTTTTTATTCTTCTTTCTAATTATTTTTTTTCAAGGTGCAGTTTCCTAAAGTGCTTTAAATACAAGAGTATTTACAAGATTTTAACTTATTTAAGAGTCGACTTAAAGCATGAAGAAATTTCCAGAATAGATTCTGCAAAATCCTGTTAGAAGGAGTAACCATTTGCATGACAGTAACCATCACAGAGGATAAAATAACAGTAACTTGGAGGGCAGACCTCTCAACATACCATTTGCCAAAGAAGTCATCTGCAGGTATCTAATGCCATAGTTTCTCAATAAGAGTAACATGATTTTCAAAAGTCCAGAGCAAATCTGAAGAGATGAAAACATTTGAGTGTTTAGTACTTCTGAACACTGGGTCATTTCTACTTAACCATAACTGCTGTGGGAATTTCAGCCTTATGGGCCATGTAAACCTGAATCTCATGCCTATGGATCTGCGGACTGACCAGCATGTTTGTTGTATGTAAATTTTATTACATCTCTCTGAAATACAATCATATAACTTCTGTTGAGGGTTCAAAATCACTTCCATTGAACCCATTCAACCAGTCTTGGCCTACTGAGAAATGTAAGTTATGCTATTTGTGCCTTTGACCTCATACTATCCCAGCCAGGAGTGCTCACATCTACAGTGTTAAATTAGACCCAAGACTTTCTTGCAGGGAAAATTTTCCTCTGGGACAACAAATGGAAAACAGAGATTTCTTTCTCCTCCCCCTCCTTTTCTCTTCCCTCTCCCTCTCCCTTTCCCTTTCCTTTACTTTTTCCCTCCCCCTTTCCTTTCTTTTCCTCTTTCCTTTCCCTTCCCCTTCCTTTCCCCTCCCTCTCCCTTTCCCTTTCCTTTTCATTTTCCCTCCCCCTTCCCATTTTTCTTCCTCTTCCCCTTCCTTTCCCCCCTCCCCTTCCCTTTCCCCTTTCCTTACTTTTCCCTTTCCCTTTCCTTTTCCCTTTTCCCCTTCCTTTTCTCTTTCCCTTTCCCTTTCCCTTTCCCTTTCCCTTTCCCTTTCCCTTTCCCTTTCCCTTTCCCTTTCCCTTTCCCTTTCCCTTTCCCTTTCCTTTTCCCTTTTCCCCTTCCCTTTCTCTTTCCTTTCCCCCTTTCCTTTCCTCCTTTCCTTTTGCTTTCCCCTTGCTTCCCTTTCCCCTTCTCCTTCCCCTTCCCTTCTCTTCCCTATCATAAAATTATTTTTGCAAGTGCAAAAGGTAGATAGGTACTTTTCTCCTGCCTGCATCCCAGATGCAGAAAACGTGCAGCGGAGAACAGTGACTGGACTTCTGATACCTCCATTGACTTATGAGGGAAGGATAAGTACTGATGCTGGCTCAGGAAGAGGACTTTTGTCATGTCAAGAGTAAGCTCCACTACCAATGTGTTGCTGAACAGTCTTTTTTCATGTTTTTCTATTTGTAAACTAAGAGGAGAGGCTTCAGGAAAAGGATTAACTACATATGCATTTACTACTTCTGTGCTGGCTGAGTCCCACTGAGCAACACAGGTCTCTCCATGAAGCAGCCTCCACAGCTGGTTCAGACAAGGTGCCGCAAGGTGATGCCTTTCAGTGGTCCCAGTCTGAAGTGGTGAGAGTGACTGCAGCTGTCACACAAGCAGAAAAGGGTGACTGAGCAAAGGGCAGGGCAATCTACAGCAGCACAGCAGCCAACAGGAACCAAAGCTCCCCTGTAGAGAAGGGGCTCTGAAAGCCTTTGAAGAGAGACACCACATAGCCCAGAGTCTGACTGAGGTCCATTTCAGTGTCACATTGCTCAGCCTTACCTGTGGAGCAAGGTATCTTTACCTACCTTGTGCCACACAGTGTTCCTCAGCTCCTGAGCCACCTCTAGCCCTAAGTAAGCAAACATTTGCAGGGGGAGTGTTTTCAAAATGCACACTACAGTTGTCATGTGCTACTGAAAGAACTGAAATTGAGGTGGTGGTGGTGGAGAAAGTTAATTAAATCATTAGTAAATAGCTACTAATGTTTATATTATAGTCATTTGAACTCAGTATGTTATCTCTCTTTTGCATCTCCTACATCTGTTCTGATTTTCTGTTTCATTGTAAATGTATACAACACTGTAAGGCAGCTTTTTCATCTTTGACAGAAATTAAAAAGATACTTGGTATTTTGGGGTGTCATTTTGTTGCTGTTAGCATAAAATAAAAACTTGCTAGCTGTATAGAGTATTCAGATCTTGCAGGTGCTATATTAAGGATTACGCATATAGGACATTTCACCTTTTCAAGTGTGGTCTATTTCACAATCAATAGCCAGAGACCACACTTTCGTCAGATTTGGGGTAGAGGAGAGGGTTGTGTTGTAATGGCAGCTGAAAACTTCAGCTTGCAACAGTGCTGGTATGCCAGATGTTACTGAAAATGTGAGAGGAAAGAAAACCAGACAGTCTTTGTTGCGGATAAGTCAAAACATATCAGATGGATTGCAGGAACACAGACAGGCAATAGGGATGAGATGTGATGTGGCTGCCCGAAGGAGCATCATGGTTTAAACACAGCTGGCAGCTAAGTATCATACAGCAGCCCACTGCTTCCTGTATTGTGCACCACAACACAATGGTTTGCCACCCACTGACTGATACCCACCCCAACCCAAGCAGCTATCTGAGCCTTCCGGGTGACTCCCCCCAGTTTACATACTGGGCATGGCATGACGTACTGTGGAATACCCTTTGCCTAATCTGGGTCAGGTATCCTAACCAGCTTCCTCTTGGCTTCTTGTGCCCCTTCTCACAGGCAGAGCATGAGAGACTGAAGAGCCCTTGATCAAGGTAAGCATTACTTAGCAATAACTGAAATATTTGTGTGTTCTCAGCATTGTTCTCAGACTAAAGCCAAAACACAGCACTGCACCAGCTACTATGAAGAAAATTAACTCTATCCCAGCTAAAACGAGGACAAGGGGCAATGTGAGGGAGCTTGGCAACTTATTCCAGACTATTAAAATGCATTTTCTAGAACACAATTGTTCTAGTTTTAGTCCCCCCTGCCAAAAGACTCCACGTGATGGTGCAAGGAACTTGTTTAGAACTTTGCGTGAGGAGAAATCAGCCTTTGCCCTTTAGTGAAGGATTATAACCAAGCGAGTCTGACAGCATTTTTCAATCCACTGAAAAATGAAGAGATGAAGAGGGGAGTAAGATATTACTGAATAGTTGCCCTTCAAATCATTATGCCCTTGAAATAAGTCCATCCTTGCTTTCTACTCTGTAAACTCTCAAATAGAGTTTGACCAAAGGTGATGTAATAGGATGACCTAAGAAGGGCCTTCATGATACCTGGCTCAAAGGTGTAAAGGAGTAATTAAGGAGTAACCAGCAAGGAATAAGGCCTTCACCTGTCTGCAGTGCTAAGTGGACAGAGAAAAATAGGATGTGACAGCAGCACATTGCCCATCATCTGGATTACACTGGTAGTGCCCCATATGAGGTTTTGGAGTGTGGCAGGGAATCAGGCCCATGCATACATCTTCCATGCATGCTGCTTCAAAGTACAGCCAGATCCATTATCCATACTTCTACTGGTCTGGGGAATACAGATTTGGACCAAATGACTAGTGATTACCCAAATTTTGAGATACTCAGCTCAAGAAACTTTATAATGACCTGAGTTCTCATCTTCATAAAGTAGGCCTCTGGGGACATTTCAAACTGAGCAAGCCAGAAACACAAGCTACTTCTGAATCATTGCAAAAACTCTGGTCTGAGACTTCAAGATGCTAACTGTTCATCCTCATCTGTAAATTTCCCTTGAAATCAGACATTTTGAGGATTTTCACTTTTTGCTAGTTAAAAACAGTATAATAGGAAGATTTTTTTTTTTGGTACACATTTTGAAGTCGTGTGAGCTTTTACACCTGCATGCAAAACAAGATAAGTATATTTTGTTACTACTTTGAACCATATAGCCGCTTCTATTAAAAGCTGCATGCAAATAGCTATCTTTAGTGTGCCATAGATTAGTCATATTTGTTTTCCAAGGAAGATTATAAATAGTGTTTAGGGGGGAAACAGAGAATATTTTGCAAATGAGCCCAGATGGAAAACTAACAGATGGCTTAGTACTGTATTTTGTATGCTCAGTCTTACATTTAAATTAAAAATTTTCATAATTAAGATGAAGGTCTGTAACAACACTAGCTACTTTTCCTGTGGCAATATCATATATCATGCATCACAGGTATGAACTGCAGACTTTTCATAAAACAGTGGTAAAACATACAGAAAATTTGCTACTTAGTTTAAAACAAAGGGAGGGAATAAAATGCAATTCATGGAAATTAAAGAAAGGGGAAAATAAAAAGCTTTTATACAAACATACATCATACAATAATGGTGTCTACCATCACCTGGCTTTCTTCCCCTGCAAATTGGATGACCAACTACCTCATTTGAAAGAGGAAGGAGAGGAAAGATCACATTTGTTATGCATCTTCAGCCAAGAACCAGAAGTCCAGTAGGATTTTCCTGTTGCATTGCCTGAATGAAATGGGATTCTTGAATTTTAAATATTAGAAAATCAGTAGAAGACGGTTGATAAACTGTGACCCTACATATACATTATATTCCAAAAATTGAATCAAGAGCTGTGGTTTATGTACTAGTATTTTCCTTCCATAAAGTGGCAAAAATATGCATGCAGGTGTTACTGCCAGAGACTCAGTTGCTAATGCAAGGGCTGTAACTCGCAAATAGCCTGACAGGTCAGGGAATACAGCAGGCAGAGTAAGGGGTTCTTTCCTTAGCATGCAACCTTGATCTGTGCTCCCTACCACTCACAACACTGACATGGCATGGGAGAGATTCAACACCTGCACTCATACTCAACAGCCTCTCTACATTTCCAAGGTTCACTTCATGTCACCTGTGAGAGGAGGGAAGAGGTGCTGCTTTTACAGCAGTCCATAAGCAGGCTGCATTAAAGGCAATTGTAACTTGTTCTTGGGCTACCCAGGACTCAGGAAGTGTAAAAATGGCTTCAGGCTGTTTCTGTCTTCTTGCTGTACTCCCTGAGGTGTTTCCTCACTTGCCCCAAGTCAAAAGCCAGCCATCCAGGAATAACCTTGTGGCAAGAAGGATTGCTTCTGTACAAGGCACAAACATCACCCAAATCTACCTGCAAGGAGGCAGTCTGAACATCAGCATGGTTCAATAAAAATGACACTGCCAGGAGATCCCAGGCTGCAAGTCAGCAACTCATGGGGCTTACAGATCAGTTCACAATGGTAGAGACATGAGCTTTGTATCAGATAGCTCCTTTTATTTCTCTCACAGTCATAACATTTAAGTGCCTTACCACAGCGCATTAAACAGTGTGACTTGGAACTATCATCTGGCTCATTTTCCAGCTCAGCCTGTCCCCACAGAGGGAAATTGATGTACAACAGAGTGTCTTGTTTTCCTAGGGTAAGTACTATTTTTTCACATGGTTCTGTGTATACATTAACAAAGGAGAGCCTGAAGCTGCATGTCTTGCATTGCAGCAGAGCATGGGCTGATTGTAACAGTTGTTCCCATCTGTGGAAACCCATCGCACAGGCACAGGTCAGGTCTCAGGGTGGCAGAGACAAGCTTGCCCTTTTTGATAATAAAAATAGCTCAAAAAATATGGGTAAAGACTTAATGTCTAGGAACTTACTATTCTCAATTAACTAATCTTATAGCAGAGAGTTCTTAAGCATTCACGTTAGTATTTGTAAAATCAAGTAAGAGGCTCTTTCCTTCCTAGGGAGTGCTGCTGTAATGCTGTCAGTCCCTGACTGCTCTTCCAGCATTTTCTGTGTAGGTTTGACATTTCTGAAAGTAAACCTTTAAGAGAAATGCCCATTCATTAAATTCTCCCTCCCTGCTTTTCCTCATGTGTGCATCACTGATCAGTTGGCTGCAGAGACATCTGCTGGTTGTTACACATTTTAAGAATTAATTAATTGTAAGGAAGACAAAATTCCTCAAATCACATTTAGATTCTTTCATATCTTTCTCTGCTTCCTAATTATTATTTTTTTTATCAGATTTAGCTGATTGAGGCAAGGGAGTAGTAAAGAACTGAACTAGTCTGTTTCTGTGATGAGACTTAGTAAGCTTTTTGACTTGAAGGAAATCTAATTTGGGATAGAGCTCTGATTTTAATGATTGAGCTCTTGACATTAACAATACCAGAGCTGGCTTTGCTCAGAAGTTTATGATGACTCCCACATCCTACATGACAATTCCTAACATCTTACGTATGTCCCAAATAGTCTTTTTTCTTTGCTTCCACATTGCAAGCATATTCTTTACCTATTGGTGCACGCTTTGGAAAAGCCACACTGCAGTGAAGGTAGACCCTACCTTCTTCTTCAGTAGTTTATATGGCTTGCAGTTCTGTATGTTTGTATTCGGGAAGACTTGCTTCCAGTTCTTGCCCTAAGCCACTACTCGCCTCATCCCATCCTTCCCTCCCATTGACACCACTAAAGTTTAAAACAATTCCACCATAAAAGGTTGATCCACAGTTACCAACTAATTTATAGCATTCTGCAGACCTGGTAATCCAGACACTGAAATATCAGTTTGACAATCCAGCAACATGCAATCTAATCTGTGGTTTTAAGGCATGTGAATTTTACTGTAAATCAGTTCCGCACACAAGTTTGTCTCTTCTGTTCTTAATTACACCAGTCCAAATCTTCATTTGTTTATCATTGTCAAATACATTGTGTGGTCTATTTGCATTCCCAGAAGGCACATTTCCATATTGAACACTTATTTGAGAACAAAAATGTCTCAGTCATTAATTCAAACATGACACACAAAATAGTTACTATTGTCTTAGTCAGTGCTACTTGGATTTTCAGCCTATAGCACTAGAAAATCTATATGGTTAAATTTAAAATCAAATTAGTGGATGAAGAAAAAATAATTTTTTCACATGAGTTTGTTTTGTAATTTTTTACAGTGTTTGTTATTTTTTTCAGTTCCAGGAATCTCTAAGACCCTGTTACACACATTAGTCACTGATTGTATCCTCACAAGGAGGAGATGATGGGCTGTTTCTTCATGCACATTCCCTCAGCCAGGAAAGGACACACAACAAGCACATGTGCTCAATAAGGCTTTAAAACAAGTTTTATGTCTGTGTCATATTTAATGGAAAGCTTGTAAATAAAAGGCTGGATTTCAGTGCTGTAACTCTTCTGCATGTGGAGGAGCTCCAAAACTAGCCTGAGGGCTCCACCAGTGGTGGGGTACACCCATGTCTGCAGGGAGGCACAAGGGAGGCAGAGCAGACAGCAATCAGCTTCCAGAGACATGCACAGCCCTGCTCTTCCCCTTCACAGCACAGTGAGGAATCTGGCTGGCATGTGGGCTTGGTGCTGTGATAATATTCCTCAGAGGTACAGTCTCTGGAAAATATTCAAGGGATCAAATGTGAGGGCAAATTGCTGAAGGATTCTGACATGTCACGAAATTTTAGATAGCAGAGGCAGAAGAAATGAAATGTCAACATTTCCTAGTAGTAAGTCATATGAAGGAAGTTGTGATGGGATTGTTACTTAGATCAGCTCACATTAAACCGAAGAAGACAATATAAGCACAAGATCCTAATAAATCTACACAGATAGTGTACCAGATCATGTCCTGGTGACCTGCCCAGGAGGTGGCCTGTTTCTTCCAGGTGGAAACAACAGATTTATCTTTTTCCCTGTCCCATTTTTTTTTTGTGTAAGTATTTGAGACTCTTTATGACTACAGGAGCGCAGCATTTCTGTGTCTGCCATTGTGAATAAAATAACCTCGACACTTACAATAGGGGCCCTGTCCAAAAGAAGCTAAGTGGTCATTACTGCTAAGATCTGCAGGTAGGGGATGTCAGTCTCCTTGGCGGATAGTTCTATAACTTGTACAGCCAGAGCAGGCTGAAACAGTGGTCAATAGATGCAGGGATATCCATACTGCAGGAACTTGTGTACTTCAGTCCTGGGGGTAGACTCCCATGGCAGAGGTTTTTCCCAAGGTCTGCTCAGTTTGATTTAGATACTCACCATGTTAGATGCAAAATGGTACTTTGGGAAATGTGTGCTGGGGCATAGCATGAGATGTGCCTATCACTGGTTAATAGAGGGAAGGAATTACCGGTTAGTGACTTTTTTCTCTCTAGATTCAGAAATGGCTATTTTAGGGCAGGTGATCAAATACTCCCCCTCATAAAGACTCCCCCACTGCCAATGGATTAATTGGGTGGAAAACTGTTGGTGTGGCAAATTAATATGCAAGGGAAAGACTGGGGATTGCTGCAGATTTTAGAGTTGTGACCCCAACACAGTTGCACAGATGGAAGCAGTCATGGAGAGGTGGGGAGACTAGGTATTGTGGTGTGCACAAGTTTGACCATGGAAAAGATGTAAGGCTTGACAGCAGTGAAGAAACTCGGGGAAGGACCACTTCCTTCCTTTTATCCATGGGATGTCCTTTCTCAAAACATTCCCCACCTGCTTCAATTCACAAGTAATGAAAGGGTCATTTTTCAAGCATGACCCTTTTCTTGGAGTTATTCACAGAGGAAAAGTTTCAGTGACAACACACAGGAATTGTGACCTTGATCTGGGAAAAAGAGCAAAATGAGAATGAAGGGAGAATTGTTTCATAGCATGAAGCAAACAGTGGAGCTCTGAAGCATCTGCCTCACTTTTTTTCCATTAAACTCACATGTTCTGACCAAGTCTCATTGTCCATTTAAGAATGTAAGTCTGCCATGATGATCATTATGTTTTCTTGAGAGCAGAATTCTGTTTACATGTGCCACCTGCATGCTGGGAAGACTTTCTCTTCCCTAAAGAGATTGTTTTCTTTTGTTTTGTCTTGAGCAGGTTTGCAGGCATCTTTAATCATCAACTCTTGAATGTGTGGTCCAAGACCTCATTAAAAGCACTCTAACTACTGGCATATAAGAAGTAAAGACCATACTCACAGCACGACATAAAACACAAATGCTAGGGGATACTGCTTTGAGTTAGTATAACTAAAAAAAAGAGGGATTATTTCCAGCATCTGTTCTTTGCTTACCGTGATGTCCTTCAGCTAATGCAGAAGTTTCTGCTGCTTGCAGAAAATGAAATTAAAAAGGACTTTATTTATTTTTTTTATAATTAATTTCAACTATGGCTCTGATTTATTTTGGTTCAGGAGCTGAAGTAAACAGCTTGTCTCCAGCAGGAATTTATATGAGAATACATGTCTGTGAGCAGTTGTCAAGGTTAGCAAAGGTGAGGTGAAGGCTTCCTATCCTGGCCTGAGGGGAAGGTTGTATTTTTCAGCAGGCAGGACTGCCTGCAATCTTGCAGCTGATCAAAAATTCACCAGGGCTCAGCCCTGCTCCTGCCAGCTGCAGCTGACTCCAGGTCCATACACTGGTAGGACTGGTGTGCTGGTTGGTATTGGAAGCACAGCCCACTGCTGGAGGCAGGTCTGATAAGGATTTCCTTTCCTGGTGTGTCATTTTGGGAACATGCAAATATGAGGTGAGGTCAAGGTAGAGGGAAAGACATGTTTGGAAACAGCAGGCTGTGTGACTGACGGGCAAGAGTGTGGGTGACTGTTGTACTCCTGAGCTTTGATTGTTATTGCAGAGCCCTGGAAAAGAGCTGGAGTCTGTTCACAGGGCTTGTGATCAGTGCAGGGATTCAAGCAGAACTTGATGCGAAGGCCTGTCCTCTTCAGAAAGGTGAATGTTGCTCAGTGGGAGAGTTTATGCCTTAAGCTGTTCTGCTTTGTTACGGTACAGACGCTGTGGGTATTGCTCACAAAGAAAATTCAGTGTCCTGTCTTGAACAAGCAAGTCACTGAGGCTGAAACTGCCACAGCAGTCAGGGTAAATGCTGGATAAATGCAGCATTTGTAAACACTGTAGGAATTATGTGACATGCAAAATTAAAGACAGGAAGATCTATGCATCAAGAATTCCTCCCTGTTTATGAAGGATGATACAAACAGAGCAAACTTTAGCAGAGGTACTGAGTGCTGTTTTGTTTCCTGAAGGTGAACAATGGATCAGTGGAAATGTAATAGGCATACTGTGGCCAAGAATGGAGGGTTGCAGAGGAAACATTATCTGTGGATGTGCTTTACAATTTTTTTCAGATTATTAGAGCAGAAATAAACTTATTCTCTCCTGTTGTTACCTGAGAAAGTGAATTCCCTGAGTTAAATACTGATGTCCTTTTTGTTTACTGTTTGGGAATCTGCCTGAGGAAAAGCAAAGTAAACAAGGGGTATTAGGCCAGTAGGATTTTAATGATGCTTCAATAAAACATGTTGAGGATCACCTGAAAGAATCTTGCTTACCTTGGTCTGGGACAGGCAGCTGACAAATGGCATCAGAACTTACGTCCTCTTCTCAAGGTCCTCGGGGAACACACACATCTGCTCTTATGCATTTCCTGAAGAAGTACATTTGTGGGTGCTACATAATGGCTTCAGAAAGAGCACCAGGGTCTCCACAGAACTCACCTGACGTGACCCAGGCTGCCCACCTGACTTGGGTTGCTATTGCTCCTCTGCCTGTAGTGCTGTGCTGCCGAAGCCTGACCTCCCAATGTAGCCTCACAGGGCATACCCATGCTTACTCTGTGCTAGCCTTACCCAGCCTCTCCTATTTTAGGGTTGGTTGGCTATTCGGCAAGGGTAGTTAACCAAGATGGTACTTTTGCAAATTATCACACTTTATTCTTGCTTCAAGCCACATTTCCGATATTGTCCTTGCTACACACAGCTCCACCACCACGCTTGAAGGACCTTCTGTTCTGACCTCCTTCATAGTGCAAGGCTGTGGGGAACAGACATGTAGTATGCAGAATACAGTTCCTTAAGGCTAACACATTGGCAGGGCTACCGGACTCCCCAATTTTCCTCAGTTAAAGCAATATAAAATCTTGCAGTTTGTCATGGTTTTTTTCTCCACTTCTGCAATAGATGTGTAATTGAATTGTATTCCAGGTGTGTCAGACTACTCCAGCTATCTCCCATAAAGATGTCTTAAGGTTTTCTAAGTACCTGAGATAGATATCTTAGATAATCTTTCCACAGATAGCTCTTAAATAAGGCCTGCAGAAATACTTTTCTAAGTCCTGTGTCATAGCAGGTTACTGGAGCTTATAATAGGAAGAGACTAAAGAAACAGAAGCAAGCTGTTACCTTGTCTTTGCTAGGATATTTTCAAACAGCTGGGATGCTGGCTTCTTAAAAGCTGCCATTTTTTCTTCTTTTTTAAAATTGACCTTTCAGCCTGCAATGAGGAAAATGGAGGTGATTCTTATTCCTGCGTGGGGCAGCACAGCCTGTCTTTGCGGCTGGGTCCTGCTGAAGGGGAAGCTAGACACCAGCTCTGTGTCCCTTAATTTTCCTTTGTTCACACACAGGGTGTTATGGAGGAACACAGCTGACCGCAAAGTGCTATTATTGCAATGCTACAATCAATAGGATACTTTGAAGCTGGGAAAAAGCAGTCACCCCTGACTTCCCATTGTTCCTCAGGCCTTGTGCTTTATCCAAGGGGTTACTTCGTGATTTTGCACTGTTTCTTGACAAAAGTAATAAACGCCTTAATAAAGAGCAGCCAGACCATCTGTTTTTGAAGGGCTTTTATTCCCATTGTTGTAGAGGCAGCACGGTTACCAAAGTGAAGTTCCTGCCACCATCTCTGACACTTGGTGCACTGCAGCATCGTTACGATACGGTCTGTATTTTAGGGTAGGAGATACTGACAGAGCATCAGCTGCAGGGGAATGCAGTGAAAGGACAATATTCTGTTCAAAATCAGGTTTGTGAAACACAAGATAAAACTCCAGTAAAAAGATAATAAGCACAGCTGGTGCTAAACCACTCTGGTTTTCTTGTGGAAACTGCTTTCTTCAGTGAGCCGCAGTGCAGTCACACTCCGTGCTGCTATGCTCCTCTCCTTGTGCAGATGCGCACATATATATCAAGCCCTCACAGCTGCCATGCAGCAGAGCAGAGGCAGTGCTGACCTCGTCGTTCTGTCTTTTTGTGGCACTTTGGCTTTCCTTGTTTTCAAGACTTTTGCCCTCTTCCTTTCCCTCTTTTCATGCTTACAACATTACCCTCTGTTCTGGGATCTCCTGGTTTCAGCTTCCTCAGCTGATTGCTCATTTTAACATTATCTTATCTGCAGAAGGGGTTGAATTCTATCCATCTGGTTTTCAGGATTGCCGCCATTCCCTCTTGTCCCAAAGATCACATCCCTCTTCTTTGCCCATCCTTCCCCCTCTCTTGTCTTTCAGTATCCTTCCATCAAAGAGGCTCTGGTCTCTTTATTTCTCAGTTCCACCATTTGTATTTTCTTCCTGGTGTCAGGTTTAAAACACACCTACTGAAGCAAGTGCCTTGTTTGTTTTTATTTATTTGTTGTTGTTTTGTTGGTTTTTTTTTAATCTAGCCATCTATGCAGAGAAATCTAACAAACAAATTAAATCATCCTGGTTGTTTTCTCCTCCTTTTATTCTCCTTGGGGCAGGTAATGAACTGTGTGTATGACTGTGTGCCACGATAGAACCTGGCCTTTTTTTCTGGAGGAGAAAAATGTGTGGATACATGGGCTGAGCCTGGAGATACAGAAGACAATCAAGTCCTTAAGGATATAAATACTTGAACCAATCTGATTGTACTTTCAGATATTGGGGCCTTTTTTCCTTTATTTTCTTTTTTTTTAATTTTTTTTTTAATTGTGTGGGAGTGTTTTATCCTTATTCCTAAGTGGTAAAGAAATGTTGAGAATCTATCTATCTTTATAAGAAAACAAAAATCCTGTTAGATTACATCTACCCTATCTCTCAAACACAAAGTACCAGTAATGGAACAAGTTTATTTTTTAACCCCATCTTTCTGCTGTGTTTGTAAATCAGAGCAATATTACTGCCTCTGCATCTAAAGAAAGGCATAATAAGATTGTTTTCCTTTCTGCTTTATCACACACTTTGGTAAACAATAGTAATAAAAAAACTACCAAGTGAAAGCAGTCTTCTTCAGTTTGCAAATGCTGTATTCACTGGCTTACATCCTGACAGATTGTTTTGTTCAGAAGAGTTTGAAAATGCTTTGTAGACATATGTAAGTTCATTATTTGCCTGCAAACAGTTTGCTTCAGCTATGTGTATGTTGATTATCTCTTACTAGTGGGTCAGCAGCAAAAAGTGCAGACAAATGACTTGTTTTCTTACACAGAAAACAAGAAAGTAGCAAACCATGGACAGCCTTGCTTATATATCTAACTGTTTATGAACACAGCTATGAAAGGCCACTTAGAAAAAACATGAACTGTGTAAGAATGCGGCAGAATCATTGGAAAATTCAAGATTTAAGAAAATGCTCATGGATAATTAAGCCTTGTCTTCTTTTTCACCCTGCTTTATTGTACAAGACACTATCTTTTCCTCTGATCTGCTGCCCATCTCTGCTGGACCTCTCTAGTTTATTACAGAGTAATCCCTTCAGGATGGTGTTCTTGGATGGAGTACAGAAAAAGCCTTCTTTGTATAATAAAAACAATGTAAGAGAGTCATTTATTGGATTGGCATGTTGTTGTTTCTGTTGCATGAATGGCAGGTTTACAGGCCTTTGCTGTGTAGGTATTTATTTATTGCTGAGATGGGGGAGGAAACTGAATCATAAACATCTTGGTGACTTTGAGTAAAAGCTAAAGAAGTGCTGAGGTCATTTTAGCAGCTTGTGTTTGCAGAGTGCACCAGAAGGTGTTCAGTAGAAGACAAATACTTGACTCAGCCAGCTACACTAGAAATCTGTTCAATTCATGTTATGAGCTATTATTTGTTTCTATGGATAAGGCACAGAAAAACAATACTGTTCTCAGTAAGCTAATTTGTCTGCAATTTACTCTTTCCAGAAAGACTTTTCTGGTTACAATACTGAAACAATGTGGTGGCCAAAGTGTAATTGAGATTCCATCCCACTACCCAGCTAAAAATGTTATTTTGTATAATTAACTCACATTTTGAGGGTCATAAAGTCTCTGCATTAAGTTGCTTACCCAGTCCAAAAACTAGTGTAGTAAGTGGGATTTGGACCGGACTGAAAGGAAGCCTATGAAAGTCACAAGCTGTTCTACACCTCATGTGTGAAGGCTCATGTGTGCCTTCTTGGGCACCCTCCTCACCCAGCGACATACGTCTCCTGAGAGACCCTTGGCTGCATGAAAAGCAGAGCACAGGCCTTTCTTCCAGGCAGCCTGAATGAGGGAGCTGCGGAGAGAGCTAAGGATTTTGGTGCAGCATTAGCCCTACATAAAATAGAAACAGCTGGTTAGAAAATGTTTTAAAATCTGTACGTGGCAAATGTATCCAACTGTAGGAAACAAGGTATATTGCCAGCAAACATAAACACCCCCAAATATTCCTGTGTGTTTGTACCAGGAAGATGGCAAAGTTCAGAGCTGCACATTACACTTGCACTCTCCAAGCCTTTGTAGCAGAACCCATTATCATCTTATGGCAGCAAATGCAGTCAACAGAGTAAAAAAAAAAAAAAAAAAGAAAAAGAAAAAAAATCATTTTTGCTTGATATTTTAAAATTGTGGAGCCCACACACACATGCATCTCACCCAGTTACAGTATTAGCCCAAATATTCACACAAGTATTGATAAATGCTGTTCTGTGAGCCCATCAATGAACCATCTTTTATACACTAAGGACAATAGCCCTCTCTGTAAGCACAGGTCAGAAAGGCACTTTGAGTAACCCAAGAAATTATTCGAGCTTGTATTTATTTATTCAGAAGTCAGCATACAATACACTCATTTTGTGTTTACTGTATTCACCTTCAGCACTTCTTCTTTCTAACCTAATTCTGATAGAATCCTATGTAAAGATTTTAATTTCTGTACATTCAGAAGTTTCCCCTTCCCATAGCTCCACGTCAATAGCGATAACTTATTCCATTTCTGCAGAACACCAAAATCTGATGTACAAAGTCTATTCTTGCAGAACCTAATCTTACACTGGTTTTGTTTCAAGGTTCTGTATCCCAGCATTTCCCACGCTTATACAGATGTAGGACAGAAAATACAGCTTTAAATACATGATTATTTTGCAGCTACGCTGAAGGTTTATTTCTGCCTTTGTCCCATCGCTCTCTGATGTTTTAAGATTAATCTTTTCATGCTGACTTCGCCAGGGCATGGCAGCCATGAGTCCCCATCACATCACACAGGTAATACTCATATGCCAGAAGCCAAGAATATTGCACAAATGTTCCCACACCTGATTTCTACTCACCTTAAAATCTACTACCTGTGCACCCTCAACTACTAGTAAAGTGACTGAGGAAACCTGATGTTAGGACAAAATTCTTTCCTGGAAGGGAGGTGAGACACTGGCACAGGTTGCCCAGAGAAGTGGCAAATGCTCCATCCCTTTCAGTGTTCAAGGCCAGTTTGGATGGGATTTTGAGCAACCTGGTCTAGTGGAAGGTGTCCCTGCCTGTGGCAGGCTGTTAGAACCAGATGATCTTTAAGGTCCCTTCCAACCCAAACCATTCTATGATTCTGTCATTTCTGAAGCTCACTTCTGGTTTTGGTGGCTGAGATTTCATGTATATGAACAGCCGCCTTAGCCAAGTTGTTCTTTCAGGCTTGAGTATCGTTGCAGTAGCCCTGCTTTGAGCAGGGTCAGCACCAGATGACTTCCAAAGGTGCTTTCCAGTCTAGAATTTGCATAACAGTCCAAGGGAAATACCAAGTTCTTGTGATATGCAGGATTATGGTATCACAGGTCTGTTCTCCAGCCTACATGTCACCAGAGCCCCATAGCGACATAATTACCCTTAAACCAGCAACAGTAGGGAGTGGTAACTGTATAACTGCATAACTGTATAACCGTAGTGTCCTCTGTTCACCCTAGGAAATAAAATAATTATTTATTTAATTCAGTCCAACTAGCACCTCATGCTGGAGAGGGGAGGAAGAAGCTTTTATGTAATCTATATAATTAACAGCTTATTAATCAGCAATGTTCCGAGGATGGACATGTCAAGATTTGCAGGAATTGTCTGTTGCATGTGATATGTAATCTGCGTTTGCCATAATGACTTTGAGGAACCCTATTCAGCAGCTGTTTTCTGACAGTATGTAAGAGAAGACAACGAGAAAGCAGCAAGAGAATTTTCCCCACTGCTTCAGCCTCAAATTAGCCCTCTCAAATCCCCAACTGTCTAAAACAAGAAAGCGTCAACCTGAGTTGCTTTCAGAGCCCTCGGGATCTGAGTTTGCCTGCAGGAGAGATTAATTGTTTTCCTCCAGGCAGAATATATCACTCACTCTTCCCAGTACAAGTGGGCTTTTCATCTCTTTTTAAGGGAAAAATATACCAATTAGCTCAGTTTGTGGTTTGTCAGGTCTTAATCCAAGAGAGTGGAGACAGGTAGCTCAATGCTTGTAACAGCTGATTTGTTACATAAAAAGCTGGATGCTGGACTCACAGTTCCCAAGCTGTATCCACATTTGGTACTGTGTCACAGTACCACATTTGGTCTGTGTCACAGGAGACATCTTTTGAACCTACCTCTGACATAAAAATAATCCCAGTACTGGCTCCTGAGGTGCTGTTGAGACTTGACAAGTTAATTTCTGTAAAAGTGCCTCTCTTGATGGCAAAACCCGATGTGTTCAAACTGAGCTCACGACAGATAAAAGGCGGTGCAGCAACCACAGCAAGAAGCACAAGTGCACCATTACTACATCGTGTCCAGCAGCATTACCCCCAAAGTGCTCACACTACCACAGATGTGTGTGTCCCGAACTAAAGCCAGCCTGCCACTCCCACACCACGACATCCTGCCTTGGAGTGATGAGGCATGGTGGTGTGCTGCCACACCAAACATAGAGGTTGAACCTCTGAATTTGTGCCCATAGAGCTCCCAGTACCCACCACATGTCCAACTGAACCAACCTAAGGAGGTATGAGGGATAAATATGCTGCTTCCCCTTTTGCTTTTGTTAATTCTGGCCTGTCATACTTGATGATGGCTTGATGCTGTGTCTCTTAGGTCTATGGAAAGCATTAGGTTTCCTGGCACCAGCCCTGCAAGACTCCTGAGAATCTAAAGTTTTGCCTGGCAATTCGATCTGGAGATAACTGAGGAGACACTTGGTCATTCTCAGACTCCAAAAAATGCCTGACAACAGGCAAGTACCAACCCAGGCATTCTCATTCTGGTATTTCTTGGCCCACAACATGTGGAAGCTCACTCTCGTCCTGCCATTCCCTCTTCTCCAACACAGCACCTGCCAGCTGTACAAACCTGGAACTCCTTAATACAAACTTCTATAAGGAGATCTGTGATCATCTGCACAGAAACCCACTGTGCAAGTGCATTGTAATCCTACTGCTACTTCTTTAACACTGGTCTCATTAAAAAGAAAAGAGGAAGAAAAGAGGACCACCAGAGGAGCTGTTTAAACCTGACTGAAAGGATTCACACTGTGTCAGACATAGACATTCTTTGGGTAGCAGACAATTACATGGTGGTGAAGTCCCTGCAAGTATTTTGTGTTTTGCTGGCCATTGCCTCAATCTAGAATACAAGAGGCCGTGCGCAATTCATCCGTCTTCTGAAATGGACTTGAATTAGGTCAGTATGGAAAGTGTAGGTGTATGCCTCATCTCAGATTGCCCTTTTAGAGCAGATGTCTCCAATGAGAGAGAGTAGATGGAAAAATCATGGACTTCTGACTCAATGTCAAAAAAAAAATAGATGAGGGGGTCCATAGGCAGCCAATTAAAACTGATGAACAATGGTATCTATTATTTATATCCATAGCTACTGTGAGAGGTGTGATCAAAAGAGGTGTTGTTATTCAGAGGTCTATTCAGCAGAGCTCCTCAACCCCAGCTACTTCCCATTGCTAGCAGCTGACAGAGATAAGCCATAGGAACAACCTGTTCCACATCTGCTGCAAACCAGAGTGCCCAAAGAGAACTGCAGAAGGACAGAATGTGAAAGGCTGGGATAAGACTTCTTAATGCACACTATAGCTTGGGGCACTGGGTCTCACAGGCAGGGCTGGCTCCTCCGGTGTCCTTCAAATGCCATCTAGTGGCTGTGGCTCTGCCGGGGGGTCGTGTGCCCGTGGCACAGCTAGAGCAAATGAAGCAGTTTGCATGGGCATGCAAAGCACCATCCGAGAGCACACGTGTGGAAAATGCCCAGTGCTTGATGAAAGCCCCCAGCTCCTGGTGGTGCTGTACACAGGGTAGTGCCTGACAGCTCAGATTTCTGCTTTGCAGAGCAGAAGAGACAGACTGGGAGGGAACTGGCATGCCAGTGGCAGTGGATGCTCAGCAGACCCTTCTTGCGTTTGCACAAGGTGCAGTATTGTTTTAAAGAGCACCATCTCAGGGGAAATTTTCTCTTACGAATCCCTGCTTAAAGGGAGATGTAGCACTTCAGGCACCAGGGAAGGAGATGAGGCTCCGTGTCATCCTCTGAGACAACATGGTCAGAAGCTGATGAGTAAAGGATTCTAGCATAAACATCTGTTGGGTCCACCACAGACTCAAAAGAATCTTAAGCCATTGAAGGTCTATTGCTGAAGGTCCTGAAAGGTAACTGGGATATCCTGTGCAAGAGATGCAGCTTGGTGAAGGAATTCAGGGCACACTGGATGCAGATTTACTTAAGGGAGAGGGAAGGGAATGATAATGCCCCTTCGCTGTCATCATGAAGAACCATGCTGCTTTCTGAGATCTCCGATATGACTCTGCAGCCTCCACTTCCAGGAAGGGGTTCTGTGTGACCTACATCTGAAGGTTTTAAAGGAGAAGTGCACCTTGGCTTGTCTTCCACTGCAGAAGACCATAAGTCATATTGCTGTGAGAGCCAAAACAATTGACAGAGGAGCCAATTGGAAATCCCTCTCACATCCTCTCTTGATTTTCTTTTGAGTACTTTTGTCCTCTTACTATTACAGAGCTGTTATTTTTATCTTGCAGACCAGGGTTCACTGTCTGCTCCTTGGTTGCCTTCTACTTAGATGAAGTTTGAGAGCAGCACACAGCTGGGTGGGTCTGTGACTGCAGAGTGGTTTTGTGATGCTGGCTTTGGCACTGATAATTCCTCACACCTGCTGCAGGCCTCAGTAAATTACTTTAGTCAAGTCATTTCAAACAGTTGCACTGCCTGTGTGCAAAGTGGCAGAGTTAAATACTGTCTGCTGTCCTGGTTCTCTGCAGCCATATTGAGCTATTTGGGGCAGCAATCCCCTTTTTAGGGCATCTGTGCAGCACCTAGCCCAGTGAGGTCCAGACACCTAATACTTTCCTGTACAGAAAAGCAGAGAAGAAAAAAATACATGTGAAGACTGCCCTGATCTATGCTGTGTGTGGATCTGTAAATTACAACAGATGATGCACTTAGCAATTATGTTCTTTGCATGCATAAGCAGGAGCAACAGCTTCCAGACTGCCAATATCTCTCAGTTCTCACCGAATGGCTGCATGTCACACAGTCACACAGCAAGGGAGCTTGAGGAGATGAGAGGAAGGAGTGACAGAGGAGGAAGCTTCAAATGGGGAGAGATATTCCTCACCAATAGGGAAATGAACAACAGCATTCGGTTTTTTAAAGAGACTGAAATTCTCCTGCATTTCAAACCCTCTCTTATTTCAGGGAGTTTCATTTGAGCAAGAGACATTTTAAATTGGTTTTGAAAGCAGAAAAGCGTCTTCAGGTAACTATGCACCAGTGCATGCAGCCTGGGGTGGGCTGCCTCTTTGATCAGCTCTCTTTTCTACCCTTCCCTGTGTGTCTCCTGGATCTTAAACTAAAATACAAACATGTGCCTCTCAAAAAAACAAAAACAAAAACCAAAAACCAAATGAAAACCACAAAACAAATCCCAACCCCCTCCCAGCCCCCCCCCAAAAAACAAAAGCCAAAACCAAGAAAAATCAAAACAACAAAACCCAAGCTGAACAAAAAGGAACAGGTCTGCTTCTTCTTTTCTTCTGGTAGACCACCTTACTTCTGAGAATTTCCGCATTTTATCCCCTATACTGAATTTCTGCACTTTATGTCCTATAGTGACTGGACCTATGCACTTAAAGGAGAACAGTGCAAGACAGGAAACATTAGGGCAGAAGATGTTACCCTTCCCATCTATATTGGCTGTCTATCAAACTCTTCCTACAAGCTCTCAGAAAGTTGGAGAGAAACTACAGGAGCTGTGCGTGGCATAGGATTCTCAGGCAGGCTTCTCCAGCCCTTGAAAAGCTTCACACTGACATGCTGATGAAGGAAGACTGTAGTTGCATGGATGTGTTGATATAGAGATAATGTTTTACATCACCTGACACACAGCCTTTCCTGATTCATAATATCTGCTGTCTTTTCAGCTTTCCTGCCAGGCTTCAGGAAAAACTCTTGGCTTAATCCGCATGTGAAAATAGGTTGAGACCTTCAAACTCAGACATTTGGAAGATGACATAATTTGACGAAAGTCAGTATGATTGACAGGTCAAAGCATAATGCTGGCTCTTGTAGCTCAAAAGCACATGGTAAACTGGCAGAGCTGTGAAGCTAACTGTGCCACAGCCTATGCGGTGCATCTCATGATATTCACTCTCTACATATACCCAGAACAGTTATTTGATAGTTCATATTACTCAGATCACACCAGGGCTCACAAAGGGAGCAAGAAAACAGAAATGGAGGTAGTCTGAGACAATGAAGCAATGATTCCCGGTGTGAAGTTACTTAGAGCAAGCTTTTGATGCAGCCTGTTGGGTGGCACTGAGCTCTGTTTAAAAACTGGGCCAGAATTATTGCAATGGAAACAGCTGGATACTGAATGATTTTAGAAATCTGGCTCTTGTTTAGCTGCCTCCATGGGAACTGAGTTAAATGGAAAACCTGGCCCTGACTGGGCATGCAGAGCACTCTGAAATCGTCCTTCTGCTCTTTGAAAATTTCAGCCAATGTTGTGTTCTGCCAGCAGTTGAGATTTCGTTGTTTTCAATGGGAAACTTTCTGAAGTATTGCTCTTCTTTGTTCTACATTTTTTTTTCTGTTGCTGTTTCCTTTTTCAGCCCACAAACATCAGTGCCTGTCAATTTCAGAGTCTGTTCCAGGCTCTGTATGCCAGTGTGGATACAGCCTGCTTATTCTTTGCTTACATATTAAAAGGCAGAAGTATGTATATATCACCTTGCTATTTGTTGCCTTTGAATCCTAGTCTGAATGAGGGAGTGAGTGCACCTTTTAGCCTGGGCCCAGAATAATGCTAAAAATTCAAGCCTTACCTGCAGGAGGAACTCTCTCCACCAAAAGACCCAGCCAAGTTTGAGGCCCTGTTGTGCAAATAAAGCCTGTATGTTCTGTGCAGAGTAAACAGACAATATTGACATAGAGCAGCAGGAGAAACAGAAGGTATAAAGTGTTGAAGCAATTTAAGTATGGGTGCACAAAGCATGGACAGCCAAGATGAGAACAATACTTAGATCAAATTGATATCTTCATATTCCACAAACACAGCTGGACAAGTGTGTTCACTGCATACCATCAGCTTTCAGCAACCAGTGAAGGGTTGTTAACAATTAGCAATAAAAACAAGATGGAGATTTCAAAGATAGGCAGAAGAGCATACGATAAAAGATTATACAGGGCTGCGCCCAGTTATTTAGCATGGATGTCTGCCAGTTGACAACTGAGCTCTTTCAACAGCATGCTATGATGGGAATGGGAGAGGTGTCAGGACAGGATACCTCCATCATCCATGTCAGCTGCACTGCTGGAAATGGTGATCAGTGTTGTGCAGTACATTTGTGGATTTGGATGCTCTTGACTCCAGCACAAGGATACAAATGTATCAGCAGTGCTGGATAGATGATTATGGTGTGACTTTGGGGCACAGTATAAAAACTGTGGGAACAAGCTGTTGAGGTTTTTCAGCATTCTGAATTCAAAGGGCCAAGGTAATGCAGCAGGCGGTAGGCTAAATCTGTCCTTCCATGAAGCCCTGTTTTTTGTATGGGCAAGGAGTCATTTACTGCTTCTCTAAAGCTGAGGAGCGATGGTAAATAAAGAGCCAATGCCAGCTGGAGAGTACACAGATGTTTCTGCTTTCATATAAGAGGTACAAGGCTGTCCTGAACCACTTGACTGCCTGGGTGGAGGACAAATCTCTCTGCTGCTAACTCTTTGTTGGCTTCCTGAATCTGAAAATGTCTCCTACTGGGCTATAAAGTTTGGCAAAAACAGCAGTGATACTCCTCCTGCTCTCCATGAATCTGTGAACCTCTCACTGCACCACTCGGAGCTGTTCAGAAGGGAGAAGCCAGCTTCTCCTTGCCCCAAACCTCAACAGATTTAATTCCTGTGGTAATGCTGTCTACACATTTGCATGCAAAGTATGATTTGGAGTGCACTGAACACTGTTTAGATTGGCTCTTCTGTGATAAACCATTCTGGTGGGTGGGGAGGTAAGGGAGGGAAATCTTGTTTTGCTGCTTTGCTTCTGCTGTCTGAGACCTGAATCGGTTTCTGGGGAAAAAAAAAAAAAAAGAAAAAAAGAATAAAAAAGTGACAGAAAGAGGAGAGGGAGAACGAGCTTTGAAAGCTGCTGGGGAAAAGAGCCTTTTGTTGGATAAGCTTTGTCACAAATTACATTCTTCTTCCCTTATTAAATACCAGCCTTTTGATCTTATGCCTGTCTGTGACCACAGACTTGAGTGCTGGAGAGGATGTCTGTCTGTCCTTTGTCCTTTGCTGAAGCTGCCTCTCATAGCACAGGGACTGTTCTTCCTCGTCTCTCTGGGTGGTAGCAAAGACAGACCACACCTCCACAGGGCAGATGATATCTGAACATCTTTATGGGGTCTGCGCTGTGCCCACAGTCAGTAGCCAAACCTAATACTTTAAAAACCGAGTACTTTCTGGATGGGACACTAAATTCATTGTCCTCTTGATATTACAGTCTTGCTACATGATTTTTCTGTAAGTGAATCCTAATAAAAGTCTGTCATAGATTAGAAGCTGGGGACCAGTTCTGGGTATTGCTAACAGACCCTTTTGATGAATGTTTTGCTGTGCGTGGGTTGGTTCCAGTCTGAAGGAGATTTCCCCTTCTGTTTCTTCAGTCTCTCCAGGGCAGGGAGAGGAATGTGCTCCCTGATGTGCAGTCCTTCCCACTGCTATTTCTGGCTGTGCGAAGTCTGCTGCTTCACAGCGGCTGGACCAGGGTGTTTAGTTAGTGAATAGTCTGTTAAAGGAGATTGAACATATTTCCCTGTAAGTAAGACAACAATAATCTTGTGATCATTCAGTGGTTGGTTATTTTTTGTTTTGTTTTGTGTTTTTTTCTTTCTTTCTTTGTTTTTTTTTTTTTTTTTTTTTGTTTCTGTTTTTGGTTTGTTTGGGGTTTTTTATTGTTTGGGGGGGTTAAATTTTTTGTGGTGTTTGGCTTGATTTGGTTTGGTTTTGTGAGGGTTTTTTGGTTTGAGTTTCTTTTTGTTATTCTGGGCAGTTACATGCTACTAGAGTTACATGTATCTTAAGCAAGCAGAATTTAAGATTCAAGTTCAAAACATGCTTCTGGTTTTGTGCAACTACAGTCTGCTTGTGAAGATGGAAATACAGAGGTTTGCTGTATATACTCTGGAGGAATATGGTAATGTGACATGAAACCCATCCAAGCCAGGGAAGGAAATCTCTCAGGAACAAACATAAGCCTCACACTTCATCTCATGCCATCCTGTATTTAGGTAGTAGCCATTAGATATTTATAAATGGGCCTGAGAGCTTACTCTGTAGATTTCATTAGGATAGATGCAAAAATGAGCTTTGGGGGACTAAGAGTTAGAAAAACCTGTCCCAGAAAAGATAGAAAGTCATGAAACAAAGGTTGGAAAAATACATCCTTTCATCTTGAGAAGATTTACCATTCACACCCTCAAGGTACATGACAATGAAAATTTTTTTGTCCCCCTCATTTTGTTTTTGCACTTACAGTGTTGTGCATGTGAAAAAAGTGGCCATCTGAAAACCCTCAGAGGCGCAGACATTTCTTCCCATCAGCATTCGGTGCTGCCTCCACAGTGCATGCTCTCATCAGTGCACTAAGTAAGGCACCGTCTGCTCTCAAAGGATTGCTCCTGGGACAAGAAAGGTGGCAGAGCCTGCATGCCTCTTCAGCCTGTGTGCTGCTCCTGGAGCATGCTGTTGAACACTGCATGAGCAGCATTCATCAGTGTGAGGTAAAGACCTCAGAAGCTCCTTTTATGCTCCCCTTCCCAAGCTGTCCTCATGCACAAACACACTGCTGATGTTTCAACTCAGTTACACAGGCACTGGTGTTTATCAAGCCAGGCTCAAACTGGACCTGGCAGTATTCGACATTCAGTGAAGAGGATGACTCACAGTTGATGGCAGGTCTGGAACTTAAAAGCTTTATTTAAAGAATAGTTATTAAGACAGTTCTTAACTAGCTGCAAATGCATTCTCATGAGGACTGTGGCAATTAGGAATTAATCTTTGCTTGAAACTGGAAAATATTTTTCACCAATGCATCAAAACCTGAATGTAAACTAGGCAGTCACTGGAGAGATTTATTTTAATGACTTCTCTGTTTCTCTTTGCTCTTCTCAGGATATAGCTAGCACCAAAGCAAATCATGAATCCATGAATCAGGCAAGTCACTACTACTACAGGCATTACAAACTCCTGTCTCTAAGGTGCAAACAAATTAAGGGGTGAAGTGCATAATCTAGGGTCTTCACCCCAAACTGCATGAGGATATTAAAATGACATTGCAAATGCATTGGGATCTGGAGATACACAAGAGCGGTCACCACAGTAGATCTCACAGATTAATAATCTTTCTGCACCTAACTAGAGATGCAATATAACAAGAAGAACGGGGCTTCATGGATAAATAAAATGGTAACAAATATGTCCATGCAATGAATTAACAGGAAAAATGAGGCTTGCACATATGCAGTAAAGTGGGCATATGTTGCAAATCTATGTCTCTACACTCTGTTACTGCCCAGCGAAATGTACTTATATTTAATCTGGCTCTAGTGCACATGACAGGAATTCTGCAGCTGTCAGTGTTTTATGTACTGCAAACTCCACACATCCATTGTAAAACTGTGCTCATTATAAGAAGTAAAATATGGTACCTGATTCTTAACTGAAGTATTATTAATGAAAACAGATTACACGCATCCTGTTTGCTAAGCAATTATTCCAGGGAAGGAATTGATTTTAGCTTTTGCCTCATTTTGAACAGCAGAACAGGTATTGCATGCAGTGTTTCTGGCCTGGAGAAAATGGCAGAAAGTTTACAAGCTTTAAGGAGAAATGTTGGGTTGTTTGGGGTTGGTTTTGTTTGTTTGGTTGGTTTGTTTGTTTATCTATACAAGCAAAAAATTATTATCTGTGTTAATTCTTAGAAAAAAGAATTTCAGAAAAAAAATCATGTAATATAATGTAACTTAACCAGAAGTCTGCAAAGTCATAAAATAGTCTACACTGGAATGTGATCCATTTTCAAATGTGCATCATTAAGACTTTGTTGGCAGGGCTGTTAATGAGAACTTTGATTCTGTGTAAGGGGTACACAGTTAGGTGGTGGTGTAGTGTTTAATTTTACTGCAAGCTTCAGAATTTTAGGCTGCTTGAATGACTTACAAAAGTTCTCAGTTCCTGCTTAGCTGTTATACGCAGAAAATGTAAGAAACACTTCCCTTTTACCTGTGTGCTATTCTGGGCCTCTATGTCCCAGTCATCAGCACTGTGCACAAGACAAGCTCTGTATACACGTCCCAGCACAGGCAGCCTGATTTCTTCAACTTCTCTTTGAAGAACCCTCTTGCCTAGACAGGAATATTGACGTAGTGCATTCTCCTACCTCGAAATTATGCTGAACCAGAACAAAATGCATCTTTACTACGCAGTTTCAAGGCGAACATACCATGAAGCCTTCAAAGTTTTCCCTTTGAAGGAAGCTGGCCTGCTTTAAGGAGCAGGAAACACAAAAGCCAAAACCTGTCTTGACAATTGCTGATTTCAAGGATCCCCTATTGCTCCACCACAACAGCAAGAATCTACCTGAATTCACTGATGACATTTCTTGTTGTGGAAGGTGTTTTGGATTTCTTCTAAACCCCAATATAGACCTGTTGGAGTGAGTCCAGAGGAGGCCACGAGGATGATCAGAGGGCTGGAGCACTTCTGTGAAGACAGGCTGAGAGAGATGGGCTTGTTAAGCCTGCAGAAGAGCAGGCTCCAAGGAGACCATAGAGCAGCTTCCAGTACCTAAAGGTGCCTGCATGAATGCTGGGGAGAGACTTCTTATAAGAACAGATAGTGACACAAGGGATAATGGCTTTAAACTGCAAAGGGGTAGATATAAGTTAGATATAATGAAGGAAGTCTTTACTGCAAGTGAGGTGAGACACTGGCACAGGTTGCCCAGAGTTGTGACTGCCCCACCCCTGACAGTGTTCAAGGCCAGGTTGGATGGGACTTTGAGCAACCTGGTCTAGTGGAAGGTGTCCCTGCCCATCGCAGGGGATTGGAACAAGCAATCTTTAAGGTCCCTTCCAATCATAACCATTTTATGATTATGATTCTGTGATTCTATGTTTCTATGGTTTGAATCAGGATCATTTCACACAAGGTCAATAAAAGTGTGAGGACTTTCCTTTTGTTTGCCCTTCCATAGTCCGAAGCTGCATCTGCAGAGCAGTGGCATGCTCTTTGAAAAGGACCATTTGTATCTGAAGGAGCAAAACCTTTGAAAGCAGAAGAAGCACCTTTCCAGTGCTTGCTGCCTCCCAGAAAAGCAGGATGGGGCTGGCAGCTGAGGGTGAGACCATCCTATGTGTGGTCAGTGCCTTGGGATGCATCCCAAGCCTGTGAGCAGGCTGCTGTATCCATGGCAATAGGCAGTTCAGCTGATAACTTTTCAACACATAAAAAGGGGAATTATGTTATTTCATACTTGATGTAATGACTGTCTGGTTGGACACGTACAGCCAATAAATTAAAAGCTTGGGGTCAGGTATTTCTTTGCAGCTAATGGCCACCTGTGCTAAAAGCTGCCAGCTCCTGCAGTAATTCAGTAAGTGACTGGAAATGGCCTTTACATCAGTCATTATGACATCAGTAGAAAAGTTTCATTTCAGATGTAGTCAGCTTTATGATACTAATGCTACTTTCAAGTGAAAATGGGAGTAGCCTAATTCATGGAAAAGTGTGGTGGACACAGAGCCAACCATGCATTCTTGCAGGGAAGAGACCCAACTTGTGTAAGTGTGTTAATGTGTTAGTGGCAAAAGCAGAATTTTGAAAAGGCAAATTCTATTTCTGGAAGGAAAACGCTACATGTCCATTAGAAGCTATGCTTTTTCTGGGAGCTGTAGAAGAGGACCCTGCTTCAACACTTACTGCATTAATTCCATTTTTATGAAACTATGGATAAGTTACATTTCTTATCAGGGTGTGAGAAGCTGTCAAAAAGCAAAAGACTTTCCCAGCCAGTGTTTGATACTGGTAACTACACATGTATGAAGTTCCAGTCAAAAAAACATTAAAATTACAAAAGTCATGCAAATTTTCACATGAACCTGAACCACATTTTCCTGAGTACACCATTTGTACTGATAACACTCCCTAAGAGGCCCAAACTTGTTACATTTCAAAGGAATCTATTTTCAAATTTTAGTACATGCTTGATCTTTCCTCTAACATGCAAACTACACACAAAAATTGATTTGTAATCAGCTCAGAAAATGTAATAAAGAAGAACCACGAAATGGGCATCCTCTCTCCTCTTTCTTCTCCATAACCCTTTCTTCTCCCTTGATGAGGAAAACACTGCACTTAAGTGGAGCTGTACACTAAACATAGGCACTGTGTGGTGCAGCTCGTAGGTCCAGGCCACCCAGAAGGTCAGACATGACAATTGTAACAGCCTTACCAGCAAATGTAAGCATCTGTGTTGACTATTGGTGCTCTGAATTCAGAAGCTACTCATCCCTCAAAACCCATGCAATAACGGACTGGATACAGCAGAGCAATTCATGCCACCTTATAGCTGTTTCACATTTAACAGGCAATTGCACAGCTGACAGAAAAGCAAATGGGAGCCACCATGCCTAGCATGTCTGGATGCTACCTGAATTGAGGGCTGGAAGGGTCACTCCTGACTAAAGTAGCCAGCATTTTCCAACTGCATCTTTCCAAAGCTGCACCTCTGCCCACCAGAAACCTCCAGGCTCCAGCAGTCTTACATGGACCCAGGTGCAGCCATCAGCAAAGCAGGGCACAAATGGGCAACTGTGCTACACAAAGGAAATAAAAAGACAATTGACTGACTCCTCGTTTGTCTCTTTCTAACACTACCCATCCCCCCTCAACCCTCAGAGGTACTTATCTGCAAATAGAAATAGTGCTTGTCATTTATGCTAATGTGTTGCCAGCATCCTCAGGAAACAAATGAAGGGCACAGAATTCCATGGGAATTTTACCCCCAATACCAACAGCCTAGAATGCTACCAGCAGGCCCCACGCCCTCATACATAATGTTTGTCATTGATGTGCACATAGGAAAGAAAGGAGGAGGTCTATCAGGGATAAAAGTGAATAAAGACTGAGAAGACAATCACATCTGCACTATTACTTGACCTCAGGCTTCTTTCTCTAGTTCTATTACCTTTTTTATCATTTGGATCAGTGGAAACACTTTCACTCTTCTTGGCAAAGGTAAAATAGCAGGTATATACGGAATGGCAGGATGGAGAAAAAGAGCCAAACCATTCTAAGATTCTATGATCAATCACAGAAAGAAAAGCAGCAAAATAATGAGGTAGCCACACTGGCAAATGGAAAGAAGCAGGTAATTTAACAAGAATTGCAATACTCAGGGCAAATTAAAAGATTAAACTTTTAAATAGAAACCAACTGAATGACAGTGTAGAAATAATTAGGGAAACAATCAAAAGACAGAGGTGGAAGGTGGTAAAATATTGCTTTCATCTCCTAGTGCAAAATGTCTATTAATACTTTAAAAAAGGAACAAAGTGTGGAAGCATTACATGATACTATAACTTTAAATGAATGAGAGAGCTCTTGCAGCAAATTAATGTATGTGTATGTCTGTATGTAACAAATGTGTGTAAAACCACCCCCATTGCAGAAATTCCTGTCAGATTTACCTGCAGAATTGTTTCAAAGGCTGTCTTATCTTCACTAATAATGTCTCTAGTTCTCATGGTTTCTGAGGTGAAAATGAAAAGGTGAACACTATGCAAATCACAATGTCTTTTAAAGTTTGCTGACAGCCTGAAGAAACATTGAAAATCTGTGAACTTCTAGAATTCTGAAATCTGAATTTAATAGTCTGCACCTTATTGAAAATAAGGACAACACAAAATTAAACATAATACCCCAGTATTAAGAGGTTGACTGAATGCTTTATTACTGTACTGAAGCATTCCTGTATCTTCTACTGTGTTTTGCAAACTCCAGAAGATCCTCTATGAAGATAGAATTGGTTGCAAGTGGAGCACATGAAGACCTGTCTATTTAGCAGACAAAGGCTGGCAATTTTTTGTCATTGTGCAACATAGTGCCTCGTGTAGTTACACTCACTGAAAACCATGACCTTGAGAAGATGTGGTCACATATGTCTACAAATTCATGCTCTTTGTCCCCTTGAAGGCGCCACACCACGTACTTCTGCAGAAAGACTTTAAAGTACAGAGAAAACCTACTCAGACTTGACATTCTGTTTTGTTTCCTTCACAAAGAGACAGGGACCTAAATGTCATCTAATGGAGGCACATGTCATCTCACCAACAAAGAAAATGACTGAAGCAACTTATAACAGCTACTATGAAATTATGAGGTCAAGAAGTGCCAGTGCTGTGAAAATGACTTAATGTTGAGTCATTCAAAGAGAAAATTTTGAAAAATTTTAATACCTATTTACTTTTAAGCACAGATTAGGAATAATGTTTTATAAATGCAAGAAGGAATACAGGGTTTTCCTCTTCATTTTTTGTTCAAGAAGAGCCACTGAAAAATAATGTAGCCACTGATTTTAAAGCACAATGGTGCGTCACACAAACTCAGCATATAGAATCACATCTTTCTCTAAGCACTTAGTGACGACTGGGCTTTATCCACTTATGAAACAGACAAAGCTCAGGCCATGCAAAAGTCTTCTCCTGAACAACCTAAAAATGGACATACCCAAGGAGAAAAAAAATGAGTTCATCTGCAAAAAATAATTATTGCAGATGAGGCTTTTGGGTTAATTCTATGTGAAAACAAGGGTGGTGGGGCCATCTGTGCTGTACAAATAAAAATTAATCCTAAAGCAGATGAAACCTCCAGGACCTTTAGAAAAGGGAGGGTTTGTCCATGGTTTGGGTACCAAAACTGGGCTCAAGCTATATTACCTAATAGGTATTATGCACTAACTAATAGGAAAAAATGCAAGTCTGAAATCCCCCCAAGTTACCATGTACTGTTTTTAGTGGCAAGAACATCCTCCCATGTCACTGATAGCACCAATTTCACAAAGTAAAGTAAGTAACAGCTCATCTTGAACAGCAGGTAATGATAGTATTGGTCTTTATTCTCACTTGAGGCAAAACCCCTCTTACACCACCTTGGGAGACGAGAGAGATCTAAAAGCAGCACTTTACCAGGTATTGAGCAACCTTAATGAACATGAAAATTAAACCCATTTCTCCAGAGAGGGTATGACAAAGTGCCTGGCTGCCAATAACCCACACACAAGTTTCTCACTCACTGGAAGATAAAGAAACACATCAAAGTAACTAGGAAGGAAAATTATTCCATTATTGGCAGAAATCAGGGAAAATCACTTCCAGGTAAGGTGGCATTGTGTCCTTGGACAGAGGGAGAGGCTCCCACTCCTCAGCTGGTTTTGTAGACAGCAAAACATGGTGGGGAAAAAAAAAGGGGGGGGGGGGGGAAGGAGGTCTTTCTAAAATTTGAACACTGCTCATCTGAAGGATCTGACTCTGCAAGGTAGTGGACTGAGCAGAGAGGTGCAGCTAAGGATGCCTGAAGAGACAGGAAAGTCAAAAAGGGGGAAAAAAAGAAAACAAAAGTTGAGAAAATATTACTGGGGAAACTTAGAGGGGGAAAAGAATAAAAAGGGAGAAAATTTAAAAGAAAAAATAAAACAAAACCACTAAACAAGTAATGCTCCAAACTCAAACCAGATTTCTCTAACAGGGGTCTGGGCTGCTAATACAGTACAAGTCTGAGCCTAAGCGAAAACATAAAACAAGGCACAGGGGGATAATTTTTCTTCCAAATTGTCCTTGTTTGTTACATGTCCTGATTTTACTTCTAAAAAGGGAAACTCCCTGGCTGAGAAAACGCCTTGCCCTTTCTCTGCTGTTGCCATTTTCTTTCTCATCTTCAACTCCCATTACTGTAGTTTTTTCACATCAACTATTGACATTTTTTCTATCAATAAGCAGCTCCACTGAGTGCATCACCTGGGTACAGTGGGATTTGGGAGATGGCACTGGGTACAAAAGGGTGGTAGTGACACTTAAAACCCAGAGTGGGCTGAGAGATATTTTCTATGAGAAGGGCATGAAGGCATCATGCACCCACATGGGACCACCAAAGAACAGGGGTGTAAGAGGTGCTGTTTCAGTGCCACTGAAACATTTTGTGGATGTGCCTTACACCCAGGGCATAAAGGCAGTAATCTCAGGTAACTTCAGCAGTGCTTTAGTTACCTGGCACAGCATGGCACCCCTGAAGCTCTGCTGATCTCCACAGCCTCTCTGCCACCAAGTCTGGCCCTGGTGGTACTTGAACTTCCTGCTCCTCTGTTCTGCTCTATCTCCTGAGGCCAAAGGGAGCTCGGTCCTGCAGGGTCCTGGCTGTGTGTCCACAGCCTCTGTCTCTGGAAACCCTCTGAGTCTGACCTTGGAAAATGTGCAGCAATCTTCTCTGCAGGTTTCCTAGCCATGGGGTGGCCTGAGGCTGTGTTTTTTACTGTGTGAGTGATATTCCCCTCACTTGTAAAGGACAAGCATTTAGGGGACCATCTGTCTATGGTCTTCTTATGGTCTACTGTGTTTCTAGCAAAACTGTGGCTCCTGTTACGTTTTTAGCTCTCTTTCTCTCAGATTCATTAGAGCACTACGTGTGTGATGTCAAAATCTTGATGCAATAGGCTGGGATAGAAATGGCTGCGGAATGGAGGGGAATTATATGTATTTCTGAAATGGTAGCAGCTATTGCTTTGCATGGTGCCTACCCAACCCCAAATTGATGCAGCAGATGGAGGAACGGAAAACAGGTTACATGCCTGCAGTGTTAGTGTACTGACAGGCTTTGCCCTGCCAACTAGCTCACTGACTGCCATGCCTCTGTTAGAGTGGTTTCTAGGAGGACATGAAAATGCAGTTTAGATTGCAATTTATCAGTCCTTTTCACATCAGAAGCACAAGTTCAGCCTTTGGGTTAGAAAATAATTATTTTGTAAAAGGCACAATATTTATTGCTTGTGTATAGAGAACAAACAGCAAGCCTTGATCTGAATCTCCTCATAAGAAACACCTTGGAAATCCCATTATTTGTTATAATCATGTTATATGTCACACTGTGATTTTAAAATAAATTGAAATTAAAATTGCTCACTTTTATTTGCCTCTAAATTACTGTTGTAGTTTCCTGTTTTATGACTTGAATATGCTGTTCTGTTCTGAACTTTCACATCAGCACACACAAGACTGGGCTATCTCAATTTCCCTAACTAAATACTTAAAATCAGACAGAGGAACTTAGGAAGCTAGGTGTTGAATTCCTCCACATACCCGCCCCTTAAGGACTGCCCAGGAAGCACTGAATCATTCACTCTGAACAGTTAGCAGTCTATCCTGTTTTCAGTCCCATCATGAATACTGGACTGGATTTGAAAAAACAGCATTGAAGAGTTGCATAAGTTACTACCAAAGCCAGATTTTTGTGTAACCTGTGCATGGTCCATGGATCTATACCTATGCTTCACTGCAGACTGCACATAAAAATAATTTTTACAGTATTTTAATGACAAATTGTATTTCCTATTACACAGCAATGATTATTTCAGCAGTCTTTTTCAGTTCAGAGGCATGTATGAGGTAACTGAGGGCTGAAGCTGTGTGAAACAGGCCGAGTTTCAGAATTTACAGAATATTGGCCTAAAACATGTTTTTTTATACCCAACAAGAGTTTGCAGCTGAGCATGTACAATTAACACAGTTTAGAGATGTGAAGCTCTGACTAGCCAGGAGTTAAGCTGTTTTGAAACTGTCTCACTGAATGCATTTTCTGAGAAAGCTCCACCTGTACGCAAGCCTAGACAGGTCTATGTATAGCTAATTTGGTCAAGAAGAAAATGCTTTTGTCCTACCTTGTCCTACCTTGAATTTCTGCTTCCCAGGAACCAGTTTCTTTCCAGCCTGTCTTTGCTGACAGCTGCAGTGCATGATCAGGCAGGGGGGTACCATGCTCCCATTGAAGTGGTGGTAGCTCAGGCACAGCGATGCAGCTGCAAGGCCTGGGAAAGCGTTCGGGACTGCAGATGCATGTCTTGGTGGGAATGACATCATCCCACACTGCCATTTCTTCACAGGAAAGAAACTGAGGTGAGAGGGCCTGAAAGGAAACAGTCTGTTCATACCTGGACAGTGAAGGTCAGGCCTTCAAGGCTTTTTGGGGTATGTGCCCAGTACTCACCATCCAGTGACCAGAGAGGCCAAACATATGCTGACTTCACATAGTGCAGAAGTGTTCATACCAGCTCCATCCTCTTCTGTCACACCTGCCTGTAATGACCAGAACAAGGGCCTGCAAGCTCCATGATGAACATGATGAGGATCCTTGTTTGAGGTAAATGATTTTTCCTGCTTTTGGTGGTGAAAGCAGCATAACAGATAAAGGGGTTCCACATCCAATTCCAAGACATGCACGTCAGCATGTTCACACAGGAGCTGTGGGATGGAGCAAGGAACTGAATATTGGTTCAACTTGTCCCAGTAAGTTGCAGTAGTCCTGGTGCATTTTGGATGTAACAGAACTGCTCATACCTCTCTGAACTGCACCTGAAGTAATCTGCAGATCATTTAAATGATACAGTCCTTTCGTAAATTGATTTGAATCAGCATCAGAAAGAAGCCTGTGCTTGCCTGGGGTCTAAATAACTGGAATGGGGTTTAGGCGCATGCCACTGCCTGCCTCACCACTGTATACTCACAATAGCCTCCCCACAGCAGCATGATTTAAGGACTCAGTGTCTTTCTACCTCCTTGCCCTGTTCACAAACCCACAATCACCATTTCCTTCTCCTCCATCATTTCTAGATCTCTGCTGCCCTTCCACACAACCTGACAGCAAAGATGACAAACTGTCACAGTGGGAACAAGGTTCAGGAATTTCATCTGGGGTAGTAATGTATCGTGGCTTCTCCCTAGTCTCTGCCATTTCCCTCTAATTACTTAGTAAGTGTTGCCTTCACTTATCCTTTCCATCTCTGCCCTTTCACTGCATCATTGTCAGCCTTCGATGGCACGCTGCTGGCCATTTGTCCCTCACAAAGCCAGTTCACCAGCTGATGCTGGCCTTTCCTCTCCTGGTGTACTCTGTCCTTGTCAGAGATTTTAAATTCAAGTGAAGTATACCTTCAGCAGCTTTCCCTCCTTTGAGTGGATACTAGCAAGTGCTATGGCACCAGTTGGGGCATAGGTAGACTATTAAAAGAAAGCAATTCGTTCTAACTGATCCCTTGGAGACACCACTTCTCTTTGCACTGTGTGTCACATTTAACTCCTGTGTGTGTGCTTCAAAGATCTCTGTCTAAATTAAAGAAATAAACCCTCTAAGATGAAAGCATTCTGCGTTTGTAGATCTCTGGCTGCTACACTGTCACTGAAAATCAGTAGGTCACATTTCTTTATATTCCCATATATCAACTCAGCAGCAACAATGAAGCCAAATGAAGCTTTGTCTACTCATTTGGCTTTTGTGGTCTAATACTAAGCTCTTTGGCTTACATCTACAGCCTCCAGGATCCTGGAGGCTTCCAGCTAGAGGTGGCTGAGCCTGCAGCAGCTTAGCTGCTGTGAGCAGCACAAGCAGTGTGCATTTGATTCACTGAGGCCACAGGCACATTATATTCAGATCCAGCTCTCAACAGGTCTCAGGGAAGAAGGGGAACCCCTTGGGGACTGGTTTGTTATTGCAGAAATACCTAACAACTCTTTTTCATTTCTGTGGCCTTTCTCACCTAATGATGATTTCATGAAGGGACATTTATAAAAACACTGGCATACTTGAAGATGCTATTGGAAACTGGCAGACCAAGCAGAGACAGTTTCAAAAGCACAACAATGCACAAAATGCATTGGACTATGAAGGAGTAAAATTTTTTAAACTGATTTTAAATAGTTCCAAATCAGTGGAGTATACTGCAAACACAACTAGGAAAGAGAAACAGTGCAAGAATGGACCTTTTTGTGGTGCAGAGACCAGTAGATTTTTTGGCCGCATCCACATCAGCCCTTTAGTTTGGATCAGAAGTGTGCGGTTCTCCACCATTCCCACTTTAGTTTGCACCACAGAGCTTGAATCAGACTCCCTTTGCATGAAGCCAAAGGAGAATTTTGCACATCATGCGGACACCTACTGCACTCCTGCAACAAATCTATGTTCAGTCTGGTGGATCAGAGAAGACCAAGTCCATCACATTTAAAAAATCATGGCAGTCAGGTGAAGTTCCCGATGACTGGAAAAGGGGAAATATAGCCCCCATTTTCAAGAAGGGGAAAACGAATGACCCAGGGAATTACAGACCAGTCAGTCTCACCTCTGTGCCTGGCAAAATCTTGGAGCAGATTCTCCTGGAAGGCATGCTAAGGCACATGAAAAACAACAAGGTGCTTGGTGACAGCCAGCATGGCTTCACTAAGGGGAAATCCTGCCTGACCAATTTGGTGGCCTTCTATGATTGGGCTACGGAACTGATGGACAGCGGTAGAGCAGTTGATGTCATCTACCTGGATTTGTGTAAAGCGTTCAACACTGTCCCACACGACATCCTTGTCTCTAAATTGGAGAGACATCAATTTGATGAATGGACCACTCGGTGGATAAAGAACTGGCTGGATGGCCGCTCGCAAACAGTTGTGGTCAATGGCTCAATGTCCAGCTGGAGACCAGTAACGAGTGGTGTCCCTCAGGGATCAGTGTTGGGACCGGTCTTGTTCAACATCTTCATCGCTGACATGGACAGTGGGATTGAGTGCACCCTCAGCAAGTTTGCCGATGACACCAAGCTGTGTGGTTCGGTTGATACGTTGGAGGGAAGGAATGCCATCCAGAGGGACCTTGACACACTTGTGAGGTGGGCTGATGCCAACCTCATGAAGTTTAACCATGCCAGGTGCAAGGTCCTACACCTGGGTGGGAGCAATCCCAGGCACAGCTACAGGTTGGGCAGAGAAGAGATTCAGAGCAGCCCTGCAGAGAAGGACTTGGTGGTGCTGGTCAATGAGAAAATGAACATGAGCCGGCTGCAGTGTGCACTTGCAGCCCAGAAAGCCAACCGTATCCTGGCTGCATCAAAAGCAGCGTGACCAGCAGGTCGAAGGAGGTGATCCTGTCCCTCTACTCTGCTCCTCTGAGACCTCACTTGGAGTACTGTGTGCAGTTCTGGTGTCCTCAACGTAAAAAGGACATGGAACTGTTGGAACAAGTCCAGAGAAGGGCAACGAGGATGATCAGGGAACTGGAGCACCTCCCATACGAAGATAGACTGAGCAAGTTTGGGCTGTTCAGCCTGGAGAAGAGAAGGCTGCGTGGAGACCTCATAGCAGCCTTCCAGTATCTGAAGGGGACCTATAGGGATGCTGGGGAGGGACTCTTCATTAGGGACTGTAATGATAAGACAAGGGGTAACGCGTTAAAACAGGGGAAGTTCAGATTGGATATAAGGAAGAAATTCTTTACTGTAAGGGTGGTGAGGCAATGGAACGGGTTGCTCAAGGAAGCTGTGAATGCTCCATTCCTGGCAGTGTTCAAGGCTGGCTTGGACTGAGCCTTTGGTAACATGGTTTAGTATGAGGTGTCCCTGCCCATGCCAGGGGATTTGGAACCTGATGATCTTAAGGTCCTTTCCAACCCTAACTATTCTATGATTCCATGATTCTAAAACAAAAAACTGACCACCCTGAAATGTGCATGTTGTGCATGTGGGTCCTTGGCACCACATGTTTCATGTTGTAGAAGCTCTCCTAGAGCAGCAGAAGCAGCCACACCACTTTATAATGCAAACACCCCATCACAACCTCTTCTGTTAAACTGTAAAGCTGAGAGTATGAACTGAGCAGTGTAGGGCTAACCTTTAGTGTCTGCTATCCATGTGGGAAGATATGGCTAGCTCACCACTGGCATACCACTATTACTACTATCATTTTTAGAGTAATACCTAGAGGCCCTTGACAAGCATTAGGCCACTGTTTTAGGCACTGCTTAGACTTAATAAAGTAGTCCCTACCCCAAATAACATGAATTGAAAAAATATACTGAGCTACAGCTTATTCATAAAGAGAGCGAAACAGGGAGAGGTTACTGCTGTAGCTATACAGTTCTCCAGACTAGGCATAAATAGGGTCACAAGTGAAAAATTAATGTGGTCTCATCCTCACCCAGATTTGAGCTCACCACTAAACTGCAAGTAATTTCACACAGTTAGTCAGCCTATCTCAGTTGAGGCCAGCCCTGAGAACACAGAAATGCTGGAGGTCACAAGCAAGGTGAGGCAGCCAAACTGGGCAGGGAAACCTCCTGCAGCCTGTCTCTGTCAGCTGCTGGCTCTGCCAGGAGACCTATGTCTTCCCAAGCACTAAGTCATCCCTGACAGCAACTGAACGTCTTTCATTTGTATGAATAAATTTCAAAATGTCCTATGATTATACTTCGTAATATTCTGGAAGCAGATGGCAGGCACAGCTGACAGTGACAGTAGTTGTAAGTGCAAATAGGAGGTGGCAGAGAGGAGGGGGAAGATACGAAGTTGGCTTAGTAAAACTGTAGGAAAAGGAGCTCTTATTTTGAAGACAAATCCAAACGATGAAAGCAGGTTGGGAGGATTCAAGTGCCACTGGGAGAAAACCAGCCAGCTCTGCTACTTGAGCACAGTACAATGCGCTCAAATGTCTTACTAAACAGACAAGACAGAGACAGAGAAGAAGAGGGAAAGACATTCAACTGCACTTGACCCTTAGAAGTGACACTCTGCTCTCTTAGGAAATAAACAGCAGTAGGCTTTTCAGAAACTAACAGTCAGCACCTGGATAAACACACACAATAAATCCCAGGTCCCCCAGGACACCTTCTTTACTTCTGGGCCAGGTGATAAAGTTCACCAGTCTGAGATAAAGCTCTTACTTTTCTAAATCATGTCAGGGAACAAAGTAGCTGGCATTTATCAGCTGATCCTACCAATGCTTTGAAAAACACCACATCCTCATTGCGATCCTTGAGGTGATGCTTACTTCATTAAGATGCAAGAGGCAACGTGAAACCATCCATGGTGCTAAACAAAGTTCTTACCATGTCTCTTCAGAATACTTCCATTCTCACTCCTGGCAACAAGGAGAGATTACCTCCTTCCTTCTATTTTCTAAAAAGTTAAGCAATGGAGAGGAAATCTCAAGGAATACATTCAGTTCATCTTTTTCCTCTATCCCCCTCCCTGCCTTTTTTTTAAACACAGCACACATCAAAGTAAAAACTGACATGCAGTGCCCTGAAGCTCTCTGCAGTATGCTTTTAGGTTTTGGAAATTTCATTTTCTATCTTATGATGTTTACATGAGAGAATATGAAATGCTTGCTTTGAGGTTCATTGTAGACAGAGATGCAATAAACGTTGTGGCTTCCCACTGCAGTGGAACAAATTCTTTTGTAGATGGGCAGGAGGAGACTGTGTGATTTAATTCATACTTGAGCACTTGCGTATGGGTGGAGATGCCATATTGGGTGTATTTGAAAAAGCAGAATGAGGAAGCAGCCTGGAGAAGAGAAGGCTGCGTGGAGACCTCATAGCAGCCTTCCAGTATCTGAAGGGGGCCTATAGGGATGCTGGGAAGGGACTCTTCATTAGGGACTGTAGTGATAGCACAAGGGGCAACGGGTCTAAACTTAAACAGGGGAAGTTTAGATTGGGTATAAGGAAGAAGTTCTTTACTGTGAGGGTGGTGAGGCACTGGAATAGGTAGCCCAGGGAGGTTGTGAATGCGCCATCCTTGGTGGTGTCCAGGTTGGATGAAACCTTGGGTGTTATGGTTTAGTGCGAGGTGTCTCTGCCCATGGCGGGGGGGTTGGAACTTGATGATCTTAAGGTCCTTTCCAACCCTAACTATTCTATGATTCTATGATTCTATGTTCGTAAGAATTCCTAAGTGCATCCATACCAAAAAATAAAAGACCATCTGGTCAAAGCCTCTGACTAAGACATGTTTTCACACTGATCCCTGAGTGAAAAACCCTGCTTGGGTTTATCTATCAACAACATCCAGTGCTTTGGCTCTCCTTTAAAGATGTCTTTTAAGTGATTTTGTTGTCTTGACCTGTAGGTCTACCCTCAGTGCATAAATCGTCTTCCTATGCACCATCAGAGCTGGAATGCCTTAACTCCAGAGATGCTGGGGCAAAGATTATAGGGCAAGGCTAAGCAGGGCAAGCCTGCCTCAGCAGAGATGACATGGAAAAGTAAATTTGTCAGGTTCTCTTTCAGACCATAAACAGCTGGACTCATGACAGACTCCTTCAGGGTATCAACAGCTGGCATTGGTGCTGAGCTCCAAAGCGGGCATTCACCTAGATCCACTGCACCTAGGTCTGATAAGCACCTGTGTGGATATTAGCCAGGTATCAGACTGACAATTATGAATTAGCTTCCCACGTTGTCCATTCCATATGATCCATGATCTTTTGGGAATCTAGTGATACTGCTTGAGAGTCCTTGTGGTGCACATGTAGCAATTACATTGTGTAGGCTGGTTGTCTGCAAGATTGGAGCCCCCACATGTGCTGTTTAGCTTCACTGCTACTGCAGCCTGCAACCTATCTTGGTGTTTTGTCTGTCTGTGTGCAGGATTAGGGTTATGGTAGATTGATTTCAATTTTTTGCAGTTTATATCCCAGGTTTGACCTTTGGCTATTGTCAGATTGATCCCTTCCCAGCAGCTCTGTTCATCCAACATTTAGACTTAAAATTCTGTCAGAAAAGGTTAGGGATCTTTTCTTTCAGCTACTCCTATAAATAAATAGCAGTATCGTAAGAAGCAAGAGCACACTGAAAATCTCAAATCAACCCCAAATGCAGCCAAGCCTTTCACACAATGAGACCTAATTCCATCAGAGCTGGAGACAGCCGTTCCCAGTGAAAAACTTCTTCATTTCACCTCCACTTCTCCAACCTCTCTAGCATACTTGTTCATACTTGTTCTCTAGCATACCTTGGGGATTGGGGGGAGAAAGAAACAAAGCCCATTTCAGAATGGAAGTATTAGAGCTATAGAGTTGGAAAATTTGAGGAAGAGTCACACATGGCCTTGCTATAAAGTTGGGAAAATAACAAGTGCCAGACTGTCAGAGCCATGTGGTTGGTTGGATGTGAATTGTCCCCTTCACCAGTTCTGGAGGCTGCAGTATCATCTTGCGATGCATTGGCAGTGTCGCTTATGCTCATTATATCAAGGAGTTGCTGTACACAGAGAAAAAGGGATTGCTTCTGGATATCAGGGCATCACTAGGTTTTAACCTACAAGATGTTGGATGCATATTAGGGAAATTATTGAACGTGATTTAACTTTGTCACATGGAGGATTAGGCTGCTCTGAAACACTGTATTTCAGCTCAATTTGTCTGGGAAATAAAAGATTGTGAACTAGTTAGCATTTTACCTCAAAATAATTGGACTGCAACTGGTAGTGATCCCGAAGCTATTAAACACACAGCTGAGTCGTCCATGAGGAAAGAATAGGTTAGTTAGCCAAAAATGGTCATCTTACTAGCCATCCCATCAATAAATTCTCCTTACACAAGTTATGGTTAGCCCACACGTATTTTGCTTTTCAACATTGTTTCAGTTAGGCCTACAATTTTCCTACAAAAACACTCTGGTCAGCACAAACTGCTGTGTGAATGGCTTTTTCATAGCATATGGCCTGGTAACTTCTGAAGCACCTTAGTAAACTAAGTTTTAAGTATGAGCACTGACTTTTTGAGGCCTGATAAAGCTCTATGAATGAAAAGATTCTCCAAGTGCAAGCTCAGCCATGGTCCAGGCAGTCCTGAGGAAGGGGTCAGACTAGCATTTTAGGGAATCCTGACCTCAGCCTAGTTATCCCTTTAGAAATGTGTATCTTCATTTCGTGCTACATGACTCCTGGATCTCTTTACAGGTGCAGAAAGGCTTTCTAGAGTTCCTAATTTAGCCATTATGAGTGCTGTCCTCAACTGCCTATTCCTTTGCTATCAATGACAACTTAATCTGTGAACTCTAAAGCTTTTTCTTTCCATTTATGCTTTCCCTAAGATTTTATTTGGAGCATATTGTGAGTAAATATGGGGAGAAGAAGAGAAATAAACCATGGGATTTAATACACTGGCTTTTCCACCCTGCCTCAATGTCTGTCCTAGATGCAGCAGCCTGGATTCCTCCTGATTTATTTCAGGTATGAAGGCTGGCCTTCCATTCATGTGCAAATCAACTTCATTTATGTCACATTAGAACACATGTGCCTGGTTTATCAGAAGAATTTACATCTAAAAACATAAATGTTACAAAATCAGTGTATCTTTAATATTAAAATCCCACAGTATCCTGCCTAGTTAGAAAGACAAAATCTTAGAATCATAGAATGGTTTGAGTGGGAAGAGACCTTTAAAAATCATCTTGTTCCAATCCCTTGCCACAGGCAGGGACACCTTCCACTTGACCAGGTTGCTCAAAGTCCCTTCCAGCCTGGCCTTGAACACTGCCAGGGATGGGTCAGCCACAGCTTATCTGGACAACCTTTGCCAGTGCCTCACCACACTAATTGTAAATAATTTTCCCCTTATATCTAGTTCAAATATATCTTTTTTTGGTTTAAAGCCATTCCCCCTTGTCCTGTCTCTACAGGCCCTTGTAAAAAGTTCCTCTCCAGATTTCTTGTAGGCCCCCTTTAGGCACTGGAAGGTTGCTTTAAGGTCTCCCCTGAACCTTCTCTTCTCCAGGCTGGATAACCCCCACTCTCTCAGCCTGTCTTCACAGCACAGATCTTATGCTGGTTAGTGTGAGTGTGGACACTCACACTTGTTAAGAGTTATAATTAACTGACAAAAAACCCATCCTTTTGCTCTCCATTATCTCTGTTCGCCACAGAAGAACAGCAATATCACTATCTTTTTCTCATATACTCATACACTACCTTTTTTACATATATGTTTTATTAGGAAATGGTAGGCTAACAGGAAAGAAATAATGACTAATAATTTCACGTTTCATTAGAGGAGTATCTGCCATGAATGACTTACCAATAAATTAAAATGGAAATTGATTTTTTTTCTCTGTCAGGAATAAATGAATAAACAAGAAAACTTTCATTTGAGCAGAAGATAAGCACTTTCAACACCAAGGGAAATTTCAGGTGGTTCACTGTATAAATATTCTACTGTCTATCAAAAATTAATCCAGAGTCTTTATTCAAAGTTATAAATTGTTAGGTCTATGTCTAAGATATGTCGTCATAGAATCATAGAATCTTTTAGGCTGAGAAAGACCTCTGGGATCACGGAGTCCAACTATTAACCTAGCACTGGCAAGTCCAACACTAAACCCAATGGCACGTGTTCCCAGGTGCCACATCTACATGTCCTTTAGATACCTCCAGGGATGGTGACTCAACCTCTTCCCTGGGCAGCCTGTTCCAATGCTTGACAACCCGTTTGGTGAAGAAATTTTTTCTAATATCCAATCTAAACCTCCCTTGGCACCACATCAATTGATGTCTCTGCTTGTCAGCAAGATGAATCCCCCAATGTACCCTTCCTACTCTCAACCACATTATATGCTCTCATATGCATTGAACACACACCCATGTGTGCTTTGTACTTCCTACTTTAATTTCTTAACAATCTACCTGTTTACAGAAGAGCCAGCTTAGTCTATTTTTTAATAAAAAAAGTTCTTATATTGAAAGGAGTTCTTACTCATAATAATGTGCTTGTGAGGTTTTCTGCTGCCCTCCCTGTGTAGTACTCAGGTGTCTAAGAGCCAGAATCTAATCAATCACAAGATTTTACATCTCGATAAGAAAATCACGAAGACCTGATGTAAGCCAAATAGAGCCGTGCTCAACAATTTAAACTGGTTTCTGCTAGACAAAGCAAGCCTCTTTCTTGAATTAAATCACCTCAATGGCATAAGTATAGTCTGAAAAAGAGATTATCATTAGGATTATATTAACATATTCCCCATGCAGAAATATGATTTTTGTGTTCTGTTATTTCAGAGCCCCACAAAGCCAAAACTACATTGAAAATATATTGGACTGAAATGATGTAAATACAAATCAGTATCAGAACCCCCATCTATTTAAAAAGAAATCCAAATTATTTTTAAAATAGTGAGGGAATCTATCATGTAGGATATTTTGCAGTGTCACTTCCTGTTGTTTCACAAGCTTTCACTGGAGTCATTGCTAACAAAGATCTCTTACAACATACCTTCTATACCCAAAAAGCTGTGCCAAAATACCCAACTGCTCTGAAGCACGGTACTTTCTGGACCTCTCTTTGGGGTGTGAAGCTCACCACAGCAAACATGGACCTTTTAAAGAAAGGGAACACTTTCAGCTTCCTCGTTTGAAAGCGAGCTGTAGCTCTGGAGAACTGGAGGAGCAGTTCATTTCAGATGTCTGTATGCAGAGAGAGCAATTTTGTATCAGTCCTTCAAAAATGTGTGACTGAGGCCATGTGTAATTTAGTCCTGAAGAAAAAGTGACAGTAAAATCAAAAAAAGGTCAGGAATGTAATTTTCTTGTTCCTTTCGTATAGGAACTTTCAAGACTTTTCATTTCAAATTCAAAAGGAAATTCTGGGCTGCAGGTTATTCCCTCTGCCACATTTCTCCCAAAATGGTGGGAGCTTCCAGGGGCACTCCACAGCCCTTTGCAAATGTTTTCAAAATGCTTTTGCCTTTAACAGCTCGGAAAGGTGGCATGAGTGGCTTCATCCACACACTGTTCCCAGAGTAAGCAAATAATCATCAACATATCCATTACTAAAGTGCCCTTTATGAATTAAATTCTTATCTGTCATTGTGAGCATAAATGTAATTTCCAGTGATGAAAGAGATACAGTTCCTTATCCCAATTACCCCAACATTTTTACTATCTAACTCTCATTTACCTGCAATGTCTGTGGAATCTCGTTAGCTTGCCCAGGTACCTGAGATAGGCGAGAGTGCTGAACATACTCATTGCTATGCAAACATAGTGAACAGCAGTGGTCATCACCAGTTTGGTAATTATTCCTGTATTTTGCCATTTCAATATGCCTCTGAAGTTGCACAAAGACTTTGCTTTTCAACTATATTTATGGGTATTCTCAGCTGTTTGCAGTTATTGTGAAACTCTGATTAATACTTCCTTCCTCTGACACAGAAGGAGCTGCATTCTAACACTGTCATTATTATTTTCCATCAGATTCAATACTTCTGTATTAAAAAAAAACAACAAAACAAGTGTAAATCAAGGAAGTAGTGTTGGAGGTCCATAAAATGTGAGACCACGAAAATGTCATCACTGTACGTTTTATTTTCCTGTCTACTCTGAATCTCCCATATGTTGTTAGTTTATTTATGGCCGCATTGTTCGTTTGGGACACCTTATTTTTTAAAAAGGTAATCCAGCCCAGACCTCCAGCTCCACTTTCATGGTTTAGGTTGTGTTTGGAATGGTTATTTCAGCTTTCCTCTCCATTTGCAAGCTCACATCCATCTGTCAGTCACTGTGGTAACCCCAGAGCATGTATTGAGTATTGTTAATTGTGTTTTTCCCTGCTCTAGAAAAACCACTGTACTTTGGTCACACTATTTCTATGTATTCTAACTACCTTCAGTGATCAGTGCTATTTTTCCTTTGACCAGAGCAGGCAGTAACAGTCTTCATAGAAGACCTTGTCAAGGAAAACACATTGTACAATTGATTTCAGCCCTGTTTGAATTATTTGTGTGAATCAGTTTGCCTTGTAAAAAGATGGAGCAGCTATCAACCTGGGTGTCTATTTTCTTTTACAATAAAATTTGTATCAAATACTGGCCAGGGAATTTTAGTCTTCCCTTAATGGGAAGTTACACTAAATTCTACTTTGGCCTCTTCCTCTTGAATCACAGACTGCAATCAATACAGTCACAACTCTTGGTTCAGCCTGCAAAAACTAATGGCAATTATATTTCACTTCAGCAATGAAATAATTGCTTTCTCTCTTATTTTATGATCCTCAGCTTAATAATGGCCTATAGGACTTGTAATTTCTCCCTGCAAGTCCTTTATAGGCTGAAGGAAATAATCCAGATCAATTTCAAAAGTTCTGTGATGCCTCCATAACTGAAATGCTGTTTTCAATATTATATTAAGACAAGCATTTTTCAGATGTATGCTATAGTGGACTTCAAGGTAGTAACTCATCTTCTTTAACAGGAGTTGCCACAGATTTATTACAATTTACTTTAAGAGAGGAAAGTGTTCTTTGTGCAGCAGCTGAGGAGTGCTGTGCGTATGTGTGTTTGTGTGTGTGTAAAACGGGTCTTCTTCTGTATTTCTGTAACGACTGTTGATGAAGGGGAGAATTAAGGGAACAATTAAAACAGACAGGAATTAGTTCCATTGAGTTGCTCTTCAAGAGGTAGACAGAGCCATTGTCAGTCCAAACTCATTTATTGTGGCAGCCAAGACAAATATCACAGCTGTTATCTAACAGTTGAAATGTCAGCCCAAATAAACGATAGATTAGTAAGGCCATGAACAAAATAGTAGAGAAAAATTGAAATATAATGATGCAAGAGCCTTATCCAGGTTGCAGAAAATGAAGCTGGAATGGAGATAGCAGGGAAGTTTAACATAGATTCCCCGAACAGGAGAAAAAGAATTCATCCTGCTCTTTAACATAAGTATCAGTGTTTCATCAGTGCTTTGATGGTGAATGTAGTGCTACCTAGACTGTTACCTTCAAACAATTTGAGCTTTCATTTGTTACCTGTACTGTAACTTGTATTTTGGGAATAACCCATGAAACAACAATGTACTATGCACCACTATAACCATCGATAACAATATTCAGCATGTGTACATTTTCCTTCCTTATTGTGGATATGATAAAGTTAAACCACTACTTTCTGCATGAACTGCTATAATACTCAAAGCAAAAGTACAATACATTCTCAAGCATAAGTGTGCTGGTAGAAAATCTAGCATTACAGAGTTCATTTATCAGAATATGTCACCTGGTGGGTGGTGTAAATACAGAAGGAATTGTGCCAAAGGCCCTTGTCGCACAGTCAGAGTCACATCTGATTCAACACACTACATTTTGAAACGCAAGAAGTATATAGTCATGAGTCACCCTACGTAATGTGTAATAGAAAGGATACCACCAGAAAAAAATTATTACCATAAAAATAAAATATATAAAAAAAATAAAGGGCCTTATTATACTGTGATTTTGAGTTAGGATTCTTAACACTTTGCAATGCATGATGTAATAATGACTAAGGAAAAACAAGCAGAGAGAATGTAACAAAAATCAAAAGGCAGTGGCCGGGTAATATCCAGATGCAGGGGATGAGAGGAAGATGTGCAGATGGCAAGGATGGAAGGGACATGCCCATGAGTCAGCCCCTATGCTTTACTCTCCCTGGAAGGAGAATCACACGCTGGACAGCAGACGTGACCGGGCTGGGTCCCAGCACCTGCTCTCTTTCCAGGAAAAATACTATTGGTCACCCTGGCAAAAATTCAAAGACTCCAAGACAACCACACAGTTGTCTGAAAGATTAAAGCTTTATACAGCCTTACGTGGTATGAACATGTCCAGTCCCTCCAGATCACATAAAGGAAACAGCTCAACTAGGCTAACGCATGGTGTAGGCTCACACTTTTTTCTTCAAGTGTTATGGAGGTCAGTCTAAATTAGCATCTTAGCACTGCCTTACAAATGAAATGCATTTGCTGAGCGTAGCTGGGTATAAAGCACAATAAAGTCTATGCTTAATTCATAGCATGGACCTACCTTATCTCAAAATGAATGGTGCTACACCCTTTCTGGTGCCAGCTTTCTGTACCTGAAGCCAGTTATTTTTCAGTTACACCTAAAGCAATGATGCGAGCAAGTGTAGTTCATCTTATTCTTTCAGTAATGCTAACTTCGCATGAAGGAGGAAGCACCTTCTTGGTACTGCAATAGTCACAAGTATACAACATTTTTTTGAAACCCTGAAGAAATCTGACGTATACTGATCCCCTTCCCTGTTGATTCAGATTCCTCCATTGGACTCCCCTGTGCCCTTACCAGACCTACCAACAGGCTGAACTTGTCCAGAAACATCTACTGAAATACTCCCAAAACAAGGAAAACATTTCTATTGCAATTCTCCACATCTCTTTTATGTATCCTAACAATAAACAAAGAGACAAATAAATAAATAGCCTTGAAAGGCAAGTTCTCTTTTGTCATGACACTTACAGGCACAGCACTGGACAAGACACCTCTTTGTTTTGAGATGACATCCTTAAAGGTACTGTCACCTCAGCTCCTATTGCATCATCAGTTTAGGAGATTTCTTCACAGTTAGAATTAGCATTAGAGGCCTCAGCTTAAATGAGCATGTGCTTTAAGTCTCACTGAGTGCTGGGGGATTTAAACACATGCTTGAAGTTAAACAAATGTTTATGTCTTTCCACAGTGCCACTTCCATCACTTCTGTAAGCATGTATGTCTTCATCAGAAAAAAATAGTTTTCCTTCCAATAGAGAGGATTTGAAGCTGCTCTTCAAGTTTATATACCAACATCGATTTCTAGCACAAGTTACTTTATGAAGAGTGACTGGTAAAAGCATCATACATCACAGTTTAGTGGGAGGGGACAGAAAGAGTAAGCAAGTAATTGGGAATATGTGATTTTAAAGATTTACAAGCCACTGTGACATGGAAATGAGACCAAAGTTGAAAACTCCCTGTCAGCTTCTCTACCTCTTATGAACTGGAGCAGATTGAATGTAAGTTTATCAGCCATTCTCAGCTGACTTAGGAAGACAGAGAAGGAGATGCATCTTTCAAATGAGAGACCATGGATCATTTTTATCTTGGTAAGTCAGAACAGAAAATTCTAACTTCATCACAAGTTCATAACCAAGTTCAATTCTGAACCCCTGATTAAAACTAGTGCAGGAGGCACTGAACAACCGCCAGCTTGGTCCTGATTACTTTTGCATATCCTGACCTTGAATGCGATCACAAAACCCATGCAGTATCACTGGTTTATGCTATAATTCATTTACCTGTCATTTAACCGCACTATTGTCACAAGATTATGTGTAATACTGTCTGATGTTATATTGGAAAGCATCTGTATGAAAGTATTTCTATAGATACACCAACTAGTATTTGCCAGTTATCACAAAATTCTTTTGGCTGAATATTATAGGACTCCTCTGTGCCATCTTCACTCTCAGAAGACTCAATGCCTCTCTTCTGTTTTGGGGCCTTGTTCAACAAACACTTTTGCCATTAGTAACTCTATGTGTGTGAGTGAAAATCAGCTTGTGTGTGACTGTGCAAAATGAGCTCTGCCTGGCATGTGCCACAGATTACTAGTACTTTAGGCAGGATATGTTTCATGACTACCCTGAACAGCAGCTCAGCCCCGCACAGCTACTGATTGCTCCCCCCACCACAGTGGGACTGGAGAAAAAATAGGAAGAAAAAAAGCAAGAAAACTCAGGGGTTGAGATAAAAGTAGCTTAATAAGTGGAGGAAAGAAGAGAAAGAAAGAAAACAACAAAATAAAAAAACACACAAGTCATGCAAAGGCTGTCACTAACCTCCCACAGGAGACTGATACCTAGCTAGTCTCCACGCAATGACTACCTTCAGAAAAACCCAAACCTCCTCTCTGTTGTTATTGCTGATCACGACATTATATGGCGTGGGATATTCCTTTGGTCAGTTTGTCCTGTTTATGTCCTCTTCCAACCCCTTATGCTCCCCCAAACTACTTGCTGGGAACGGAGAATCGGGAAAAGAGAAAGCCCCAGTGCTGTACAAGCACTGCTTCGTAAGAGCCACAATGCTGGTCTGTTATTACCACTACTTTAGTCACAAATCCAAAACACAGCACCATCCAGATGAAAATTAACTCCATCCTAACCAGACTCAGTATGATATATTTACCTTAATAGCTGTGCTTCCCATGTTTAATTCTTAGCAAGTATGGGACTTGACCCTGCAGTCAAATCGTGCAGAGCAAAGCTGCACTGGCTTCAAGGAAAATGCAACAGAACAACTTCTTATTGCAGATCAGATCCCTGGGCTGTGAACATCGTATCAATAACATTTCCTGCTTCCTTAACTAGCTTTTACAGGCATGGCACTTCCCTCTGAAAATGATTTTTCCCCCAGCTAAACAGAGAAAATATTTTGAGTATTTGATATTGAAAATTATGGTTATTACAGTTGTTCCGACGTTTCCAGCTTTTTCTTACAAAGGAATGCAACTCTTCCATGAAACATGAAAACCAATGAGTTAGAAACAACCAAGCAGAGTGCTATTAGCAGTCCTCATCCCTCTTGACAGATATCTTGTCAAGGTGGCTGCAGCTTAAAAGGCTGCCTTGCTAGTTACCACCATTGATGAGTGAAAGACAACAGAGACAGGCCAAGGACTGATGGGATTCAGTGGTGCTGCCTCACTCCACACTGTGCTCTCAACACAATGTGGGGAACTTCTCTACCTGTTCCATGCTCCCTATTTCCGTGGGCTTTACAGTGTAAACATCTGATCCACAAAAACTTCAATTGCATTAGTTCATGGGTTTTAAACACACACACAAAGTGTTGATATTTACTGGACTTACACTAAAACACTATTGTGGGTTAATCCCCAGTAGCCAGCTAAGTACCACACAGCCATTTGCTCACTTCCCCTCCACCAACCCCACTGGTATGGGGAAAAATGGAAACAAAGAGTAAACCCAAGAAAACTCATGGGTCAAGATAAAACCATTTTAACAGGTGAAGTGGAAGAAGAAATAAATAAAACAAAACAAAGCAAGTGATGCAAAGACAATCACTAGCCACCTCCCATGCTAGACCGATGCCCCACCAGTTCCCAAGCAAAGCATAGCTAACCTTCCTAAACCCCCTTTCCCCCCATTTTATTGCTGAACATGATACATATGGCATAGAGAATCTCTTTGATAAGTCTGGGTTATTTGCCTGGTTGTGTCCCCTCCAAACCTCTTGTGCACCCCAATCTATTCGCTGTGCTGTGCAAACACTGTTCAGCAGTACCTAAAATGTTGGTGTGTTACCAGCACCACCAGAGCTGCTATGGAGAAAAATTATCTCTGTCCCAGCCAGGCCCAATTCTAGTACTTTGCATCAGCAACTGCCCACTGGCAGATGACCCTAACTCTGCCTTACCTGGCAAATGCACGAGTCCGTTCAGTCTGCCCTTCGGCAGTCCCATGCTTTCCACTGTTATCATATGTTACATTTTCAAAACAAAGACAAATGCCTCTTGGCTCTCCATGTAGTGACTGTAAGACAAATTGCTTTTGCAATGAACAGATGTAAATTGCTTGAAATTAATTTTTCTAACATGTCCTGGTCCTGCTTTCCTGGACAGGATCTTCTGTTTCTAATGGAAACATTCACATCTTAATAAAACAGTAAAATTAGATTGATTTCCTGTCTTCAGTTCACTTACATAGCTATGACAAAGAGGTTTAACTTGTCCAGTTAAGTTCTACCCAAAACCCTCTCACTAAGTTATTAGCACTTGATGCAACTATTTCACTCTCACTGAAACACTAACCTCAGTGAGAGTGACAGTGGGACAATCTCCTTTGAAGTCACTGGAGTTGCAGTTGCTCACATCAGGCAGGCTTAGTGAAAACCTTAACGCTGACTGGAATTTATAAAGCTTCAGTAGCTCTGGGCAACAGGATAGCTCAGGGTCTTGGGTTGCTATCTGTCTATTTATAAAGTGACAGTTGCTATGGTATCTGAGCACCACTGGCAAGGCAGCTTGTTGCTGCAGGCTCAGAAACAGCACCTAGCCTAGCTGAGCTTTTAAAAGTACTATCATGCCAGGGCTGTTCAACAGCATACATGCACTGGCCCAAACATAAAATGAGTTAATTTGAAGTTGGGTTCTCTGGAAGCTGTGATTTTGAGCTTCACAAAACTGCCAAAAGCCAAGAAGCCCAGTTCCTTGTTTGCTGGGAAGTCCTGTTGCAAAAGAAAGATGTTACCTGGACTGCCAGCCATGTTAAAGAATGATCAGACCACTGCAGCTCTCTTTTAGGATGACTCACAGCAGTATACATTCAGGTGCATGATATAAACACAGTCACAACACTGTACCCCTTTGGAGTTGTAGGCACAGTATAATTTTCTGAAGAACCTCTGAACAGGCTCAGGCAAGACCTGGAAAGCAGAGTGCTCAGACCTGACAAGCCAGCTGCACCTTACTTATGGACAGGTACCTAGAGTACCTTCTGACAAAAACTCAGGTGCCTGCATACAAACTGGACATACATGAGTTCACCACACAGGAGGCCTGCACACGGGAGGCTGAACAGCTGGAGAGTAGCTCATTAGAATAGGTGCTGGAGGTCCTGGTGTACAATGAGTTGACCAACAGCCAGCAACATGCACTTCTGGAAAAAAAGGCCAGCCGTACCTTTGGTTGCATTAGGAAAAGCACTGCCAATAGGCCAAGGGATGTGACCCTCACCCCCTGCTCAGCACTGGCGATACATATGCAGATGTTGGGTCCAGGTCTAGGCCACTACAAACATCCTAGAGTGAGTTGAATGGCAGGCCACAAATGTGACGAAGGATCTGGAGCACATTTCATAGAAAAGAGAGTCTGAGAGAGCTGGGACTGTTCTCCCAAGAGAAGAGAAGGTTTGGGGGAGATGGAGGGGTGGTGATGGGGTAGTGTCTTCGAAACATGCATAAATACCCAGTGGGAGAGAATAAAGAAGATGGGAGTCAGACTTCTCAGTAATATGCAGCAAAGGAAGAAGAGGCAGTGTGTACAAACCAAAATAAAAGACATTCTTTCTAACTACAAGGAAAAAAAAAATACTGTGAGGGTAAGTAAAACACTGGAACAGGTTGTTCAGAGATGATGTGTGGTCTCCATCCCTGGAGATATCCAAATCCAACCAGGCACAGCCCTGAGCAACCTGCTGTACCTGACTCTACTAGAAGTGCCATCAGCCTCAGTGACTGAGGCCCTGTCACCCTCATGGATTGCACTTAAGTTTCTAAGTGCCTAAACTCTTCCACATCAAGAGTCATGGAAGAGTTAGCTATTCTGTTCTGACTGCTGACCTGCAATACAACGAAAATGCTTGTTTATTTCATAAAAATTACAGGGAAAGGGCAAAAATGTCAGTTAATATCATATTTATTCCAATCTTTGAGTGAAATTTTGCTACAGAACAAAACATTATGGTTGAACATTTGCAAAAGTGAATGAAATATGTGTTAAACATACAAAACCAAGTCATAGCACACCTTTTTACTGTGTCACATGATCAGAGAGACACTGTGCATGAAGCAAATTCTCATTTTTCAACATTACAAGAAAAACAACCTCTTGCAAATCTGAATACTGCAGAATAAATCATCCCAGTAGAGGTGAAGAACTTCTAGGGAAGCAAAAATGGCTGGGTTTCAGCTAAATTTAGCTAACATGTTTCAATTAACCCAACCTAAAGGACATATTTTCCCTATTGAAAGCGCACATTAGCACATTTTATTTCATTTTCACTGGGTAAACTAATGTTCAGAGAAAGCACAAGTCCAGAACCTGTATCTGTTCTTTTTTTCAAAAACCTTAGACATTATGTGTAACAAATCTGAGGTAGCATCTACAAGGACTGCTTTTCTTTGTTGAGGAAGCACTTCAGGATGATGCATGCCCAATTTTCAGCACCTGCAGACTTGCCAGAATTTTACCTTAGAGCTTGTTTATACATGCACTTTCCTCTAGGCACCACCCAATCTGTCATAAACAATGGAAACAAGATGAAAGTCTGACTGTTTTCATCTATACAGTTTGCCAGCTCAATTTAAATCACTCTGCAGGGTGAAACACCCAGTAAAAATGGGAACATCTGAGTTCTGGTCAGCTTTGAATTTGCTCACAGAGCTTCTCAAGAAATGGCTTCTCAGCCCAAGTATCTTCCTGGTGGCTGAAGAAGATGAGACATTTTAAAGATTTGTCAGCATCTGTGAATGAATCACTTACAGAAACATTAATGTAACAGGAACTCTAAAAATCATGGTTTAGCTAGCCAAATACATGTAGCTGCAAGCAACTCTGAGGATATTATTTTTGTTAAGTCATGGCATAGATACCCTATTTTAACAAGTAGGTTTTGCTTCATTAGACTGCTTCTTTGGAAATAAGAAATTTGCTTTAACTACACTGTTTTGAATTGCTGGGAGGGGGGGGGGGGGAATCTATCAACCACAAGGTGCCCTGCTGCTGAACTCAGCCAAAAAAACTGTTAATAACTCCAGCAGATGTTTCTGCTTTTTAGGCAACAGGACTCTCTTTCTCCCACTGCTCTCTTTTTTAAAAGCAGACACAAATATGACTGAATTCCAGCATCCCCTACAGCTACGGCTAAAGCAAAACCTAATGTTAGCCAGTCAGTGGCAATAAAACTTCGGTGCACAAAGTCAGTGCGAGAGCAAAAATTGGTCTCAGTATGTTTACTCTGGTGAGCACTGATACTGTAGCCAAAAAAACTTTCCTTGTGAGAAAGATGGTAAGATTAGACCCACATTTTCATGACTAACAGTTTGCACTTCAAAAAATGTTGACCATTAAGCCAGCCTTAATTATTAAGGCATTGTCTATTGCTGAGCACATGGTCACTCATTCAAGAACTTTCTCACAAAAGAGAATTGGCCCTGTTAGATTCTCAGCACAATATCGCTCTTTTATTTCCAGATGGCTTTTCATGTCCTGGCCTTCACAGTTCTGCAGTGTTGAGAATATGTTTTACAAACACTACATATCTGTGCTGTACTTGTGCAAATCTTGGCACAGAAGTGCTCAAGACACTTAGTATCAGCACCTTCATACTGTTGAGTACCTGAAATCTTTAAATGTCTGTTCTATGTTTTTCTAATGAGAACGAGAAATGATGAAAGAAAGATTTTGCTTTCTTCTTCTTGGAAGAAGGAAATAGACATTCTTCTTTAACCAGCATTCTTAAATCAAGGAAATAAAGGTGTCAACATACTAATGGAAAAATGTATTGCACATTTCATATCCATAAACAAGGAAGCATGTCTGTATGTTTCAAGAAGGGCAAAATGAAAGACTGATTCCTGACTCGATATGCATTCTGCTGATACTTAAAAAATAACAATGATCTGGCCTCAGCAGCACATCATCATTTACCAGCTGCACTACTCAGACACAAAAGTGCTCATTTTATAATATTCTGTCAGAAGTTAAGACTTGTAAGAGTATTTTGGATTTCATACTCATTTTCAAATCCAATTTCTAGACTAAGGTCCATGAATCCATCAGAAAAGATACCAACCCACAGAGGACTACTTCTGGTGGCTGAAACTCTGGGAGTCATAGTCTTAGTCTTATAAAATGACTGTTGACTTTTTATCCAAGATTTCTGCTGAGCAACTTGTATTCAGGTGGTGCTCAACGTCGTTAATACTCAGTCTTGTGCAAACTGGTGTTTGCTGTAGTCACACCAAGTTAAATTCCCAATCCTAAACCTTTAAAAAGAAAAAAAAAAAAAAAAAAGTGCATGGCTATAAAAACTTCCTTTTAATGTGCAATGGTATGTGTATCAGAAAAAGCTAAATGACGTGGTGGATCAAAACCCCTTTCATTCACAATGCTTAGGAAAACATGAGGGGAAAAATCCTAAGAAATTACTGACATTAGGGGAAAATAGCATAGAACACATTCTGATTATATTTGGAGGTGTAGTTTTGTCTCAAAGACAAACCCCATTTTTTTCCTAAAAAAATGTTCAAGTTCTGAGAAACACACAGCACAACAACTTGTAATTTCTTTTACAAGAGTGCAATTCCAACTTAAAAAAAAACAAAACGGAAGTACAGTTTCTGAACAAAATGTGAACCTGTTATGGGCAAATCACTTACACCAGCTGTGAAGCATTACAGTTATTTACATTAGGGAACTACTTACAAATCATTGTGGGAAAACAGCAGTAGCATCATTTTAACACCACTCTACCTTTCATCACTTCAGTGATACACAGCATATGCTGGGCCACCAAAACTCTAAAGCAGTCTGAGCAGATAACTTCTACCTGCAACCAAACCTGTTATACAGTGAAGAAACCAGGAATAAATGGGGCTTGTAGCTCAGCTATGAATATTTAATATATAAACCCAGTTCTTGGAGGGTTCAAAATGCTGTACGAGCATCTGCATTATATTGGAAACATCTTTGACTTTTTGCTTGCATTTAAAGCATACCTCGCTGATTTTATTACTTCAAACCATAACGATGAAGATTAAAAATAGACATATTTTGGCACTTTTTATACACTCCAAATATTTCCAATATTTACAGCATGTTACCTAAGAATATCTGAACTATGAGAAGCCTTAGGAATGGCTATGTGACTGCATTGAAGAACTATAAATTAATCAAATAATTTTAACATGTTGAAAGGATAAATTAAATTTAATATTTATTATTTTATGCTAATATTGTTACTGGCATCATAGCAAGACTGGCATACATACCTACATCATGTTATATATTACTCCAGTTCCTAAGATAGCATAGCATCTAAGCAACTTAAAAGAATATTGTATTTTTATTCAAGCTATACAGATTATAGCTATATTCAAGCTTTTTATGTCTATTGATTAACAATAGAGATCTTCTGAAACTTTATCAGGAAATCATGGGCATTTTCCCCAGCAGTTTCCCATGCCTTGTGTGACTGTGGTTTGTAAGCATGAAAAACAGTCTTGTTTGGGGAGAGGATCATGTCCTTCCTGTCAATTCTATGAGCTAAAAGATGGGTCTGAAGCACCAATTTCTTCACTCTTACTAGAGAAATTGTGAGAAAATATTATACAAGCAGATAAAGGAAAGGAGAATACTACGAACAACTAGACTGCTTTTCAGACAATGGCAGGCATTGTTGGCAGAAAAATATTTGTTTGGATGTTGCCAAATCCCTTTTTTCCTAACAGGTCAAATATAATTGTAGCCTCAGAGTACATTTCAATACATTTCTGGTATATACACTTCACTTTCATCAGCTGTCATTCTTCAATGCAGAATGCACAGCAGAAACATTTTTGTTAGGGATTTCAGGGTCTCTTTACCATGTACGATGCAAAGAACTTCTCTTCATGTATTCTGAAATTTGCAATAAATCAATCTGCCACAGATTACAGCAACTCTACCACTATAATGTCAGTAGTACCATGACCCCTGCTCTCATTCATGTCAAAGGTTTCCTAACAGCTCCTTACACATACTCATTATTCCTTGCTGCAATCTGTGTATCAGGGAATCGTTGCAAATGAGTAGCATGTAAAACGGATTTTAAAAAGAGACTGAAGAGTATTTCTCAAAGCGCTTGTCTAAAACCAGACCATTTGAGAATTAAGGCCCTGAATTATGTCCCTGCATCGTTAATACACATCTTCTTAAGCATTCCTTTATATTATGGGGGAAACTGCAGACTCAGCTTTGAAAGATTAATATTTTCATTTGGAATCAGCTGAGAAGGAATCTAGTTTGGGCAAACTTGGTGCACAATGGGCTTGATCTCCAAGCTAGCAGCTATGAGGACTGCAAGATAGGACAGGATGACCTGCAGACAGGGTAGCAAAGAGGTGTGCTGCATATGATCATCCCATGAGGCATTCACCCAGCAAAATGGAGAATGCTCTCTTGGCAATGAATTGACTTTTTGTTTAAGACATGATAAAGTCAACCAAGCTTGAAGGGAAGGAAGCCTTACAATCACATCATGGGTTCTACCCACGTTCCCTAGTGAGCATACAACAAAGCACAGATCACTGAGATCCTTCATCAGTGGACCACTAAAGATGTCTTGGCAAGAAGATGACTGGCTGCACATATGGCACACTGGAGTTTAGTCTAACAGCTTAGTGCAATTTTTTTGTCCCTAATGGTTGTACTTGGATAAATTCTTAGACAAGTTACACCAGGAATATATGGAGCATAACAGCTCTAGCTGCTGCAAAAGGAAATAAAATTTATTTCTTCTGAAGAAATCTAAGTTCACTGGTGAAAAGCAAAGCACAATTATATTTATTTTTCCAAAATAACACCATTAAGATATTTTGTAAACTTACTACAGCAAGACATCTCATGTTCTAAAATTCCTTCAACTTCAGAACTGACTCAAAACTCTACAGGTACTTCCTAAATTTATACATAAGTATTTGCTGAATAACATTATTTTACTTTAACTTCAGGGAATCACACAAATCTGTTCACTCCATTAATGACTTTACTTAATAGGTATCTAGCCCTACTGAAGCTTTTTCCAATTTAGAAGGAAAGAATGACCTCATCAGCAATAGTAAACATTGGTGTCTATACAGTTTATGGAGACTAATATGCTACATATTCAAATGAGGTTTTAAAAAGCTCAGTCAGCTCTAATCATACACCTGCTTCATTTAGGCTCCAAGGTGGAAATTTGTAAGCATCTCAAGTGTTACGTACTGCAGGTAACTGTACTGAAATCACAAGGACTGTTGTGTGAGAAGCAGTTCTACATGGGCTCAAGTCTGAGGGCATCAAGATTGCTTCCACTTGCAAATTTGAGTGCTTGGTGTGGTCTAGGATAAGAGAATTCAAACTGCAACACAAGTATCTGGAAATGATATCTGAAATTTTAAATATCTTTTAAATGTAAGCTGCTGACTTCAGATGACAGTTTTGTTTCTTGGGGAAGGGGTAGGTCCATAATTTTAATATGCAGAACCTGTTTTAGTTAAGCCTAATACTGTGACTAGTTGAAAGTCTAATTGTGTTTGCTTTTTTTGTGGGAGGTTATGTTTCAACCATGACAAAAGTTTGTCAGCTTCAAGTTGAAGACAAGCTCCTTTAAATTCCCACAAAAAAAAAATTGCAGCAAAACCGACTGCACTTTCTAATGCAACGGTCAGAAAATCAACATTGCACGTGTTGTTGCTAGATTGGGCCTCCACGTATCTTCACACCATTTTCTCAGTTCAGTCCAACTTAGACACAGCACTCCTCCAAATCAGGCTGCTATACAAACAATGAACAAAGAATTCCAGTGCCTTATTTTAGAGAATATTGTCCTGTTTAGTGAAAGGCAGTAACTGACATGTATTTTCTAATACTGAATTATATTAGCCATTCCTGTATCTAGACACATGAAACTGGCTGTTGGCTCTGCCTTAGTTTTACGGCTGTAGGTCAACTTACAAAAAAAAAATTTGCTGAGGTATATGGTTTTAAAATGAAAGAATGTGGAATGGAGTCAGTTATAACCACGTAATTCATTAGAATTAACAAATCAACTTTTTTAGCTTAAAGAATATTTGGAAGCAGATGAGGGGTTCTTCATACATACTTTATTTTAAAAGATTAAAAACTACTTTCAGAATAAATAGTCTAGTGAAGTAACTAAAAACTCCTTTCACGAAACATAACATTTATTTTAATCTATTTTGACTTGGTAATAGAATTCCAACACATAAGCATTTTCAAAAGGAAAATATTTCAGGAATGTCAGGTTTTTATGGGTTTGTTGGATTATATTTCTTTTTTTTTTTTTAAGAATGTTTTCTAAAGGGTATTTGATTTGAAATTATTAATTTTTTTCCTAAAAGAAAAGTTTTTTGATAGTCACCTAGCTTTAGAGAAACTTTGCTTTAGAAACAAACTTGGAAATATATAGAACATTACAAGAAAATAGATCTTAAATAGAAGGAAGTTTGTTACTATAGGCTTTCCCCTGAAACATGAGGAGATTTAAAGCTTTCCCACTTCATTAGATCTGTGCATGTTGTTCTTCAGATGGATCTGCGGCTGAGTGTTGCACCAGTGAAAATCACTGCTGGAGCTGCTATGACAAACAAGCCAGTCTCCTGGAAAGATTTTATTAATTTTGTGCTCTTGGCTGAGTATGAGGCATTACAAGTGTTAAAGGAGAGCGATCATTAAGATTACAGTTAAGATGTGATTAATTATCCCATCTCTTGTTACCTCTGCTTGTCTGTCACCTTTCCCCCTGACCAGCTTCTATTATTTACCCAGCACTCTGTGGGCCACATTCTCATTGGTGACATCAGTGATGCTGAGATCAGAAACTGGCTCCTTGCCTCTATTTTCCCCTTGCCTTCCCTCTAATTTGCCTTTCCCTGTGTTTCTCTTCAAAGACTCTTCACTGCAGCTCCCAGTGCTTTGCAGGTATCCTTGACTACAGCTCACATTCCCCAATCTCTGGCCAGCTGGAGCAGCTCCCCAGTATGATATAATCCAGATCAAAGGTGAGAGGGGCAGTAAGCAAATGAAACACTTGTTGGCACACAAACAGAAGTGACTTGGCCACTTTTTGATCCCCTCTTTTCAGACTTAATTTTGGCCAAAAAGTAGGTGTGGGTGGTGCATCTTGAAGACAGTGGCTTGTGAGTCATGGTGAGCCATACCAATTTAAAACAGAAAATGGCTTTTCTGGAACTGGATGTAGTCACATATTTACCCAATCAGCAATCCAGCTGCAAGGCAAAACCAGCAAAGCCTGATGCTGCAGTGGATTTGTAATGTGCCTTTTAGTGATGGCACCAAAAATGGTCTAGGATCAGATGGACACCAGAATTTCTACTGGATTGGAAAGAAAAATGCGGAGTATCTTAACAAACCTTTACAACATTAATTGCATAATTATAACTCTATCATGAGTTTTGTACTCCATTTATATACAACCCATCTGGAGCAGGTCCTAGGCACAAACAAAGCTGCTATGTGCACAGTGATTTGAGCATGTTTACAAGGCTTGTATTTGAAATCAAAGTACATCCTCCTACAAACATTTCCACTCCATGAAGTTATTCTGCAAGTTGTTACAAGGAGAAATTACTATTTATTTTCACCATCTATTCTTGGAAGACTTGTTTTTTAAAGAATTTTTTACTAAATGGAAACTAAATTTAAACCCACAAGTTTTTAAAAAACCTACCTGTTGTACTCTTGCTGACAGTGATTGTTTCACAGAATGCCTTCAAAATATCCCTGTTCTTCTGATCAAGCAATGAATGCAGTTTATTGAGGGGAAACTCACCATGTCAATAAAGATTCAATATTTCTACCAGTTATATCACTAGATAAAGTGTTGACCTCTTGTGCTGATTGTATTTCTGCCATCAGTTCATTCTTTCTTTTAGGGAAATTGCATGCTGCCTTTGTGCCTTTCAAAGTGGGGATTGTCTATATTGCAAAAATTTGGGTGCTTGGCCAGATTACATTTGCAACACAAGAGGAATATTCTCCACAGTATACTTGCAGATATAACGAAACACTGGGGGAGAAAATTCTTCACTGTGGTATGCTGAGCCAGAAATTCTACCATCATGTGTCAACACAGCTCCATATGCCAGGAGTACATAATAAGAAGGCCAGTGTTAGGGATCTGAACAGGAGTGTTGGTACACTTTACTAACTCAGTTTAGCATCCATTGCAAATTAATGCTACTTTCTTTAACCCAAGGTATGAAAGAAATAAAAGTGGTTTCTCTCAGGAAGAGAAAAATGTGGTAGCTATGTGCAGTATAGTTCCAGAATGCTTTGGCAGCAATTCACTTGCTGTTACTTAAATTAAAAATGACAGAATTTCCAAAGAGGGTTAAAGCCACATCACACGTGTACTTTCTGAAACAAAGTAGGAAAGGTTCTACCCATGACATTTGAAGTCCCAGCTGCACTGGCATCTTTGCCAATTCTTGAAATCAGTGCCTTGTTTTTCCAGAGGGGTCTCTGTCAAAGCCTCCTCATTAGACACAAACCCCAGTAGAACTGCAGACCTCCATTCCTTTTTGATCTGTTGGTTGTACTGGTCCCTTGCAGGGCTTGTGGTAACTACCACAGTCCTTTTCACAATAAATTTTCCACTCACCAGTGCCTGCTAATAGCCATAATGTTTCTCAAGTGACATGTAAAGTAATGTAAAAGAAACAATGCACCCACATGTTGAATAACCCTGCCTGAAAAATGGCACCTTGGTAATTACTGAACTTTGAGGTCTTTTCTGAAGCATGACGTCCTTAGTTACATTGTTTCAACTGTAATAGAAAATAACAAAGTGTACCTAAGCCAAGGTAGAATGGTGAGTTATTTGTTTAAAGTCTTGTTTACTTCAACCCTGAGATCAAACTCTAACCTACAGTAAGTCTCTTTCCAAAATGTTTGAAAAACACCTATCACATGAAACAATGCATAAAAATTAGTTTTGAAGTTATACGCCAGCTACCAGAAAAAGCTGTAGCAGCCATCAGGAGGCAAAAGAACTGGCTCAGTCAAATACGCTTCCCACTAGCTGCCAGGAATCTCCATTTCACATTCCTTGGCTCAAATATCTTCCCATCAATGAGTTTTAGCTCTGCTTATTTCTCATTCCCATTATGGCTTCTCTCCCATTCTTAACTCCTCTTGTGCTTCCTCTGATGCTCGCTGCCTTTATTTTGCTCCTCCCTCAAATAAACAAAATTCCATTTTTTTTCCAGACAGACAAGGCATACCATCTGGAAACACAGCAATAAGTTAACAGGTTTCATTAACATCTGCAAATTTTAAGGTAAATTTTTACAAAAGAAATAGAGAACATAGAAATTAGGTTCAGGAAAGAGAATGTGTATTTAAGAGCAACTTTCTCTACTGGCATCCTTCAAACTTCCAAATGGCAAAAACTTTGCTTTTTTGGTGAGCGACAGAATACGGACTAGTGAACAGCTATAGATATACTAGCAATGCTGATAACGGAGCCTCATCTCTAGATTTGATAGACTAATACAGTACTACAACCTGTAAATGTTACACCCTGACTACACAGCAGTGAAACTCACTGTCTCCAGTATATTTAGGTTCTTCCTAAAAAGTTTAAGAGGCTTTGATAACTTTCCTGTGAAGTGGTTCATGGACTGAAATACGTTACTTAGCATAAGAAGGATGCAGAGCAAATACAAAGGAGAGCCGTGACGATGATAAGGGGGCTGGAGCACCTCCCGTATGAAGACAGTCTAAGAACGTTGGGGCTGTTCAGCCTGGAGAGGAGAAGCTGCATGTAGAACCCTCATAGCAGCCTTCCAGTATCTGAAGGGGGCGTACAAGGATGCTGGAAAAGGACTCTTCATCAGGAACTGTAGTGATAGGACAAGGGGCAATGGGTCTAAACTTAAACAGGGGAAATTCAGTTTTGATACAAGGAAGCAGCTCTTTACTGTGAGGGTGGTGAGGTACTGGAATGGGTTGCACAAAGAAGCAGTAAATGCTCCATCCCTGGCAGTGTTCAAAACCAGGTTGGACGGGGCTTTGAGCAACATGGTCGAGTGTGAAGCGTCCCTGCCCACGGCAGGGGGCTTGGAACTATATGATCTTAAGGTCCTTTCCAACCCTAAACATTCCATGATTCTAGACAGTCTGATCCCTTTCTTCCAAAATTCTTCATGTGGAGACAAACACACAGGTTTACAGACCTGCTCTGCAGGAAAACTTGCCAGGCAACATGAATCGCCTGGAGTCTGTCCAACCAGCCAATTGGTTTTCAAGTGGGCAATTTCTACTTAACTTTTGGGATGGTTTCAGAATCTAAAACGCTGCTGGTCCATTTAGGGTTAACCTTGCAGTTTGGGTCTTGTATAAGGATTTGTGCTACATCTTGGCTCTCAGGGGCCATTTGGGAAAATCCTCAGTGTAGCGGCTTTAGAAACAGCCATGGTTGTACATTCTCTATTTGGATTCTTCTGAATTCAGCTCTATCCTAGGCTCTAAAATGCAGCCTGCTCAGCGTCTTGCAAGTGAAAAGGACTAGCTTTCAGCCAAGGTAAAGCAGGCACCAACTTAGAACAGCAGACTGCCCGCTTTGTCTGGGCTAAGACAGCAATAATAATTTGCTTCAGCAGCCTATGCAACCTGAAGAGTCAGTTTTACTTTCTACTTGCATAACCTTGGCTTCAGACAAAAAAGTTGAGGAATGCAAGTCAGCAGCAGAAACGAACATGAATAACAGAAGTCTTTATTTTCTCCTAGCTGTCCTATGCCATGACAGAAGTGGCAACTTTAGTGCTTTCTCAGCAGCGTAACAGTAGCTGGGTGTAGCAGAAGGGATGTGGGAAGAAGAGCTAAAAGAGAGAAGAGAGACAGACCTCTAATCATTCCTAATTAATGAATTTAATTATATTATTTTTTCCCATTGCAAGAACCATTATCACTCTCCCCAAGAGAAGGTTATGATCATAAATCCCAATATGTTAACAATAATGCACCACTCTTTCCTAAGTACAAACAAGCCAGCTCCCTTTGTTTACTGTGATCCAGGATAATGAATGATTTGCAAGAGACTTTTAGAGATTTCCATGCCTTTCACACCTTTTTTTTTTTGGCCTTACAACTGCACCTCCAATTACACTGTTGGTAGCTTGCTTTGTCATTACATCCCTTAGAATTAGGGCTATATTACTGTATTTCTTTGCAACTGATTAGATTAGTTTCCTTGTTCTTGGTCTCTCTTACACTGGCTTCCAGTTATCTTTTAAATGTGACCCTACTGTGGGTATGGTTGTTCTATTACTCTTCTGTTCCAGACTGCTTGTATCTACCCACTCAAAAATTTGTTTTCTTCCTTGCTAATTATTCTTTATGCATCCAGTCTTAGTGGAGGTTTGGAAGCTTACCAGCAAAATGCAGGTTCTCTGTGCTTTTTGAAAGGCTTCTCAGCAAGTTTAATACAATCACACATGTGCTGCTTACCAGTCTGTATAACATACATAGTAACACACAGCATTAAATGCTGTTGACACGCATGAACTGAAACTTCAGCATACACTTACACCCAAGTGTAATTTTTCACAAAAATGGCTTCCAGAAGCACCCATACTGTAAGCTTCGTGTACTTGAGGATTTATTCACAGCCCTGGGTCGAGTGAGGAGGCAGATGGCAGTCAGGCGCAAAAGGTGCACAACCATAGCCCTTAATGTTATCATGAGCAGATACTGAGACATGGGATTGTACCCCTGGCACTACTAGAAAAAATCAATTTGTCCTGCTAAATAGGAGGTAAATACAAAGGGCCAACAAATACAGAAGATAATTAACAAAATTATGGTCATTACTGACAAAACAATAATGATGTATCTATCCAGTTTCATCCTCCAAGACATTAATAAAGACTCTCTGTAACTGAGAATTGTTAAGTTTTCCTAGCTTAGAAGCTTCCCTGGAGTAGAAACTTCACAAGCTTCCAACCAGAGATGATCCATTTAAACACACACTCTTATATTCACTGAAATTATGAAGTGCACTACAGCTAAACCCCTGCTAGACAAACATCTGTCCACTATAAACCCAGACACCTGATGGTCTGTTTTAGCCCATACTTTCATCTTTTATCCTCAACAAACAAATTCTGAGGTTTTAAACTTACCTTTCTCTCTCAGACAATGGTATGTTAAGTTTCTGTGGCATCTTTCTCCTCAGTAACTTACATTTTTCAAGTAATTACAGGTAATTTAAGGCTGTTGTGATCCTAACAACTACCTAAGATGAATGATAATTGACTTTTTCCCAGATTTCCCTGCCCTAAGAAATGACCTGACATCTAAGGTTCTTTTCTCTACTTTATTATGGCTCTTTGCAGTCAATATATATATCTTATAGACGGAAAAGTCATCGTTAAAGTGATTTCACAGAAAAAGTCCCAAGTATTTTTAAGTGGTGAATTGTCAGCAATTAAGGAAGACTGGTTATCTGCATATGTTTTCTACAGTTTTGAGAAAGTGAAAGAAAATAATTTCTGTTTCTTGACAGTTGCTAACAGAAGCATTTGAAAACTATTGATGCAGCCTGTTAAACAGAACTTAACTCCTCCGAGTATCTGCTCATCAGAAACAGGTTATTTTCATGTTGCTCAAAATCACTATCCAATTCTACCCCTTTAGACACAAGAACCATTAAAAAAGCAAATCAAATTTGTAACCCTATTAACTTTTTTTTTTTTTCATTAAAATATGGTTCTGATTATTCTTTCTTAGGGGGAAAAAAAGCGTTAGGCTAGATACATCTATGTTTGAGACACAGAGGCTTTCAGACTGATAACAGCTCGTAAAAGTCCTAAAAATCAAACAGGTGGGCCAGAACACAATGTTTTGAATGTGATAATGGACTCTCACATATATTACAGTCCACCTGAGCATTAAAGAGATGTAGGGCTCTGACTTGTAAGCACATCAACAAACTGTTTGCAACAGTTAAAGACATTACTAACATACAGACTCTTCCTGCCCTCTACCAACCAGGACAATGGCATGTCTTAGCAACTGTGATGTAGACTTCCTTCAGTAGGCTGTATTTTCAGTTCAACAAGAGAGCAGGGTGACTTTGTGAAGTGGGCAGTAACAATCTCTTTTCTTCTTTGGGTCAGGCATCACTACTCTTTAGTGTTCTCTCAGATGAGTAATTTTGTCTTTGAAGTAGTGACATTCTTTAAGCCTTCAGCATATACATCCAGTTCCATCCCACACCTTCTCAACTGGAAAGCTTTTTGACTTCAATGAAGTCAGATCCCCAACTGATCCTCGGAACAAGCTGCTCTTCCACATCTTTGGAAGAATACTGCATCCTGCTCCACATCCCTAGCCAGCCACAAAACCCCATGGCAAAAAGCACCGCTTAACACTTTTGGCTCAGAAGCAGTGCCACGTCCACACCTTAGCTATCACAGGTTACACTGGAACAGCACAATCACACTTCTGCCAGTAGCTTATCTTCACAAATATTTAAGAACCTAGTAGGCCAATTGGAGAAATATGCTTTTCTCTCCTGGTCCTACTCAACATGTTGGTAATGTGGCTGATAGGAGAATAATCCTATAACAGGGTAGTTTCCTATTTAAATATTTTATACAAATTTATTAGAATTTGTGTAAGAGCCGTAGTAAAAGGAGCACTATTTGAGTCTAGGGTAACACAGAAGTTCTTAATTTCTCATAGGACATGGCTAGCAAAGCTGCAGAGAATAGTCTTCACTGCCAAGTCCCACAGTTTCATCTACTGCAATTTTTTTTCTGCATTTATACCTAAGTTTCTGAAATAAACACTAGATTTTCTGAGGTATGATTACAGTATGTAGCTACAGCTGACCTGAGAATTTTCTGTGCCCAAGGCTAACTGCCCGTACCTATCTCAGCTATCTAACTTAACAACTATTCCACAAGGCAAACTGGGCAGAGAGTATCATTACCACTATCCCATTCTGAAACTTTCAACCACACCATCATTACTTACACAAATATGTGAGTCATGGTAAAGGGTGAACAGGTTGTAATTTTCAGACAGACAGCAGGCAAAGTCAGTGCAACAGTGAACACAATCCCCATGCAAGCTAAGGTAACTGAATTTGTGTGATACAGTTAGAAAATACATATAAAAGCTGAACAGCTCATTAGGGTTTCTGAAAGCAGCACACAGGTCTGTTAACATAGAAATAGCCCTGACTTAACTGGAGTATGTGAATTTAAAATTATTTTACTCAATTATTAATCCTTTGAATGAACTCCTGTTTATAGATGGACGTCCCTCTTTGGATTCAGCTGTTTTGCTGGATTAAATGTTGCCTTCATTCATCACTGCATTTCTGGTGTTGAAGTGTACAGAACTTCTCTGTAATATGTTGAAGACACAGACTGTAGGAGCATTACTTTGGCAAAATCTGATGGATTGGCTCACACCATTTATTTTAACAGTCAGAATTAACCTATCTATCTGAATTTCACATAATTGAGAGTGGTCATATCAATGATCTCTGAGTCAGTGGTCAGAGAATCACTGCAAGCAGTGACTCTCGTAAACAGCAGTGGCAGAAACTGACATGTACTTCTATTGGCATTGCTGATTTTAGGGGTGTCCTATTATGAATGATTTATTTTGGATTTAAGACCAATTGACTAAAGCTAAACAAAAGGAAACTATTATTATACTCTAATCAGGGTGTGAATACTAAAACAGCAAAAGTCTGCATGTTGACAAGGCAAATATATTCTAGCTGAAATGTAAACTCTACACCTTAAATCACATACCTTATCAAGCAGCTGTTTCATGTTCATGCATCTGATTTAGTGAGGAACAAGTATAAACATAAAATAAAAACATCTCCAGTCCTACTTACCTATAACTTTTAACAAGGTCATAATTGGGCGTGAACAGAACCACTTTAAGGTTGCATGTATCTTGCCATTATTCTACAAGTTGAATGGCAGCAGAGATGGCACCAATTTATTCAGGTGTTTGATAGCCTCTGGAGCACTCAGACATCCCGGGTCTGCTATTTGCCTTTGGCTTTTCTGATCACATTGTCCAACTAAGCAGATAGCTGTCACTCACCTGGGCAAATTGCATTCACATGACAAAACTTCCTTCACATGCTGAAAATACATTTGACAAAATAGTGGAATAACTCTCTCTTAACTGACCATTTACCTCCCCATTTTACTGTTTTGTTTTCCTTTATCATCATACCCACTGGATTGTTTATTGATAAAATACATTTTTGAGATACAAAAGCTAAAGAGAAGTTCTTAGACTTGTTGCAGAAGTTCCACCTTCAGGTAGGAGAGAATCTCAACATATTCTGCTACTTGATACAAAATAGGTTTTTGTTTGGTTGACTTAGAACATACTGGTAAGTTTCATAATTTTATTTTATAGCTGCTATTGCATTAGATTAAAGAGGGGGAAAAATGCCATGATTGAGAAAATACAAATAAATTATACTGCTCAAGGAGAACAAAAAAACAACCAAGAAACCACCCAACAAAAAAAAAAAAAACCCACAAAAAAACTGAGTACATATGAAACAGGCAAAAGCATCACAAAGTAATACTGTGGAAATAGAAAAAAAATTCTCAACCTTTTGTCTTCAGAGAGTCAATTACCTTTTCGTCTGTAGCATTTTATTTTTTTTCCTGGTTGCAAAGACAATGACATAATATCTCTTGTGCTATGAAGTTAAGTATGAGAGAAAATGCATACTTAGGAAGAATGTAAGTCACAGGATACAGCAGATTTCTAACAGCAGTTAGAAAGTTTGGGCCAAATTCAGCCTTATTATGATCCCGTAGTCTTCAACAGGCTTAGATCCAGGCAAAACAAAGTTCGTATTTCGAGAAGTGGAGACAGTACCTGTAAGTGGTTCTCAAATTTTGGATAAATGGTGAGCAATAGCTTATTTAAATTTAAATTTCTGTGTTTGCTTTCTACCAAAAAGAATGGCTTGCCCTGCTTTGGAATGATTTGAGTGTTGCTGAGTCCAACAAGCATATAAACTCTCTTGCAAAGAAGCTTCTCCTCCATTACTGAATGTCATTTTTCTTTTCTAGAGAGGAAAGGCAAAGGGCCCTCAGATTTACTGTGGGCAGTGAAGGGGGAAAAAGGAAAAAAATACTAATTGTAGTTACAGTACAGTATAAAGGAAAAAAGAAGAAAAAAAGGAAGAATCCCTTTACAGCTTTCATTCCATTAGCATAATTTTCCAAGAATGTTAACTACATTCTTTTATCTCTAAAATACTGTGCTGCAACTTGGTTTAAGACAAAGCTAAAGCCAAAATTATAAACTACTCATGGATCAAAAGTTTTACGTAATGATATTGGCTATTTTGTATACACAGATTTGAATGGTTCCATTTCTTTGATTTGGCTCCCAAGTACATATTTTTCATAAACAACGGTGAACTGAAAATACAGCAATTTAATTTTTTTATTTATTTTTCAGATGCTTAGTGCTGTGCAGTTAGCACTAATTCTTACACACTTAACCTTGCAGCATTTTTGGCAGGCTGGCTTCACCTAACAAGTAAGATGAAGCTAATGATTAAGTACTAAGACTTTGAAAAACTACAGAAACAGTAGTAATTACCAATGTATAGCCAGCATTGTAACTTGGTGATTACTGCTCCTATTCAACCAATAAAAAACAGGACAATGCTAAACAGCAAGTAAACAACAGCTGTCACTTAATGACCACAAGGTGCATTTGGTGCTCCCAACATTGCTTCAGGTCCTTAACTACTCCACCAGGCCCAAGCAGAGAGGCTTCATGTTAAATACTGTCACCTGACCATCTGTGCTAGGTACTGATTTTAATACTGAAGTTCCTCTTAACATTTTTACCCTGCAGCAAGAGGTGAAGTCCACAGTAAAAGAGTTACAGTCACTTTTGAATTGCAAATACCGCCCATATGACTGATAGAAAAAAACATACCTGCATATGTTAAACTGGGCTTGAAGGGGGAAAGGGATCATAGAATCACAGAATAGTTAGGGTTTGAAAGGACCTTAGATCACCTGTCATGGGCAGGGACACCTCACGCTAAACCATGCCACCCAAGACTCGGTCTAATCTGGCTTTGAATACCACCAGGGATGGAGCATTCACAACCTCCCTGGGCAATCAATTCCAGTGCCTCACCACCCTTACAGTAAAGAACTTCCTCCTTATATCCAATCTAATCTTCTCCTGTTTAAGTTTTTACCCGTTACCCCTTGTCCTATCACTACAGTCCCTAATGAAGAGTCACTTCCCAGCATCCCTATAGGCCCCCTTCAGACACTGGAAGGCTGCTCTGAGGTCTCCACGCAGCCTTCTCTTCTCCAGGCTGAACAGCCCCAACTTTCTCAGCCAATATTCACATGGGAGGTGCTTCAATCCCCTGATCATCCTCATGGTCCTTCTCTGGACTTGTTCCAACAGTTCCATTTGGACTTAAGTAAAGCATTTGACACTGTGTCCCACCGCATTCTCCTGGAGAAATCGGCTGCTTGTGGCCTGGATAGGAGGATTCATTGGTAGGCTGGAAACTGGCTGGAAGGCTGAGCCCAAACAGTGACAATAAATGGTATCACATCTAGTTGGTGACCAGTCACAAGTGGACCCTCAGGGCTCAGTGCTAGAGCCAGTGTTGTTTAATACCTTCACTGATGATCTGGATGAGGGAATTGAGTGCACCCTCAGTAAACCTGCAGGCAACACCGTGTTGGGCAGAAGTGCTGATCTCCTGGAAGATACGAAGTCTCTGCAGATAGATCTGGGCAGGCTGGATCAATGGACTTTGGCCAGTGGTATGAGGTTCGACATGTAAAAGTGCTGGGTCCTGCACCTGGGCCATAACTCCCCCATGCAATGCTCCAGGCTTGGGGAAGAGTGGCTGGAAAGCTGCTTGGTGGAAAAGGACCTGGGTGTGCTCACTGACGGAGCTGAACATGAGCCATCTTGTGCCCAGGCAGACAAGAATGCCAACAGCATCCTGGCCTGTATCAGCAATAGTGTGGCCAGCAGGGCCAGGGCAGTGATCATCCCCCTGTATTTGTCACTGGTAAGGCTGCACCTCAAATCCTGTGTTCAGTTCTGGGCCCCTCACTAGAAGAGAGACAGTGAGGTGCTGGAGTGCATCCAGACAAGGGCAATGAAGCTGGTGAAGTTTCTGGAGCACAAATCTGATGAGGAGCAGTTGATGGAACTGGGATTATTTAATCTGGAGAAGATTCAGGGGAACCATACTGGTCTCTATAACTACCTGAAAGGAGGTTGTAGTGAGGTGGGGGTTTGTCTCTTCTCCCAAATAACAAGCCATAGGACAAAAGGTAATGGCCTCAAGCTGCACTAGGGGAGGCTTAGATTGGGTATTAGGAAAAATTTCTCCACTGAGAGGATGAACGCTGTAAATGAGGCCCTCAGTAGCATGGTTTAGTGGTGGTCTTGGCAGTCCTGTGGTAAAGGTTGGCCTTGATGATCTTAAAGGTCTTCTCCAACCTATGATTCTACATAACATGGATGGTAGTTCTGATTTTTTTTTTTCAGTTGACTACAAGTGGTGTTCAAAAAACCCCCCCTCAGTCTGACAGGCCCATTATTTTAACAAAGTACCTATTCCTTTGTTACATGAACAGCTATAGCTTCTACTAACAACATGGGAGCTCTGCAGCACTTGGCTGCGTATCAGGTAAATGATTTACAGTGTAAAAAAAAAAATCAAGGAAGGAAAAATACAAGACTAGTACGCGGAGCTGAAAAGCATACTTCCAAACCAACAGTTAACAAAAGCTAAAAAGGACGAAAGAAAGCCAAAACCAGTGTAACTGCGCTATTTATTTTCCTACCCGTAAGAAAAGGGAGATCCACCTGCACTCCTCACACAGCCTTATACCTGGCAACTACTACACCAGCTGCCTCAGGACCTGGTGTTCAGAGGGTTTGTGGTGAACAGCCATCCCCCAACCCCAATGGTACCCCCTCGCAGGCGGCCGTTGGGAGCGGAGCCCGCCTGACCGGCAGGCGGCTGCAGCTGGAACGTTCTCAGCAGTCTCCCGTCTTCCACGACAGCACTGCCCGCCATCGGAAACCGGGGACAGAGCACTAAGTAAGTTTTCGGGACGAATGACAACTCCCTTCCATACCCGCCTCCCTCTCCCTTTTCTAAGGCAGGGATTATCCATCCCACCTCGGCCGGCCGCCAGGTACCGGAGCCCCCAACGCCCGCCAGGCAGACGGCTCCCCGCCTCCCCCAGCGGCGTGGGCTCGCCCCGGCAGGCTGGGGCTGGGGCAGAGGCACAGCGGGGCTCCAGCATCTCCTTCACCTCTTCACCAACTACTCCCGCAGGTTCCCCCTCCTCACGGAGCTCTCGCCGCTCCCTCCCTTTAGCAAGCGGGGGCTAGGGAGAGGTGAAGGGGTGGGGAAGAAGCCCAAGCGGCAGCGCAAACTGCCCCACCGCTGTACGGCAAGCACAAGAGTGCAACCGTCGACGTTAACGAACACCACCTCCTCCCCCGACTGAGCCGTTCAGCTGAGTGACAGCTAGCCAAAGCCAATAAGAGCAGCTACTTCTGTGCAGAGGGGCGGGCACTCCACCTCCAGAGGGCCAATGAGAATGCCGCTTTCTTAACGGCGGCGTTAGTGAGGGGAGGTGGTGGGAGGGGGCCGGAGGAGGGGCAGCAGTTTAGGAAGAGGAGGGAATGGCTGTCATCAATGAAGTCATGTTCATAATCTAGTCCCTCGCTCCGGTTCCGCACTCGGGTGACTCACCGAGGGGAAGAGGAACGACATCCAGCACGGCGCTCCTCGCGGGCGGAAGGTAAATACAACTTGCAGTTCGGTCCGGCCCCCCGCCCCGCTCCGTGTCCCTGGCACGGAGGTGTCTGAGCCGTCCTTTATTGTCAGAGAGAACGCCGGCAGCGCCTTGCCCACCTTCTCTCTACCCCAAGCACAGTCTCGGTGGCCCCGACCGCTGTCGTGCCACCTGCTTCCTCTCCCCACATTCCCCGGCGCCCGGCCCTCCCGAATATTTATATCCCCAAGTGGGTGGAGAGAAGAAAGTTTTGATCCGGTATTTCTGGAATAATCACGATGCAAATCTCCGGGGCGGGCGGGTGTGAGGGGAAAAAACCCAACGGCGTCGCTGGTGGCTGACTTGTGAGTCAGCGGCACCGCGGAAGGGACGGGGGAGAGGCGGGGTACCGTGCCCCCTTGTCGGAGCCGCTGCGTTCGCCGGGCAGCTGGCGTTTGTCAACAGCGTGGCCAGCGGGCTCGCACGGCGACAACAGCCAGCTCTTGCCACCCCCAGGGTCTTTGCGGCCAGGCGAGCGCGTCAGGAGCTCCAGGCTACGCGACCGGGAGGGAAATTGATCCGGGAAGCGACAGACCCCTATACACTCCCTAGCCAGGGCAGCTCGGCGGGCCGGGGCCGGGGGCGGCCTCGCCTGCCGCCACCCCCCCCCCCCCCCCCGGGGTGTGGGCCGCCCTGTGGGCTGTTTTTCGGCGGCAGCCGCGGGTCGCAGGGTGAAGTTAACAGTGTCCGGAGGCGGGAGAGTGTGTGGCGGTGGAGCTTTTTCTCCGCCTTGGCACACGGTCGCGCAGACCCGGCCGAGGCAGGGGAAGTCGGGAGGCACGAGGAGGGGGAGGATGGTGCTTGGGGGAGCGGTCCTGCCTGCGAGTGTGGTGGCGTTTCCCGGCAGATCTGGGAGGCCATGATCCGGATAATCTCCGTGCCTGCATGTCACACGCACTAAACACACCGGAGAGAGAGGAGGAGGTGGGGGCTGGGACTTCGACTGACAGGCTGCGGCTGCGGCTCCTGTTGCTTAACACAGTCTCGGTTTTTAACTGGGCAGTCACTCCAGCAAAGAGTGTCTCGTGCCCGCCAGCTTTTTCCCAGCAGAATTCATGCCGCACCCCCAACACTCCCGCCACCTTGCAGCAGTCGGCGAAGCGGAGTAGCACAAAACATGCGCTTGGAATTTTGTATTCGCCTTCCAAGCAAAAAGCTTTTTATTTCCGGTGTGCGCGGAAATTTATATCCCCCCCCCCCCAGCCCGGGTCGGGCGGGAGTAAGGATTCGTGCACACGCGAATGCTCAGGTAGACGCGCCTCGTCTGCCCCGTCGGGAGAAGGGGGCGGCAGCAGTCGGCACCTGGAAAAGTTCTCTCCCCTGCAGGAGGCGGGGGAAGGCAGCGGGTCGCTGCCGCAGCTAGCTCCCGGGCGGGGCAGGAAACAGCGGAGCCAGTCCGCGGGCCGCCGCGGGGAGAGGAGGCGTTGGCAAGCGCCGGTGGTGGCGGGGGGTGGCCTTTCTCGTCCCTCTGCTTGTGCGAGCTGCGGCGGATAAGGAAGTCACCGCCGCCACTCATTGGCACACAGACATGTTTGGTCGGCGTGACATGGTGGTGGAGGAAAGGAGCAGCGGGGGGACGGGCTCGGCCCAGCCCTGAGGCATGCCCTGGCCGCTTGCCCGCCTGCCGCCGCTGAGGATCTCCCAGCACCCCGCCGTGGAGGTACGGGGCCCTGAGCGGCCCGCAGCCGGGAGCGGCGCAGCCATGCCTTCGCGGAGGGGAGGTGGAAAGAGGCAGCTGGGCTGAATGTCCAGGCAGGGACAGCTTAGAGGCTGTCCGCGGAGCGAAAACTTTGCAGAAAGCCGGAGGGGGAGAATTGGGCTGTGCTGGCTGTGCGCGCCTGCCCCGGCGCCTCTGCGGTGAAGGCGGGGGGTGTGGAGCTGCGGGGGGCCCGGCGCCGAGGCCTGCGCTCCGCCCGGCAGGGCCGGAAAACCCGCGCGGCGCCGCCGAGGCAGAGCACTGCCGCTGGGGAGCGGGCGGCCCGCGGGCCTCCTTCGCCCGTGCTCCGTGTCGTGCGCACGGCCCGGCACAGTGCCGCGACTTCGCCTTCTCCCCCCTCCCCGTCGCGGCGGCTTTTCATTATGTCCGTGGTGCGGGGAGAAATGGAGTTGTTTATTTTGTCTCCTCCCCCCCGTCCCCACAAATTTATGATGGTGGAACAACAAACTGCACACGGCTGGAAAAGTTAGAGCTCTTGAAAACTCGAACTGAAGTTACAGTTGACTGATTGTTAACGGATTGCGGTGTAGGGTTTTTGGTGGGTGTTTTTTCCCCGTTTTCCTCCCTTCTCACCCCCTCTTCCCCTTAAGAGTGCGTAGAGAGAGTGGTTAAGTGTCAGCATGACTGCATAGATCGCGCCGAAGTTGGTTTTCCTTGGCATCTGCTGCTTATGTGTGATATACAGACTTAACAAGTTTTAGGTTAATGCTGGTCTTTTCAAGGTGTCGAATGTTTTAGATAGATAAGTAAATAACTGAACTATTAAAGTTGTCAAGATTATTTTTCTTACCACTTTTAAGTGTTCTGCATGCTTTCTGTAAAAAAAAAAAAAAAATTATATCGGATCCATGACATGGCATTGTTCCACTTGCATTCTTCTATGTTTTGCTTTAGATTTCTCCAGAGTTACTCGGTTTTAACCGCAGCCCCTAAGACCCAGACAATAAACATTGTACCAGATTTTAATTCCTTTAGTAGTATACCAGTTACATGTTCGGGGTGGACTTTTATCTTCTGTGTAAGTTAGTATTATTGTGCAAATAAAGGCACATTTTCTCTTTGGGAACCTAATTGCTCTGTCACTGTCTTTGACTTTGTTTGTATTGTTCTTTTATTATTCTAAGGTGAAAAGTGTACCAGAAGGGTAGGATTGGAGGCAGACTTTCATGTCCGTGTCTATCAGTAATAGAAAGCAGAAAGACTATATGCATAATGAGCATTTAAAAGTAAATCTAAAGTTATGATACAGCATATGTGGACTTGACAGAGGTGAGAGCAAGAGCTTCGTTAAATACAGTATTTAATGAGTTATGTCTCAGCTTTAGGAGTGGTATTTCTGTGGTGGTTCATAGAACATGCGCCAGAAGAATGTTCAAAGCAGTCTTAGATCTTCTCTTTTGTTCATTTCTGAAGTGGCCTGTGATCGTTTCTTGTCAAGTTTGAAAAATGCTTTCACAAACACCTGAGGCTTAAAAATTGACAAGAGAAAATGTGCTCCAGCTATCATTCTTACATTAAATATATTCTTGACAAAGGTCTGTATTAATATCTGCAGATATGTTTTCGCAATTTTTGTTGGACTTTTGAAGTTAAGGTCAGAATCTGCACAGTAGTGACTCTGAAAAATGTCTGCAGTTTTACTTCCAGTTTTCATGGACCTGATCAGTAATATTGCTGTGAATTGGTAATTGTTTTCAGGAGACTTTTTATGACCAGGAACATTTTTGCAAATTACTTATTAAAATGCCCATTATATTTTTTTTGCGTTTTCTGCTGCAGTCAAAATTCTGTACATTTAAAGTGCGTTCCCGGACCTCCACCTCTTTTGAACTTCATCCGTTTAGTTTTTTATTCGTTTGATCCTCTACTGAAGTATAAACGCAGTGTTATCCGTTTAGTTTTTTTATTCGTTTGATCCTCTACTGAAGTATAAACGCAGTGTTATGACATAAAGATCACTTGTGAAAGTGGCAGCAATATTACGACAGCAAGATCACTTTTGAAAATGGCAGGAGAGAAAAACTTATGCCTTACTTGTAAGACAAAATAAGAAAGGATGAATAAGGGAGAGAAGTAAGGCTTTCTTAAAAAAGAGCCTTGGTAGTTTGCAAACATAGCAGACTAATTCTGAGAATTGTTTTATTTGTTTCTGACACATGTAAAGCCATCAGTTCTTAGGTGTGAACGTTTTCCTGTTTGCCTCCACTTGGTAGAGAATGTTTCCCATGTATCACTGCAGTGTTTGAGCACCCACGTGGATCATTTAGAGCTGGGACCTTTGGAAAAATGCTGAAAATAGGTTTGTTGTTACAGAAATTATACATTTTTAAATTTTTTGCTAGTATTTTATGGTAAGTAAGTTGTATTTAAAACAGTCTTCTCTCTTTTTTCGCCTCTTCTTTCCCATTTAAGTGAAGACAAGACCTGGCAGTAGTAATAATGGCGAATTCCTTTTCTCCTGCCTGCCTCTCATTTGGCTTTTGTTTTTCAGAATCTAATGTAAAGATTAGGTTCAATAACTGTGATTAACACCTGTTGTGAAGGTCATGGTATGAAAACTTAACTGGTTTCTGTAACCAGTCAGTGCTGTCATGACTTAGTTTTCTGTGCCTGAAATGTGCAGTGGAATTCACATATATAGCAAACATGGACTTGATCTTGGGCATTGTCTGCAATTAAATTTCTGACTGCAGCTATCTGCCCTTCACTTTTTCCGAAGGCTGTTTCCTTCTGCAGTAAAGCTGTCAGAAAGGATCATATGTCTGTGATACAGTCTTCATTGAAAAGTCTGATTGCCTAGCTTAGCCTAACTTTGAGAACTGTGACTTGTGGTGACGCCTTTTGACTGTGTGTAGTATGTTCAACCCCCAGCTGTTAGCCAGTCATTTCTTGTTGCTGATTTTAGTTTTTCATAACAGGGTAGGCTGTAAGTTGGAGTAGTTGAGAAATTGCTTAGGAAAAACTGAAACAGCTACACAGTAGGAGTAAGAATTTCTGCAAGAATATTTGTAAAGGCTCAAAGGTGGGGAGTATTAAGACTGTCATTCTGAAGTAAACTGTCTCTGCATGTGAAAAGGAGCCTCACACTACATGACCTCACAGTGAGGTTTCTGGAGTAAGCACACCACTCGTTCTGCTAGTTCTGCTGGTGTGCATGCAGGCAGTCTGGTAGACGGCTAGACAAGCAGCTGAAGTGGTGTCCAGGGTTTTTTGTCTCTGGCCTAAGTGTCTGGATAAGCAATTAAGGTGCAGTATTTCTGATCCTGTGGTTTTGTAGTTTAAACTGCAAATTCCCTTCAGGTTTCGAAGTTACAGTAAAGTTACACACAACTATGCAAAGACAGAGTTTTTCAGTATGTTTGGCTTCTCTTACGTGAGCTGAATAACCCTGGTTTATATTAGTTTAAGATTTTACTCTTCTTACTGATTTTTTTTTTGTTTCATGTAAACCTACTTATTGATTGAATCCTTGATGAAATGGCAATAGTTAAATCCTGATAAATATGAATGCAGTGTTCTTTGGGGTTGTACAATATGAAACACTTGATTTGCTTCTAAGTGTTGTAAGTTATTTGTTTTAATTATGATGAGCTACTGTCATACTGTCATTAATCACTTCTTAAACTTTAGACATCTTAATTTTATGTTGTCTAGCAGATTAAGAAAATACTACTAAGAAAATCACTGACAGTACCATTTCATGTTTTCTGTGGTAGTGTAATAAAGATAACTCCTTTGGCCTGTAGTGTATCACAGTTTCACGGTATAGCTTTTGAAAGCCACCATGACTTCAACTGGAGATGTGTGGGGGAAGTAGACGATTTTTCTGTGAAGGCAAAGTTACAGTCTGCTTTGCAGGGTGTATGTGGCTGTTGCGTGAGTCCACACTTCCTGTCCATCGTATCTAAGTGGTGCAGTTTGCTTACTTTCCACTACCTATCCAAGGCAGGGGATCTGGCCAGAACATCCTGGCTGAAGTTCAGTTTAGGTTGACTTAGCCATAGAAAGGCAGAAGTTAGATTGGGTGGTAAAAGGAAGCAGTCAGGAGAATTATAAATACTTCCTGCTCTGTTGTTAGGCTTAATGTGTGCCCTGTTTCAAAATAGTCTATAATCTCTGGATCCTTTTGGGTGACCAGCTGGTCTTGAATGCCAAAGTAATGCAGGTGGTTTGTTAACTGCTATGTTCTTGTTTTGGATCTACTAATATTGTACACTTTCTTCATGTGAAGGAAATCTGTGCCTTTGTTGCCTTTGGGTTTATAGCAGGTTTATACCAAGATATATATCATGTCCTGTGCATCCTGAAATATTGAGCCAATGGAGACCCTATTGTATGGTGAATTAGCTACATCTGCAAAACCTTCTAGGTGCATATAAAGTGACAGTGCAGCAGCATTTATGTTTAGGGAATACTCCCTCAAATTCTTTGTAATGTAGACATTCATTGTCCTAAGCTGTTTGATCTAGAAATAGTTGAGCGGAGTCACTCTCTTCAGCTTCAGCTCTTGGGTTTGTGGCTCTTCTTGTGTTTTCAACTGCCTAAAGTTACCGTAACAATGATAGGTTATTTTTTTTTCCCCTCTCTGCCTCAATTCTGGTGTGTCCAGCAGAGGCGGAGAAATTCTCTGAGAAGACCATAGGAAGAACCGCATGATTCACCACAGCTAGTTCAATCCTCTAGTTCCATTTGGGGCTGTTTACAAAAGAGATTGGTGATATTGGTGTAAATAAACCTAAGAAGGGATTGCAGTTCAAGAAGAGATATGTCTTATTTGAAGTCATGTGTATAAGACTACTCTCATAAGGGTTTTGAGGAAATTTTAAGATTGGACACTTGAGAAACAATTAGATGGTATGTAATCCATTTGAGAATCAGGGCCAGCAGCATTATCATCCTTACCATTTGGGACAATCAAAGGGAAATTTCTATTTATTTTTTTGTAATCTGTTAAAAGAATTTACTTTTTTTTTTTCTTCCTTCCCCCTCCCTTCATCACCTTCCCCTTGTAATTCAGACAGGCACCACTCATTAAAAAGCAGTTCAAACAAATGGGTCAAGACTGGCTTGTGGCAGGGAGTTAGCTTCATTTTGTTTATTTCATTACAGGCACCAGAACTTACCCTAACTAATACCATTGTTATCTGGATTGAGCCTGGCCACAGTTGTACCTGTTGTCTCTTTGTAAATTTTTGCTTTGATTTTAATGAGACTTTGATAAGGACCTAGAGGAATTAAATACCTAGCTCTTACTGAATTTTAGTTAGAGTGGAGTGCCTAACTTTTGTGGGGTTTTTTTTAATACAATCTCAGTCTGAGTAAATATAAACTAAATTATTTTTGAAACGTGTTATATCATAGGCATTTTATCAGTTCTGTTCTATGAACAGATCCTTAGTTGGGAGAGCCATGTATAATGTGTTCTGGTGTATGGCAGTTCTTGTTTTTTTTTTAAATTTTGTGGACTGTTTTGCCAGAGAAAACTGCTTTGTCTTTATGTCTATGGGTATCTTTGGGTAGGATATATTGCTTGCTTTCAGGTAGTATTTCCCCAAATGTTATGTTCCGTTGATACAGATCTTACAAATTACTTCCTCCCCTCTCCCCCCTGAAGTATGTTCTTTGATATGCAGAATTCTCAGAATACAAATCTGTTTAAGAAAATCACAATTCTGTAAGGTTGGGTGAATTTTATCTTCTCTTAAATAAAGATAATGAAGGGACTTGATCTGGTTTAGGGGGTGCAACATTTCCCTCTTTGAAATTACTATTTTTCAAAGTTTGGATGCTTTCTAGCCCATTGAAAAGAATTTTAGTTTTCCAAGTTTGTGTGTAGGACATAATGTATATGTAAATGACAGTGTAATTAGTGGAGCTGAGACTGGAGCCAGTTAATTTTTATGAGAACAGCAAGTTGAACTCAAAAGCAGTGAGTAGAGGGAATTTTAATACCAGTATGCTCATAGTAGTTTTGTAGTTGATTGTGTTGCAGTTCTGTATAATTTTTTCTGGACAGTGGTGGTGGTGCTCGGTCCTGCATTGTTAAATGGACTGAGTTTGGCTTATAATGTGCAGAGAGAGTCAGCTGGTGAGAGTGTGAGTCTCATCTTTCGCAATATAATGATTGACTCATGTAGAAATGCCTGTTGTCCTTCAGCCAAACTCTATGATTCCCGTAGGAAGCTGTGGCATAGTACGTGCAGTTGTGAACATTTGGTAACTTGATTCCTGTGGCAGTAATGTCATGGGACTATAGGGGACCAATTAGTGACTAGACTTTGTTTTGAACAGAAGTTTCATAGGCATCTCCCTGTTTTACCTTGCAATGAAAGAGGATCTCAAGGGAGCTTATTTCAGGTGAGGGTATTTTAGTTTAAATGAGTTAAGTGTTGTTCTAATTTGCTGCCTGTAATCAGAAGAGACCAGTAGCTATTAAAACATAACAAAAGGAAATTTATAAGCAAAAGCTACTAAGATGGTTTTGATCCTGACAGGACAATTAGGTAATGGGGGCAAATAGGGGAAAATGGTCTTGATGTAGTAGCATTTAATCTTCTGTTTGAGTTGTGGTAAGTAAAGACTCTTGCTTGTAAAAGAAGAAAGATGATCGATTCTATAATCTTGGGATTCCCTTACTGCTAGCAATAAACACCAACCTACTTTTTTTCTTACGTGTCCTGCAGATCAGCCTCATTTTTGTTTTGTTTGGAACCTTGGGAGGGTGCTTAAGTTTTTTTTTGAGTGTCTTAATTTGGCTACAGGCCAGGGTGTTTGCAGTGTTACAGTGTGGCTTTATATAAGCAGTGTCGTAACAGGGTTACACCACTTAATTTAGAAAGCAAGTGCTGCTCACTGTGGATATTGATACGGAGGGTGGAACACTGCTGTGGTAAATCCTGTAAGGAGAAAGGCTAGGACAGGGAGTCATCTTAGGTCTTTCTAATGTACCCCTTCATTGTAATTACCTTGTAATGCACCAAATTAGAATAGTCTTTAATAGGACTCATTTTTCATTGTATTGGATTTATTACTGTGAAACATGTAATCATGGACAGGTACGCTTACTATAAAACTACACCCAGAGTAAACAAAGGGAACAGAGTAAGCCCATCTAACGGTCAGCCGCTGTTGAAAGCAATGATTCCACCTGCGTCCTTGTGTTGTCAGTAGGAATCAAGTCAGGTTTTTTTGTTCTTTTTTTTTTTTTTTTTTTGAGGGGGATGGGTGGGTCATGGGTTTTTCTCTTCTTTTTTTTTTTTTTAATATATGGTATTTTTTTTTCTTTTAAATAATGAAAATGGTGCTCTTGGGAGTGGACAGTACCAAGAAATATGACTGATCTTGTTGGCAGCAACTGAGAAACTTAATTTTGTAAAAAATATGGCAGCTGCATCACTGTGTTACAGTACTCTGACATCAGTAAGGAGTTTTTGGTATTAGACATTCATAAAAGTTCTCAGATATCTGCAGAAGAATGATAAAAGTTCTCAGAAAACTGGAAAATATTTCAAGCATGTAGCTAACATTAGTTTGTTCTACTAATAACACGAAAATAAAACCACAGTAATAGAAAGTTTTCCAGCCTAGGTAAAAGCCTGTCATTTGTTTTCAGGGCAGTTAGTTTTCTGTGATCCTCTTGAGCTCACTCTTCTGGTTTGTGACATTGACAGAACCCCTCAATTGAATTACAACTCTTCAGTCCAAAGTAATTGTCTTTTCTATTGTCCGTTTGATATGATGATTGCATAGGAGGTAACCAGAGGAATCCTACATTAGTGTCTAACTTTAAAAAAAGTCAGAAAATAGTCTTAATAATCCATTTCATACTAGTTTTGCAGCATTATGATGTATGCTAGAAGTATGAATTCCAGTGCAGTCACACCTGTTTAGGGAGACATTTTTGAACACACATTACAGAAGTGCCCAGCTGTCTTACCTGCCTTGTAATACTGTAACCCCGCTTAACACAACTGATTATAGAGTTGAACTACCATGGTCTCTGCAGGTATTTCTAATAGTGTACCAGTTGCTGTGTTCTGCGAATTACATACAGATATCCAGAAACTGACTGAATTACCAGGATCCTTCCTAATCCTTATCCTTCTAGTGAGCTTTTAGAATGGTGATTGAACTGATGTGCAACATTAGGATCATTTAAGCATTTTCTGCTGGTGACAGCATGTATGTGTGTCTCTGTGTGTAATGATTGCCAGTGTATTTTTTAAATGTCCCTAATGTCATAGAAATTCTGGTTTTGTTTTTGTTTTGTTTTTGTTACTAGAGCTGTTCTGCTAATTGAAAAGGAGACACAAAATAGATGTCCACACCTACAGACCCTGGCGCCATGCCTCATCCTGGTCCTTCCCCTGGACCAGGACCTTCACCTGGACCAATTCTAGGACCCAGCCCAGGACCAGGGCCATCTCCTGGCTCAGTTCACAGCATGATGGGGCCAAGTCCTGGTCCACCCAGTGTCCAGCATCCAATGCCATCAATGGGGCCTACTGATTATCCACAGGAAGGCATGCACCAAATGCATAAGGTAATAGTTTATTATAAGTGACCTTTTCTTCCTCAGGTTCTCTGTGCTGATTAAAAAAAAACTACTTACACTGCATTTAGACTTGCGTAACTGCTATTACACATTGTGTATCATCTGCAAAACTGCAGCTGCACTCTTACTTCTTTTATTAAAGATGATGCACTTATTAAATACAGTTTCCTTTTTCCTAGTAGACTACTTCGAACTATACTTAGCAGTTTATGAATCTTCATTTTTAAACCGTACTACTCATTAAGATAGACATTTCTAGGGGGAAAAAGCATTGAATTATTATATTAAATCCCTGTGATAGACCATTCTAAAAATTTTTTATTTTTTTCCTTCTTGTCTGTTTGGATATGTCTTGTGTTTTTCAGGGGTTGTTTTTAGTTTTGCATGAAATCTTTCTGGTTTATTCTAATTTGTAATTTTAACTCTTAAAGGGCTTGTGCTTCAAAATTTGTTTACTCTTCCATGTTGATGAAAAAGCTGGTTTCCAAGTTATTTTATAAAGGCTTCATCTACTGAGGAATTTGAAACTTCATAGTGTAGAACATGTGGCTAATCGGACATCAGTGGCTGTTGGCATACATTTAAAATTACATATGTGCTTAGACTATCATTAATATTTTTTGCTTGAGGAGATACTTATGTGGAATTTTCTTTGTGAGAAAAGTCTCTTTATGTATTGTCATTTTTATTTGGTTTAGATTTAGAGCTTAGGATAATTCCAATTTCACTGATGTTCTACTCTCAGAAATATGCTGGGCCAAGATACTGAAAACATTTTGATAACTGTTGTTGATTCCACTTGGAATTGTTATATGCATGTAGGAAAAAGATTACAATAAAAAAGTAATATAAACATATTTTAATTTTCCTCTTAAGTCGGCAATTTCTTGATGTTGCCATCCACACATGGATCCTTTTCGTTCATTAAAACAGTTTAAAAAAATTGCAGTTGGCATTTCCTTGTTTGTGGGGTTGGAAGGTTAGAACCCAAGCTTCCAACACTCTAGTGAATGCCCCAGTCTTCATAGACAGCCAGGGTTTTTACATCCTTCAGTTCTGTCCTTTCTTTATATTTTTAAAAGCTGCTGTACCTGCAGAAGAAGAGAGTGGCACCAGGAACTTTAGAACAGTTGAATGCTCCATACCGTACATTTTTAACTCCTGTATTGTTTCACTTTGTGTGTTCTTCAGACACTTAATGTTACGTTAGCATTAGAAACAAACCAACAAATATAATCCCATGAAGTTCTTTCAGAGAAATTAGGAGTGTCTCAGAAGTTCTGTGAGCCAGAGTAGAAGCTCCCTTTGAGATGGTACTGAAATGCTTTGGAAAATGCACCATGAATGTGAAAAGTCTGGACAGCTAATTCAAACGTGACCAGTCAGTATAGTTATAGTAAAATTACTTTCCCTTTTCTGTATCCTGATTCTGGTAATGAAACAAGGCTGTAATTTCACAAGTCTTTATTTTAGTAGCAGCAGCCTTTTATCCTCTAGGTTGCCACTTCACAAGTTCCAGCATGTCTTTGTGTGTGTGTGACTAAGGTAGAAAATGTGTCTGCTGAGCTGATCCAGGTAGGAAAAAAAAAGAAAGTCTTGGTTAATTTTTCAGTCTAGATCAGTTTTCTAGTCTGTTTTCCTGTGCAATCCCAGAAGCAGTGTACTGTGACAACTGAGGGAAGGGTCTCTTTTAAGAAATGCCATGGAAGGGTGCCTCTAGACTATTTTGCAAATATTACTTGAGTGTTGTTCTATGTAATAAAAAAAACTGGTCGGCTGCCTGCAGTTTGACTGAGTAAATGCTTTTTTTCTGCTTAGTGTTGTGTAAAGCAGTTGGGCTTTGAAGTTTTGATGGAACATAATGCTTTTTTTTTTTTTCCTAATGAAATGCAGTGGAAGTGAGAGATTGCAGTGTCCGAGTTATGCAGTTGCTTTTGGGGCACACATATTTCATATGCAGTGGGATGTGGTTCTTTTAAAATTCACAGACTAAACAGGGAAGCACCTTAATTCTGTGTTAGCTGTTTGGCTTACAAAGAATGATACAATGCATGAAACTAAAAAAAAAAAAAAAAAACCAAAAAAAACCTCCAAAAACCCACAAAGTATCCAACAGTAGAGAAAACATTGATTGATACAAATTGACATTAATAAATAATAATTCCTAAAGTATGTTTACTTAAAAACAGTTAGTATAAAAATTTAAGACTGTATATTCATTTAGTAACCAGAAAAACCTTCCACGGGAAAATCTACTGTTGATTTCTGTAACAGTTTTGACAGAAACAGTAAATCAGCTATCTTTCTTGAAAATTTTTTAAGTAAGCTTTAGACGATTGAATTGTTACAAATTGTTACGAATTGGTCGGAAGTATGTCTGGGGTGCAAGATAGCTGTATTTAAGGGAAATACTGAGAAGTCTATTGAGGGAAAGACCATGCTAAATGGACAAACTGTAACAGCCTCAGATTGTCTTGTAAGGTGAAAATACTTTGAAGCTGGGAAGGTATTAAAGGAGAACACTGTTGAATGGTTGCCTTAATCGTACTTCTCCTTGGCATCTACATATGAGCTCCTCTGGAGGCAGAACATTAGGGAAAGGTGGTTTGAGTATGAACGCATACAGACTTCTGTATGCTCTTGTGTGCAGCCTGGGTCACGTGATTTTAACTGCTTAACTTTTAGTTACGACAGTATGTCTATTTAACTTGCACGGTTCTCACTTGAGGAATGGGAAGAGTACTGTTAGCTCTTGGTTTGTTTTCTCTTCCATTTAATTTTAACCTGAAACATAATTACTTCTTTTCTCAATTTGTAGTAGGGTGTTCTGTAAATGGTTACTGGCTGTGGAAGAATTACCATGAGGTCATGGCCAATATTAGTGGCTTTGGTGAATTAGAGAAAAACTGTGTGATAGAAAGAAATTATCTTCCTACAAAAATGGTATTTTTTACTAAATATATTATTTGTTTACTCAACTGTTCCATTAAAACAGAAGGCAAAGGGTTTCAAGATTTAAAATACTGTTGGTTAACATATCTGTGCACATTAGACATTCTGGAAACCTTAAAATTCTGTCATGGTCCTGGAAGTAACACCTATTTATTCAGCAGCAGGTTCCCTGTATTATTTTTTTGTATGTGTTTACATTCGTGAAAAATGAAAGAAAGTAGTGTTGCCAGCCTGGAAAAATCAGTGGAGATCTCATGTGAAATGTTGTTTTGGTCATTTAAAGGAGAACAACAATTGTTTGGCAAGTCCCTGCTGCAAGAACAACCATGGTTGGTCTGGTTGTCCACCAGTAATGCATTCAGCTATTCTGTGCAGTTATGTGACAACACACTGCTCTTTGGTCTGTGTAATTTTTGCTGCTTTAGAGGATGCATAGTCTAAAACAAATAGAGTCTGATACTTAATCTTGGACTCTGATTTCAAGGCTGGTCCTTTTTTGTTTGTTTATTTGTTTCAAGAAGGTGAAGGAAGCAGAAAAAGATACCACAATCTGGCAGTTTACCTGGAAATAGGTCAAACTGTGATGCAGTGCTGTCTGTCAGAAGACCTTAGTTACTGAATTCAGAGTAAAAGCAGCGTAGGCAAAGTGTTCCGTATGCGTTAGGCATTATGTAAAGTCTGAAAGTCTGCCAAGTCTGTAGGTGTGAGCTTGCATACAGTTGCTCACCCTTCATTAGGTTTTTTTAAGTGCTGTTTATATATCTTGCCTGTTTTGTACTTTCTCCTGCTTATGGGTCCCAGTGAAAATAGTGATGTGTACTCAAAGTTGAATATCTGAACTTCCTGTTTCTGTCATATCATAATAATTAAAAAAGTACCTCAGTTTGATAGTAGTGCTTTATTGGTAGTATGTATTACATTTTGCAAACCAACAATGTCGTTGCGAAAGATATCTCTAATAATTTACACAGGACTGAACAATTTACAGAAATTGCATTGTGTCTGAGATCCTTTCTGTAGTTCTTAACCTCTTACATAAAGTTATCATTAACTCTAAGTACACAGTGATTCAAAGAAGTTATAAGAAATAACTGGTTTTCAGTTCCTGTAGTCCTTTGCTGAATTGTCTTTTATAGGGTTTTTCCATAGGCATTTGAGATATTTCTAGATCAGAAATATTCTTGGAAACACAAGTCTCTGCATAAATTGGCAGTACTGTGATCATTTTGCCTTCAAAGAAGTTTATGCCACCTTCATCTTTTGTAGCTTTTCTAGTAAAAACCAACCTGATTGTGTTCTAACTTTCCTGATCTGTTCCAGATAAATTTAACTTCATTTTTTTTCACAACATAATATCTGCAAACAAAGAGAAGCAAACTGCCTTCTTGATATGTTTAGGCCCCCTTCCATTCAACTTGAAGCATTACAGTTTGCTACAGGGTTTTTGTGTGGTTTACTTGTTGGTTTTGTTTGGTTTTTTATTTGTTTGCTTTTTTTAGATTACTTCTGTTACAAAAACCCATTCTTCTAATCAGTTCCATAGAAACATTCGTTTAGTTGATGCTTTCTTGTATGTCTTCGCTTTCCTGTTCGATTTTGAAATTTCTCTTTAAAAGACTGCTGCTTGTTAATGCTAGCTCCTTTTTCCACCTTGTGTGTGCTGGTACTTCTGATGCCCTAGGTGTGCATGCCTTGTCCTTTTTAGTCCCATCGGAGCTGTCTGTATTCACAGATGTTGCACAGTTGCCACCCATTAGTGCAGTGACACTTATCCCTGCAGTCACACCAGAGATGTGTATGGGTAGAGTCCTGTGTTCTGGAAATCAGATCCAATTTCCTGCACAGTGTGTTCCTCCTTTTGGTGGCCCTAGATACTGTCCTTGACACATAACCATGATTAAGATAGGAATGCATCTGGCTTTACAGGTGTTTCAGTTTCTGTAGTTTTCAGCTCCTGTAGGTAGGATGTGAACGAAATGTTCTTTTACACATTGATTATCTTTCTAAGTAGTGGCAAAGAGAGAAAAAGGTATCTTCATGCCTCAGAAAAAGGCAATGGGATTTACTTGGTTAACACAGATGAACTATTTTTGATGTGTCAGTCATCTATCTCTACATTTCTACTCCATAGCCCAAGTTCCTGTAATCACAAATAGGTTCTGTAGTAATAACAAGTATTTTTCTGATACAAGTTCTTTTCACAATATACCTTCATGACAACTAAACAATTTGATTAAATATAAAAAAATCCATGTTAATTCTTTGTTTCTATATGTTTTTCCTTTCAACCCATAGTTTCTGATAAGAAAAAATGACAGTGAAATCCTTTAAAATACTAATAAGCACCCCTCCACACACACACCATGTGTCTAAAGATAGCTCCAGCAAGATTTGATTTTTCTTTTTCCACTATGGTAAGTGGAAATTTTGTATCAAGGGGTTATAATTTAAAATTTAGAGTAATGTTTTCCTTTGTAGAAAAGATGACCTGTGTTTACTTCTGCTTAAATTGATCCATGTGCAACAAATTGCTCAAAAGGAAGAAATGTGACAGTATCTTTTTTGTGTTACTTGATGTAGCTTCTTGCACACTGTTATGAACTGTGTGTGTTTCCAGTGGGGAAAGTTTTCTTAATTCTCTTTCTAAAAAGAATTCTCAGTAAATAGGTGTGCATTTAGATAAAACAGATTGCAAGCTCTCCATTCACAATAGGGTTTGCAAAAACATTTAGTATGTATGACATGTTACAGAGAGGGACAGAGTTTCATACTTCTGTAAAGAGAAGATAAGGAAGTGATGCCAGCCTATCTTAATGCAAAGCCTTGCAGAGTACTAAGTTAATGAGCATAATCTCTTTCTTAGTTAAGGACCTGATGTAATTTTTGCTTTCAGGAAAAAACTTCTTAGTTTTCATAAGACATCATCTTTCTAGTGTTACTTTCCCCGTTTTCACTTTCAGAGCCCTTTAGTTTCTGTTTTGGAAACTTTTCCACTGTCCTGCATGCCTTCAGCATGTTTTTGTGATGCCAGGCTGTCTTAGCTGCACTCTCTGAAAAAGGCACTTGGCGCTGTTTTGCATTTCAAGTACTATGGGAACTGTAGTTTTTAAAGAGTGAAATAGATGACAAGAACTTTAGGGAGCACAAGTACTTGATTAGAGCTATGTCTTCCCTGCCTTGACTGCCTGTCCCTGGTTTTGCTTGCAAAGAAGTGGTTACCTCCTGAAGTGTCATCTTTGTTTTTAAACAGAAAGTGGGGCATTCCAGTAGAGCAGTGACTGAAAGGGCAAAGTTTGGACTAAAAATAACTTGAGTCAGGCCACAGGCTGTACTTTTGTAAGTTGGTGTGTGTTACACTGCTTTGTAATATGAGGCTGATAGGATTCATATGTTTGTATTTGGACAGTTTGCTTCCTTGGGTTTGCTGAACAGTTCAGAAGGAAAAGAAACAAAAACCAAACCAAAAAGGGAACAGAAGAGACAGGCAGTCTAATGGTGCTCTGTGCTTCCACATATGTCTGATTACAGGGGTAAACATTCCCAGTATATGTGTTTTGAATGACTACCAGGAGAAGTTTGTACTCTGTTTATTTGTTTAGATTTTAAGTTAAAGTCCTTTGGAGTTTTACAGTGGATTTATATACTATCTCCATATAAATGCTTATTTTGTTTTCACAGTCTATTGATGGCTTGCATGAAAAAGGGATGGTTGAAGATGTTCATTGTGGCTCCATGAAGAGTATGCGACCTCCCCACCCTGGAATGGGCCCACCTCAGAGTCCAATGGACCAGCATAGTCAAGGTTTATACATACTGTGCATGCTATATGATTTGGGGCCCCTTTGTTCCACGAAGAATCAGTAGTTCCATGTAACAGATTTCCAGTTACTTCATTTCAGCTTTTTTTGGAAAGGCTGAAATGATAGCACAAGGCAAGGTGAATAGCTGAATCCCCTTACATTTTGAATAGCCATCAGTCATGTAGCAGAACAAAGCTGTTGTTCAGGTCTGTGGCTGGGGCAAGTAATTGGGCTAAGTCTATTACAGATTCCAGTTCAGATCTCTAAACTCCCCCCACTTAATTCTTCCCTATCTTATGTGGCTACAGTAAATATAAATGCATTAAAATAAAATTTATTTTAATCCTATGGTGAAGGAGCAATAAGAGAGAATCACACAAGCAATATCATTAATATCTGTAAGGTTTGGTCAAGAGCTGATCAAAGTTCTTTCTACATTTTTTTATGCTAGAAAATAGAAACTATTTTTACCACATCGCTATATGCCTTCTTTGTGTCATTTAGCTTGCACCATATGAGCTTGCATTCTGTAAGCAGCTCAGTACGTTGGGCATTTAACTGCTCATTTAACAAGCAGACAAAGCTTTATATATTGCATAATTTATTATTTTACAGCAACACCTGAGGAATCCAACTGAAATTAGCTTGCTATACCTCTGTGTTGCCTTTTTTTTCTTCTTATACAATTATCTTTTTGAAAAAAATGGTGATGGCACTTGAAGATATTCTGACACATATTGTACAAAGTCCCATCTGCTAACTTTGTATTTTTTCCCCATTAGTGTACAGATCTAAGACAGAAAAACATGTTTCTTAATAGCCTTTGAACTTGTTGGATACTTTCACTCTGATTTACCATGGGATTGGAGTCCTGTGAGTCCTGTTTCTAGGATTTTTGTGGAAACTGGCAATGTAAAGGAGAGTGAGCTTACTCATGCCCACACTCAGAGGGTGAGAACAGTGTGAGTTCTCTGAGAATCCCTGGAAAAATCATGGTAAATCTTCTAATCCTGACAAAATTTTCAGTTTTGTTTGGTACAGTGTTAGAAACCAAGACTTACTAAAAGGTTCACTGCCTTGTAGATTCTTGAATATCTGATAGTTGAGCTTATGTTGCAAGTGTGTACAATTTTTAACAATACGCATGTCAAATAGAAATTGCACCTCAGTAGTTCTAGGTCTTAGTTCATATCACTTACTGTTGTGGGCCTCGAAGTGGGTAAATCTATGCATTAGTTAGTTAATCCTGTGATTTTTGGATGTTTGGTGAAAGGTAGCTGAAGAAGTTCATGACCCCAGGGAATGGATGACCCTGAATTTCTGCCACTAATTTGGACGCATGAGCAGAATGGTTTGAGTTGGAAGGAACCTTTAAAAGTCATCTAGTCCAACGCTCCTACAGTGAGCAGGGTCATCGTCAATTAGATCATGTTGCTCAGAGGCCTGTCCAGCCTGACCTTGAATATTTCCAGGGATAGGGTATCCACCACCTCCCTGGGCAACCTTTTCCAGTGTTTCACCACACCCATTGTAAAAAATTTCTTTGATTATATCTAGTCTGAATCTACCTTCCTTTAGTTTAAAATCATTACCTCTTGTCCTCTTGCTATGTTAAAATGTCTGTTCCCATCTTCCATGCAGCCCCCTGTGGGTATTTGAAGGTTGCTGTAAGTTCTCCACAAAGGCATTTCTTCTCCAGACTGGACAATCCCAACTGTCTCAGTCTTTCCTCCTAGGTGATGTATTCCATCCCTATGATGATTGTTCTTGTGACCCTCCTCTGGACTCCCTCCAACAGGACCTTCCTGTGTTGGGGATCCCAGAGCTGGATGCAGTACTGTGGGTGGGGTCTAATGAGAGCAGAGTAGAGTGGGAGAATTACCTCCTTCGACCTGCTGGTCATGCTCCTTTTGATGCAGCCCAGCATATGGCTTGATTTCTGGGCTGCAGGTGCACACTGCCAGCTCATGCCAGCTGATTCATCAGTACCCCAAGTCTTTCTCCATAGGGCTGTTCTGAATCCCTTCATCCCTCTGCCAGTGCTGGTTCCGGGGGTTGCTCCGACCTCATGAGGTTTGCATAGGCCCACTTAAGCTTTTCCAGGTCCCTCTGAATGGCATAAAGTCAGACTTGTCAAGCAAATCTAGTACTCTTTTGTGGAGATCATAAGCTAAATTCATTTACGAGGTGAAAACAGTTGTACTGTACTTAGTTCAGTACAGTATTTGTACAGTTGTCAAGAAAATGGATTCTGGCCCAGTTATGGGGTTTCTCTGTGCATCATTAAAGCTAGTAGTAGTAATGATAGACAGAACTTTGTCTTACAGGCTTACAAAAGTTGCGGGGCTTGTTACTGAGTGACATTCAGTAACAGAAAGCACTAAGTAAAATTAATGTGACCTATATTAAATATGTTAAGCTAGTTAAATGACATTATAAAACTAACTGTAAATAGAAGATAATAATCAAGCTGTTGATATTTGTAGTTAGTCTTACAAGTTGCTGTTTTGGTTCAGTGCTGTTCAATGTATTTGTTAGTGATCTGGAAAAAAGTGTAAAATCAGCGCTGACAGAATTTACAGGTATCACAAAGGCTTAACAGTAAAGAGAGAAGTTGATGACAAAGGCTGAGCAGGATGTGCTGTAGAATGCACTTATTTCTCCAGCATACATTTTAGCACAGCCAACAGTGCTGTATGTCTAGGAGCAAAGTATTTAATTATGTAGGTGGTATGAGACTGTATCACACAAAGCCAAAAGGCTGAAACAAGTTCCGGTTATTCTGCCAGACTTAAATGTGTATTGCCGTATACGCTGTTTGCAAACACAGGATGGAGTGTACTACCTGCATAGAGAAGCAAGGCCATATTAATTGAGGAGTTGTATCACGTTTTCTAATAGATTAGCTGAAGGCTATATCATAGTATTCTATTCCATTCTAGTATCTACAGTTCAGAAAGATACTGAGAAATGTTGTAAGGTATCATCAGATGTTTGAAGCATCTTTTGTATGAGGAAAGGCTGAGTGAGCTGGAACTGCATAGCCTGAAAAAGAGAAGGGTTGGAAATACCTGATAGGACAGAGTGATGAAGAGGGATGCAGACTCTTTGCAGTTATTATCAGTGATAGAAGAAGAGACAATTGGCAAAAACTGAAATGTACTTAATTCCACTGGAAAATAAGAAAACATGCTTTTACTGTAAACGTGGCTGAACAGCACAGGCGGTTGCCCGGAGAGGCTGTCCAGTTGACATCCATGGAGATAGCCAAAACCTCATTGGACATTACTGAGCAGCCTGGAACAGGGACTTGGGCTAGATGATCTGGAGAAGTTCCTGCCAACCTTAATGATTCTTTGAAATTGCGCGTTATTACGAAGAGAAAGAAAAGAATGATTTGAAACTTGGAAGACTTCTGGGTTTTGTGTGTGGGTGTTTTTTTTTGTCTTTTTGTTTTTTCCTGGAGAATGTTAAAAACTCTGTTTATTCTCTCTGAGAATTAAAAGATGTGCTCAGCCTGCACATTCCCAGGTTGTGGAAAGGATTGTATTAGGTGATTGTGAGGGTCCGGTTAGAGAAAATCCTAGTTTTGGTCCCTGTTACAGTTTGTGATCCCAAGAGTGTAATTAAGATGCAAACGAGGTCAAGTACTGTAATTGATCAATTGGTTTATTGACAAAAGACAATTATTATAAAAGGGAAATTATTGTAATAAAGTGGATAGCAATAAGACAGATTGAAAAAAAAAAAAAAGGTTGAAAATTAAGCAAGGATTTGGGAGGGAGAGAGAGAGAGTCATCAGCGTGGATCCAGTGGTGTCCTGGGGATTCATTGTCAGATGTGGAAGTCCTTCAGGGTTCATTGTTGGTATTGAAGCAGAGTGTCCCTCAAGAGTCCACAGTAGTTGTTTGAGGTGGGTGTCCTTGTGGAGCTGTCCTTCTGGAGTTGTCCCCTTGAAGGTACCCCTGGAGGTCTCCTGTTGGAATTGCCCTCATGGTGCACGAATGGTGTCCCTCAGCGTCCGTAGTAATCATCGGTGGAGAGTGCCCTCATGGAGGTGTCCTCCTGGGGTCATCTTCATGGCAGAGACTCCCTGGCGATGTGCCTCTTCGTGATTACCTTTTCCCCGTTTTATAATGAGTTGGGGGGAGTACGTCTGTTCTTCATGTCTTGTATTACAGGTTCCTGGTGGACCAGTTTCCCTTGCAGTCAGCTCTTCAGCTGCACAGATCTGCATCAATTCTTGGGATAATGGGCAATTCCTCACACCAGTCCTGGAGGTCTTAGCTCTTTCCCACTCATCCCTCAGGCAATGGACAGTGGAAGAGTCTTAACTCCTTCCATCCATCTCTGAGACAAAAGATAGGTGGAATCCCATCTCAACTTCTCGTACCAATCTTTGAGACAATCAGGAGTGGAGTCTGATTTCAAATCAGTCTCTCACAATGGTCCAGTGAATTTTGCTACCTGCAAATTTAAATTAGGTCAATTCAGTCTATTAAATATCTAAATCTTACTTAACAAAGAGAAATAACCTTTGGGACAAGGCTTACCCAAGTATTTGTGGTAGGATTTCTGTCACATGAAGTTTAAGTCTACATTGGCTCTTTCTCTTCTGTTCCATAGACCAAAGGGCAGAGATAATTTAGAGGGTAAGAGTCTGTAGTCTTATTTATACAGGTTACATAGACTGTTGTAGCCATAATGGTCTCTTATTGTCAGAAATCAGTGAACCTCTAAACAGGCTTCAAGATCTGAGAAGAACTGGTAAGCTAGAGGACAGGACAATGCTTTTAATTCTTTGAGAATGGAGAGATGGATAGTTGTCATAAAATGCTGCTGTTCTTGCTGCTTTGAGTACAACAGTTGTGATGATAAATGCATAGGCAGTAGTCTTGTTGCAGTTTACAGATCAGTTGGAGCTAGTCACAAAGTGAGATTTCATTAAAATGTCAAATGTTCCAATAGCAATATTTTTAGTATTTTTTTTTTAAGAAGAAGGTTTTGCAAAAGAGTGTCTCTAAGTACAAAAGCAGGAATATTATAAAGCATGTGCTTATGAATGTGGATGATAAATTAGAAATAAATTGGTGGACTCCACATGCAGTTGTAGATATAATTTATGTAAGTAAACCATGCAGCTGTGAATGAACAATCTTGAAATGAAGACCACTGAACTTGCAAAGAATGACTAGATACAGAATTTGGAAGTAATGATTTTTGCAGTTTATATTAAGAAATAACTGACCCTTTATGAGGTGAGATGACTTATTTTTATGAGCAAATTGGAAATATTTGTTAACTAAATCTGCAAGAACTTTGTAATTTTGCTTATAAATGCCTGTTTGCCGTTTAAATTGTAGTTACTGTTCTGAGTTTTTTGCATTTTTTAACTAACAATAATTACTAAAGGTGTGAAACTTCGTTTAGATTCTGGATTTTTTTTTTTCCTTGATGCTCAGTGAGATGCTACTAGTGTAGAGATAATCTGTTACTAGCTCAGATTGTCAGATTTTTATTTCAGTCATACTGCAATAGGATTGTTTTCAGAAGTGTGACAGTAATTTACAGGGAAAAATATTCTGAGTATCTTTCTCCTCAACAGTTACTCCTTTCCACATTTTTTGCCTAATTGGAGAAAGGCTAACTAACATTCCTGACTATTTCTGGTGACCAGTTTTCTTTTCTTGAACTTGTGCACAGTGAGGTCCCTCTTTTTAGTCTTAATATCTTTCTGTTAATGTTAATAGATTAAATGAAATCTATTGCTTCAACCTCATATTTAGCTGTTTAAATAGTAATTTTTTCTAAACTGAATTAATTGCGTTAGAAACTGTCGTCAGTCTCTGTGAATGAGCTGTTCCGATAAACCCAGTATTGGTATTCAGGTGTGACATTTACTCTTATGTTGTTAAACTTTTAAATAGAGATATCCAGAAGATGAAAATTATGTTTAGATTTTTTAAGAGGAATGGGAGAAATTGCAAAGACAACTCAAATATTTATGTAAAATAAAATATTTATAATTGAAATCATAAAAAGATAAATGAGCTAAAACAATTTCTGTGTTTTTCTGGAATTTGGAAAAAAATAAATACAGTTACTGTAGCATAGCAGTGAAAAACAGACCAGTTTAAAAAGTTTGGGTGTCTTTGCATGCTATTGCAAGTAAAACTGTAAGTGCAGCAGGGATTTAAGGTTCTTGGACTTGATCTGTATATGTTTTTAATTACAGTATTTGTTAACGCAGTGTTTGTTGAACATCTTATGAAGATACACCAATTAAGTTTAACTTACAGAATTCAATAAGTTACGGCTACTTCATAAACAGTGTTCATTGTCCCTCCTATTCGTAAGTTAGCTGCACTTCCTTTTCTGGTTTGCTTTACCCTTTTAAAAATGAGAAAAGATCTGTCACCTTATCCATTTGCCTGCCAGCATAAGAGCTCTCAAAAGTTTATTTCTACAGTCTTAATTTTAAATGATGTGCACACTTGGCCTCTCTTTCTTGAGACTTTCAGAAGAACTTGTGTTAATCCTGGCTGAACTACTGACAAGGAAACGTTATATTTTGCTTACCTGAAGAAAGTTTGTAGCCTCTGTCCAATCAAAATTTATTTTTCACTGTGTTCTAAGACATGATGCTTCTTTACTAGTGTACTGTGGGCATGTATTTGATTCCTTACCTTTTTTAAAAAACTAACTGATTGTTGAAGTGATAGTTAACGTAAATGAATTACAGAACTAAATTTCGTCAATCCTATCTATATCTTCCTAATCCAGTCACATTTTTGAGTAAAGATAGGCCCTTGCTATCAGTTTTAGCAGGAAGATTTGCTGGCAGTCTGCACTTGCAGCCCAGGAAGCCAGCTGTATGCTGGGCTGCTTCAAAAAGAGTGTGACCAGGAGGTGGTTCCCCCTTTCTCTTGTTAAATTCCACCTAGAGGGACTGCTTCCAGCTCTGGGACCCCAACAGAAGAGGGACATGGACCTGCTGGGGTGATTCCAGAGGAGGCCATGAAGATGATCAGAGAGCTAGAGCACCTCTTCTGTGAGGACAGGCTGAGAGAGTTGGGCTTGTTCAACCTGGAGAACAGAAGGCTCTGGGGAGACCTTAGAGCAGCCTTCCAGTACCTGAAGTGGGCGTAAAAGAAATCTGGAGAGGGACTTTTTACAAGGGCATGGAGTGACAAGACAAGAGGGAATGGCTTTAACGTGCCAGAGGGGAGATTTACATTATATATGAGGAAGAAGCTTTTCACTGTGAGGGTGGTGAGACACTGGCTCAGGTTGCCCAGGGGAGCTGTGGCTGCCCCATCCCCAGCAGTGTTCAAGGCCAGGTTGGATGGGGCTTTGAGCAACCTCGTCCAGTGGAAAGTGTCCCTGCCTATGGGAAGGGAGGTTGGAATTAGATGGTTTTTAAGATCCCTTCCAACATAAACCGTTCTATGATTCTATGACACATATCCTCAGATATTCATTATTTAAGTCTTGTCAAATTTTAGTGCGGAGTCAAGACCACTGCTGAATAAGCTGGTGTTTGGACTGGTAAGACCTTGAGTCTTTCCATCTATTTATTATCAGGGTTTAGATTTCATACGTGTTCTCCTCTGTTTAATTACAGCATTAAAAGTGGTCAAAAAAAAAAGCTCTCAATTTTTATCTCTCTGGTCCTTCAGCTTTAAAACAGACGAGGAAAATGTTCTTTGCTTCTGTTAACTAAAATGAAGTCAAAGGCAGTTGGATCAGAAAGTTCTTGTACAGTCTGCTCTCCAAAATTACTTGTGTTCGGTAAAGTGTTATAACTAGGATTTCTTCCAGTGTCAATACTGTAACAAATATACATTGTTTTGACATGTCGTGATGTATTTCTGTCGAACAAGTTGATACCAAAGTGGGATGAAAAGAGTGTTGCCAATTATGCATACAGCTAAGAAAACTGTTTTTTAACTGCTGAAAACTTGAAGATTTCTGATATAGCCTCTTCTATGACCTATTGAAGGATTATGAAGACAGAACCAGGCTTTCCTCAGAAGTGCATAGCAAAAGCTTAAAAAATAATTGTTATGAGTTATGTAAGTGAAATTTTGGTGGGATTTGAGGGAAAGAAAACTCACCATGAGAGTGATTAACAATCACCATCATTGGAGATTTTCTGAACTCGCCTAGATAAGGCTAGAAAACTGATTAAAGAGTGGAGAAATTGGTAAAGCTTGGGAATTACCACAGCTAAGTGATGAGTTGGGCTGTTTGATCTTCCTTTCATGGGGGTGTTGAGTATTTTCTACTCTGTATATATTTCAAAACCAAAAGTTAAGTGTAGTCCTTTGCAAGCACATAGAACTCTTCTGTTGCAAGTGTTCTTCAGCCTTACTATTTAGTGCTTTTGCCATCATCTGTTCTGGAGGTTAAATGAAACAAAATGGTTTATGCAGAATAGAAAACAAATTTGTCTGTGGAAAATCTAGGGGAAGAGATAACTTGGCAATTCAACAAGTAAGAATTAATTTGCTAGGTATTCAAGAATGTGCTGAATACTTCTTGTGGAAATTCATGTGTGGCATGGAAAAATGCATTTGAATTGCTTCATAGCAAGATCATAGAATTTTAGAATAGTTATGGATGGAAAGGATCTTAAGATCATTTAGTTCCAGCCCCCAACCCTGAGGCAGGGGCGCATCACTGTAGACCATATCACTCAAGGCTCTGTCAAACCTAGCCTTGGGCACTAGGTTTGGATGGAGCATTCAAAACTTCTTTTGACAACCTATTCCAGTGCCTCACCGCCCTCACAGTAAAGAACTTCTTCCTTATATCTAGCCTGAACTTCCCCTGTTTAAGTTTAAACCCATTACCCCTTTTTGTGTTGCTACAGTCCCTAATGAAGAGCCCCTTTCCGTCATCCTTGTAGGCCCCCTTCAGGTACTGGAAGGCTGCTATGAGGTCTCCACACAACTTTCTCTTCTCCAGGCTGAACAGCCCAAACTTGCTCAGCCTGTCTTCACAGAAGAGGTGCTCCAGCCCCCTGATCCTTCCTGTGGCCCTCCTCTGGACTTGTTCCAACAGTTCCATGTCCTTTTTAGGTTGAGGACACCAGAACTGCACACAACACTGCAAGTGAGGTCTCAAAGACCAGAGTAAAGGGGCAGGAACACCTCCTTCAACCTGCTGGTCATGCTCCTTTTGATGCAGCCCAGGATATGGTTGGCTTTGTGGGCTGTGAGCGCACACTGAAGCCGGCTCATGCTCATTTTCTCATGGACCAACATCTCCAAGTCCTTCTCTGCAGGGCTGTTCTGAGTCTCTTCTCTGCCCAACCTGTAGCTGTGCCTGGGGTTGCTCCGATGCAGGTGTAGGACTTTGCACTTGACATTGGCAAACAATGAAAGGACGAGGGGTAATGGGTACAAATTGGAGCACAAGAGGTTCCACTTAAACCTGAGAAGAAACTTCTTCTCAGTGAGGGCTGACGGAACACTGGAACAGGCTGCCCAGGGAGGTTGTGGAATCTCCTTCTTTGGAGACATTCAAAACCCGCCTGGACACGTTCCTGTGTAACCTTATCTAGGTGTTCCTGCTCCGGCAGGGGGATTGGACTACATGATCTTTTGAGGTCCCTTCCAATCTCTAACATACTGTGATACTGTGATACTGTGGTTGAACTTCATGAGCTTGACACCGGCCCACCTCAAGCGTGTCAAGGTCCCTCTGGATTGCATTCCTTCCCTCCAGCATATCAACTGAACCACATAACTTCATGTGTCAGCTGAACCACATAACTTCATGTCACTAGCAAACTTGTTGAGAGCGCACTCACAGAATCATAGAATGGTTGGAAAAAAATGGGAGCATTTACCACTTCTTTGGGCAACCTGTACCAGTGCTTCACCAATCTTACAGTAAAGAATTTCCATGATAAAAGACTGTTTCCCACATTGTGTTTAATGGTGAATGGAATTCCTCCAGATTCAAAATGCAGTGGAGCTAAATAACTGTTTCTGGTTCCTCAGTGTAAATCTGATATGGTAATTCTGGCATCCATACACTGTTTTAACTACTGTTTGTTGAAGCACCATCAACCTTCAAAGTTCTATCTTTCAGTTAAGGCATAATGGATTTTCCAAAGGATACCTTTGAAAATGACCTGTAGCTTAGCTATTATATGTGTTGGCGACAAAGATTTTGAGCAGTATCGGTCCCAGCACTGACCCCTGAGGGACACCACTCGTTACTGGTCTCCAGCTGGACACTGAGCCGTTGACCACAACTCTGCGTGTGGCCAGCCAGCCAGCCAATTCTGTACCCAAAGAGTGGTCCATCCATTTAGTTGATGTCTCTCCAATTTAGAGACAAGGATGTCATGTCAAATGTTTTGCATAAGTCCACGTAGATGACATCAACTGCTCTACCCCTGTCCATCAGTTCCGTAGCCCAGTCATAAAAGGCCACCAAACTGGTCAGGCAGGATTTCCCCTTAGTGAAGCCATGCTGGCTGTCACCAAGCACCTTGTTGTTTTTCATGTGCCTTAGCATGCCTTCCAGGAGAATCTGCTCCAAGATTTTGCCAGGCACAGAGGTGAGACTGACTGCTCTGTAGCTGGTCATCCATTTTCCCCTTCTTGAAAATGGGGGTTATATTTCCCTTTTTCCAGTCGTCGGGAACTTCACCTGACTGCCATGATTTTTCAGATATGATGGCCAGTGGCTTAGCAACTTCATTTGCCAGCTCCTTCAGGACCCGCAGATGTATTTCATCAGGTCCCATGGACTTGTGCATGTTCAGGTTCTCAAGATGGTCTTGAACCAGATCTTCTCCTACAGTGGGCCCAAGGTCTTCATTCTCACAGTCCCTGCATCTGCCTTCCAAGACTTGGGTGTTGTGGTCACAGCATTTGCTGGTGAAGACTGAGGCAAAGAAGTCATTAGGAATCTCAGCCTTCTCCAAATCCTGTGTAGCCAGTTCTGATAGCTTCCAGAGAGGGCCCACATTTTCCCTAGTCTGTCGTTTGTTTGTTAGCAACATATCTGTAGAAGCCCTTCCTGTATCGCTGACATCCCTGGACAGACTCAATTCTAACTGGGCCTTAGTTTTCCTAACCTGATCCCTAGCTTCCCTAACAATGTATTCTTCCCAGGCCACCTGTCCTCGCTTCAACTTTTCTATAAGCTACTTTTTTCCTTTTTAAGTTTTTGCAGCCTGTTTCCATATTTCAGGAAGGTGTCTGTCTTTCCCTCTGTATTGAACATTGTTATGGGTTGTGTCTTTTTTTTCTTCTATGATATATGCAGGTTAAATTCAATTTTTGTGAGTCTTCTTGTGTCCTTATTCAAAGGCCATGTGTGACTTAGGAAAAACTAAGTGGTATAGAAACTTCATTAAGACAGTTTGTGGGTCTGTGTATCGTTACACTGCTAAATCTGCTGAAAGTTTTCAAACTCTAAAAGGAAAATTTCCATATAGCTTCATAAAATTTAGGTTCTGTAAATGTCACATTTTAGAGCCTTTTCAAGAAGTTTGGAAGGCTTTTGTTGTTTTCCAAATTATTTTATTGGAGTTCTGGTTTTCAGTATTACTCTTGTCAAGCTTACTTTTCTATTACCAAGAATCCCAGTGCACAGGACTTTGAGGTTAAAGTGTCTCAAAAAAGGCCTGCTTGAAAAAGTCCAGCCACAGACATGCAGCTGGAATTGTCAGGACTGAAAACAAGTGCTTAGTATCTTACAATACAGTTTTAGATTTTTACAGTCTAGATGCATTTCAAGATCCCAGGTCTGAAATTTATCAGTGATTAAAGAAGATATAACTTGAGGGGGAAACTTCTTGCCTTTTCTTTGAAAGCCGGTTTTGAAAACAGTGTAATTTGAAGTAGGTGCCATTTCAAGTAAATTCCGAGATGTAGAAATGTATTAGTAAATGAGTAAATACTGCAATAAACCCCATTTTATAGTATAAAACAGTAATGCAGTTTATATCTTGGTTTTCGTTGTGGCAAAATTATTTTTCGTTTAAAGCAGTGTGCAACATGGATTTGTAGCTTCCCTTCTTAAAAAAAGAAGAGGCAAAAATGAGTTAGTGGAAAAAGGTGACAACGTGATGTAAATTTACTCTTATCTATAATTGCTTTTATCACCACCAGGGGATGTATAAACAATTTTAATATTGACTTAGTAAATAACTTTATTAATTTCAAGTTTTTAAGGTCTTTTTTTGTCCTTTGCATTGAACTACTCATCTGACTTTCCTATTCTTGTGATTTGCTTTTTTTTTCTTCTAATTAGTCTTCTTTTCCTGTCTTCATCTTATTTAGATAACTCACAGAATCACAGAATCACAGAATCCCAAGGGTTGGAAGGGACCTCAAGAGATCATCTGGTCCAACCCCCCTGCAAGAGCAGGTTAACCTAGAGTACATCACACAGGAACTTGTCCAGGCGGGCCTTGAATATCTCCAATGTGGGAGACTCAACAACCCCCCTGGGCAACCTGTTCCAGTGCTCTGTCACTCTCACAGTAAAGAAGTTCTTCCTGATGTTAACGTGGAACCTTCTATGCTCCCGTTTACACCCATTGCTCCTTGTCCTATCACTGGATATCACTGAAAAAAGCCTAGCTCCATCATCCTGACACCCACCCGTTACATACTTGTAAACACTGATGAGGTCACCCCTCAGTCTCCTCTTCTCCAAGCTGAAGAGACCCAGCTCCTTCAGCCTCTCCTCAAGGGAGGTGTTCCACTCCCTTAATCATCTTTGTGGCTCTGCACTGGACTCTTTCAAGCAGTTCCTCGTCCTTCTTGAACTGAGGGGCCCAGAACTGGACGCAATATTCCAGATGCGGCCTAACCAAGGCAGAATAGAGGGGGAGGAGAACCTCTCTTGACCTACTAACCACACCCTTTCTAATGCACCCCAGGATGCCATTTGCCTTCTTGGCCACAAGGGCACATTGCTGGCTCATATTGATCCTCCTATCCACCAGGACCCCCAGGTCCCTTTCCCCTTCGCTACTGTCCAGCAGGTCAGTCTCCAGCCTGTACTGGTACATGGGGTTGTTCTTCCCCAGATGCAAGACTCTACACTTGCCCTTGTTGAATTCCATCAAGTTTCTCCCCGCCCAACTCTCCAGCCTGTCCAGGTCTTGCTGAATGGCAGCACAGCCTTCTGGTGTGTCAGCCATTCCTCCCAGTTTAGTGTCATCAGCAAACTTGCTGAGAGTACACTCGGTTCCCTCATCCAGGTCGTTGGTGAAAATATTAAACAGCACTGGTCCCAACACCGACCCTGTCTTGTCTTGCCTAGTCTTTTCCCATCTCAGAATCGTTTTTTTTTGCTGTTGTACTTTTACCTTATATTCCTCTTCCAGAAGAACTGAAGTCCTCTCTTTGTCCTTTATCTCAGACATTTACAACCTTTATTGTACAAGATTTTCATCCCCAGACCTCAGCATTGGTGGAGTTACAATTCTTTAGCTCTCTCATCTATCTGCTTGTAGAAGTTCTAGTAACCTACAGGTGCTGTCATCTCAGAAAAGTTGAGACTACTTTGGGATTTTGCCTGTGTTGCCCTTAAGGGTCAATAAGAAGAGTGAAGCAAAAGAGAGGACAAAATTTCTGTGTTCTGGACTGTGTAGATTAAATTGATTTAGTTTCACTTTTAAGTGTCAGGAAGAGTGAAGAAAGGATAAATTTGGTGTCAGAACCGTGAACTTTCGTATTCAGTGATCCATGGCTTACTAAAGAATATGTAAGACAGAAGATTCCTTGATTCATGGGTTTTTTTGTTGGTTTATGTTTACTTTTTTTTTTTTTATTCTTTGGTAAGCACTTTTTTGTGTTCCACAGTACCAGAGTACTTTAAATGGGTAAATGATTGTCTTTTCCACTCTTCATGGGACCTCTTTACAATCTGTCTGTTATATATTACCTGAAGGATTGCTCTTTATTTTTTTTCTCTAACAAGCTACATACTCTTGGTATTCTCACCAAAAATCTATGCCATCTCGCTTCATGGATGCCTTCTGAAGTTCAAGGAAATAAGTATTAATGTAATTAAAAGTGAAACTTAAACTGCATTCAAGAGTGCTATAATAAGATACAAGCACTATTTGCTTCAGCACTGTGCTTGCTTTCCTAGACCTATATAGAATTAACAGTATTCAGCAGCTTCTTCAGAAGGTGATTTTTGTGCTTGCAGTTGATGTTGCAAGTTCTTGAGCACTGAGACAGTAAAAGGTATTGAACATTCTTTGTCTGGCTCAAACCTTTATTCTGTATAAATTAAAGAGCAATTGCATAGAAATTGAAACCATCTGTTTCTATTTATGTATGTTGGCAAGTTTTGGCGAAGAGGTTCTGTATCAGTGAGTGGGTATTACTTGATGTGTGTGCATCAAAATAAACTCACAATAATATGGTGTAGAACAGGCAGACTTAACAACATGTGTTCCTCAAGGAGGTATTTTGTGTCATAGTGAAGCAGTACCACATCCTCATGCTTCTGTATTGTATTTTATGTTTTAGTTTGTCTTGCTCCAAACACAAAGGTAATTATTATTTTTAGAAATTATTGTATGATATAATCATAGCTCTTCTCAACAAATAGCTCATGAGGCTATGTTGGTAGCCGAGGAAACTTCAGATTGTACTTTTGTTCTTACAGAAAGTAATACTATGTAGGTCAGCTATCCTTACCTGAAAAAGGCATTGTATGCTGAATGTACTCTTAAAGAAATATGATGGAATTTGGATTTGATTAACCAGAGAGGTAAGTTTGTGATCCTCTTACCTGTTCCAGGTTACATGTCTCCACACCCTTCTCCACTAGGAGCACCCGAGCATGTGTCCAGTCCAATGTCTGGAGGAGGTCCAACTCCACCCCAGATGACTCCCAGCCAGCAAGGACCCATTATGCCAGGAGACCCACAAGCTATGAATCAGCCTAACAGAGGTCCTTCGCCTTTCAGCCCTGTACAGCTGCATCAGCTGCGGGCTCAGATTCTAGCATACAAAATGCTAGCTAGAGGTCAGCCTTTACCAGAAAACCTTCAGCTTGCTGTTCAGGGCAAGCGAACTCTCCCTGGCATTCAACAGCAGCAGCCTCCTAATGCCTTCAACAGACAGTCTGGTAAGTGAATCTAGGCCTTGTGTCATTGCACAGGTAATTCTTGAAGTTTTGCTTGTGGAAAATGAAGAAATGGGATGCTGTGCAGGGCTGTAATTTGGGATTGTATTGGGTTTATTAAGTGAACTTTGGTTTTAAGCTTGAGCAAGTACATGAGACACATCTGTTATTAACAGGATATTGTCAAAACTGAAATAAAAGTGATTTCACTGGCAGTGCTGTGTCTATCCTGATTATACTTTTCATTTTTTGAATGATAATTATACTTTACTGATCGTAATTCTACTGTTTTTCACAGAGTGAGTTTTCAGACTCTGATCACTGTGCAAAAAAAGTAGATAAGAAAACAGGGAGCACACTGACAGACCATTTAGGTTGTGAAAGTAAAACAAACCATGTATAGTGTGCTTTCAAGTGAAAAACATAAGGGAAGAAAAGGGTTTTACTTTTTTCTCCTGATGATAATAGAATTACAATGCAAGCATGTTTTGGTCCTAAGAAAAGGACCAAAAATATGAAACGCCCTGCACCTATTTGTTTGTGAACAGCTCCTTTGCTGAGTTCGCATTAGAAATGGAGGGTTAAGATGATATCTTTGAGTAATGATCTTAATTTCACTGGTCACCTAATTTCTGTGGGTATGGTTTTGCTACTAAGTTTTTTTAGGAGACAGGACAGAGGAGAGAGGACAGAACCTTGGGTGACATGGTTTAGTGTGAGGTGTCCCTGCCCATGGCAAGGGGTTTGGAACTAGATGATCTTAAGGTCCTTTCCAACCCTAACTATTCTATGATTCTGTGATTATTTTAATACGCTTCATTACATATATTTTCTCCTAATAAAATCTACGTAAATTCGTATTTAATGAAGAAAAATGCTACTTGCCTGCATACACTAGCATGCTGGAAAAGAATGATTTTCAAATACTTCAAAATGCTTTGTGTCTTAGTAAGTTTATTTCCTCTGTTCAATTGCAGGGATTGGGTTACATACAATGAGTGGTGCAGCAACTGGACCAGGCCCTGCTCCAGGGATGCCTGGGCATACAGCTACCATTACCCCTAAAACTTGGACTGAAGGTACAGCAGGGTGTAATGCTGATTTTACATCACGTGTACAGGGATATGGTTAAACAGCGTAGGAGAGGTTGGGGAAAAGATAGAGGGTTTTAAAAAAAAAAAGGTAGAATTGCATGCAGAAAAGTAACCTTTGCTATGACAATGACTTGAATTAAGGTGAATCTAGCCATTTATTAATCTATGAATTACTTGACCACATGAAATTACTGCAATTGTTAAGCAGCCTGAACATGTAGTACCTTTTTTTGATCAGAATGAAGTACATAAGCTGCCTGAGAGGCACCCGTAAAATCTACTTAGTATATTATGTTCTGACCATATTAATTAGATTGCTTTGAAAGTTCAGTGTAGTGTTTGAGTTCTAGTGAAGAATGTAATGTTTTTCCCCTACACAATAATCAGGTTTTGAACCAAATCGTTCAGATCCGGGTTTACAGGCTGTAAAATTACAGTATCACAGGCTTGCAAATAATGTAGGCTTCTCATACAGTAGAAATGTTACGTTGTTGCTTGTGAGTAAATCTGGGGACGGTGATGACTCTATGATAGGTGCTGCCATAAAAAATTCATTAATCAGCTTCTTAGAGCACCATGAAAAGAAAATTAAATACTAATATGTAATCAGGTGTAGAATTGCTTTTCTTGGAATACTCTGAAAGAATACTTACAAATTGAGTAGGATAATAAGCAAGGAGGAAGGTGTTTCTTGAGAGGTTGTATGTCTGAGTTTGCTAGGCACTGTGCCTTCTAGCACAAATGCTGCTACTAAAAAATGCTGACAGAGATGAAGAATTGCTGGATGGGTAGTTTTTATCTAAGTAATCCAGGATGTTGTAATAATAACAGTCTGTCCTGTTTAACTATAAGCTGTTTATTGTTTGTTCTTTTTCCCTGCTGTTTATTTAATAAGTAAAAAGCTGTCTGTCCTTGCTGTGTCTGTTTGAAAGTTTTATTTAGTGCATTTTTTAAAGTTGTGCTTATTCCTTTAAATTTATTTTTCATTCATTACATAGTTGTTTATGGTAGCGTATGTTTTACATTTTGATTTGCATCGAACTGAAAACTGAGGCAGCACAAGGCATTTGGTGGGCTTGCTTTCTTCACTTATTTTAATAAGCTGAAATTCAGTGTTGCAAAATACAAGTTCTGCAGCTTGTGCTCAAGTTCCTTTTCTTGAGTTTGGTGCAGATGTGTGAATGACAGATGGTGATCTCTGAAGGAATCTTTTTATGTAGCTTTCAGGATATTGGATTTGAATTAAGGTTGATTACAAGATTGCAGGTGTACTTTGCAGTTAAATTCCTGTAATTCCTCAGAAAATTAAGTGACATCTTCATTGTTGCATGTCTGTTGTAGTGGCAATTTGTGAACATCTGAATGCATGTGTGACTGGTTGTCATAATGGCATACTGAAATCTGTGACCCTTAGTGTTTGTAAATGGCAGGTACAATTTTCATGTTAATTGAGGCGTTAAATTTCAAGACGATTACCTGAACACCTGACAGTGTTCAAGGCCAGGCTGGACAGAGCCTTGAGTGACATGGTCTAGTGCAAGGTGTCCCTGCCTATGGCAGGGGGGGTTGGAACTAGGTGATCGAAGGAGGTGATCCTGCTCTTCTACTCTGCTCTCATGAGACCTCACTTGGAGTATTGTGTCCAGTTCTGGTGTCTTCAACATAAAAAGACATGGAACTGTTGGAACAAGTCCAGAGGAGGGCCACAGGGATGATCAGGGGACTGGAGCACCTCCTGTATGAAGATAGGCTGAGAAAGTTTGAGCTGTTCAGCCTGGAGAAGGCTGCATGGAGACCTCATAGCAGCCTTCCAGTGTCTGAAGGGGGGCTATAAGGATGCTGGGGAGGGACTCTTCATTAGGGACTGCAGTGATAGGACAAGGGGTAATGGGTTAAAACTTACAACAGGGGAAGTTTAGGTTGGATATAAGGAAGAAATTCTTTACTGTAAGGGTGGTGAGGCACTGGAATGGGTTGTCCAGGGGGGTTGTGAAAGCTCCATTCCTGGTGGTGTTCAAGGCCAGGTTGGACAGAGCCTTGGGTGACATGGTTTAGTGTGAGGTGTCCCTGCCCATGGCAGGGGGAGTTGGAACTAGGTAATCGTAAGGTCCTTTCCAACCCTAACTATTCTATGATTCTATGATCTTACAGTCCTTTCCAACCAAACCCATTCTGGGATTCCATGATTAGAATGCTGTAAGATAAAACAATAATTTAACTCCTAGTATTTGAAAAACTTAAATACAATTAATAGGAGATTGTGGGGAAAAAAAAAAAAGCTATTTATAGATGACAAGTACTTCTGAGTAGAAATTTTAATACGGCTATCTATTTCTCATGCTGCTGTAAAAGCAGACCTGCTGGTACTTATTGTCAGGTTGTGAGTATAAATACCATCTTCTATGCAGTGCAAGGACAGAGAACAAAAGGCAGACTTAGATTGTACACCGAATTAATTTTACAGCTGTTTCACTTCTTCCAATGCTAGAATTAAAAGTCAGCAGGAATGGGAAAAGAAATGGCATTCATCGTAAAGTTTCAGGTGTCTTGTTTTGCTTTGGATCACTTCTTGTAATGTATGGTATACTTGCATTTTAGTTTATTTTTTTAAATGCAGAGTGTAATTTGTCTCAGGGTGCCTCTTCCAGTTATTTTGAATGTTTACCTCAGCTTCACATTCTGTCTTCAGAAACTGGCTTTATTTTTGTCCTGCTTTCCATGTTTCATTGTTGTGTATAAATACTTTTTATGATGCAGGCCAAGCCCCAGACATGAGTGTCTCTAATGCACAGCAGAAGCTTCCTGCGGCACCCCCAAGTGGGAGGCCTTCTCCTGCCCCCACTGCTGCCCAGCCAGCTGCCGCCATGCCTGGGCCTTCTGTACCACAGCCACCACCTGGACAGCCTTCACCCATTATTCAGCTGCAGCAAAAGCAGAATCGCATCAGCCCTATCCAGAAGCCACAAGGGTTGGATCCTGTTGAAATACTCCAAGAACGTGAATATAGGTAAAAGCAAAATAACAAGATTCAAATGCACGTGCACATCGCTGATTTTCACTTACTCAACTGAAACTCTTGCAATTAACTACCGTAGAGGCAATAATATAAACTGAGTTTCCAGAGAGGGACTGTGTCAAAGAGCAGTGTGGAAACATCAGACCAAACCATAATTTACTTGTATCTCAAGTTACGAACTATGGAACAGTAGAAGGCGCATGAATAAAGCATACTAGCAGTATTACTGCAAAACAGTCTCAAGGACTCTGCTGTCTTAGCATACTATTTGGATGCTCCAGACAGCAAAGATTAGGAAATCAGACTCCTTGTAGTGAACAGTGAACTCAGTTTACTGCAGAACATTTTCAGAACAAAAGTGAAGTTAGAAGGGAACAGTGGAGATCAAAAGGCTGATGAGTTAGTTGCCACAGGAAAACCAAATTTTATTAGTGATGATGGGATTGGGTGGACTGCCACAGAGTAGGGAGAACATTAAGGGGATCGCAGACAATGTTATTAAAAAAAAACAGAAGTTTGCCAGGAAGCATGATGTTTAAAAGTCGCCTTCTGAGTGCGCTAATTAGGTGGCAAATTGTATTCATTACAAAGGGGAGGATAACATTTCATGTAAAGTTAGATTTCTTCCCTCTTCCCATCCACAAAGCTATTAACAGTTGACCTTAGGAATCTGTTTGACAGAGGGATCTTGACCTGCATCTGAAATGTGCTCCTGATTATTATCAGCTGGGGAAGAAAACTGCACTTGACACATTTGCCTGGCTTGGACTGATGTATCTTCCAGTTACTATAACAATGAGTTTTGTAGGGAAAGGTAGCCAAAAGGGATGGTGAGCTTACTGAAGAATGGTTTAATGACTTTCACTTTCTGAAGGTGAAAGACCATGAAATATTTTAGAATGTGGTACCACCTCCAGAATCCAGGCCTTGATCCCAGAAAAGCTCTTAATTTTATTGTAAAATAATGTTTAAGTAATTTATTGACATGTTGTGGTCATTTTGTCAGTCTTACCCTTTTTGCCTTAGGACTGACTGAATGGCCATAGTTGTTTCAGCATGAGCAATCACTGTTCCCTGACACCTTTTCCAGAATGCCTGTAGAACACACTATTACATGGTTTCACAGTTGCTGTGAATGAAGAATTGTACTGATGTGAACCAAGAGTCATGTGGCCAGTATAATGTAACATTTCTACATCAGTTAACCTGAAATTGTTACTCCTTCTGTGTTTCCAGCACTGCTCCATTGCAGTATTTGTGCAAAACTATTATGTCTTAGTAAGCATAAATGGAGGAAAGCGAGGGAGTGACAGTAAATAGCGGTGTTGCATTTACTAATACAGAGAACCAGTTGCATATCTGTTAGTTTCTAAATACTTTGATCTTCTTGGCAGAGTAAGTGAGGTGGACGCTTGACAGGGATTCTGCAGCAGAAGGGTTTTTTTTTATGGTAGTGTATAGGTAGGGGTTCAAGTTTTCCTAATGTTGAACACTGTATATCAGAATGCTTAGAACTTCTAGAATACTTCATTATTTAAAACTGTGTAAGTAACCTCAGACAAAAGTTTTAAAAGAATCTGTTTAACAGCTTTTGTGCTTCAGACAATGCTAGACTTTACTATAGGCAAGTTTAATACAGAGCCATGATATATTCACTCTTTGCTCATAAAAAGGGGGTAGAAAAAAAGCCAGTATAAATATTTATGTCCTAAAACCAGTGAAGCTAGAAAAACCTTCATGAAACGTTTCTCTTGAGATCTCTCAGTAGTTAACTTTTAATAAAGGGCTGTTATACTTTGAAATACTTAGAAAACTGTTTAAATCTGTCATTTTCATGAAAAGACAGAATTATCACAGTTGTTTTAGGGATTGATACTTCAAACATACAGATAGACCCAAAATGTAAAATTTCAGTGTGCTGCCTTATTGAGGGAAAGTGTGAGCTTTGAATCTCATTAATTTAGGAGTTCTTGAAGATGTCAGATAAGGTTCACTCAGTAATTCCACTGCTTTTGGCTAGGTACAATCATACTAGATTGTATGGGTGATGTTTTGGATTTATGCTCAGAACAGGGCTGATAATACAGGGATGTTTTCGTTATTAGTGAGCAGTGCTTACAGAGAGTCAAGGCTCTCTCTGTTCGTCAGGCGCCCAGTGAGTAGGTTAGGGGTGCACAAAAACTGGGAGGGGACTCAGCTGGGACAGTGGACCTCAACTGACCAACAAGATGTTCCAGACCATATGGCGTCATCATGCTCAGCAGTAAAAGTGGGGGGACGTGGGCAGGGGCACCCTTCTTGGGGATTGGCTGAACATCATTCAGTTGGTGGTAAGCAGCTGTTTTCATTTTCATTACTTGTCTTTCTTGGGTTTTATTTTCCTCTCTGTTTTTTTTCTCCCTTTGCCTCATAGTAATGAAAAAAAAAAATAATTAATGATCAAACTGTTTTTATCTCACCCAGAAGTTTTTCTTACTTTTACCCTTCTGATTGTTCCCCCATCCCACTGGGTCTGGGGGGAGAGTGAGTGAGCAGCTGCACAGTGATTAGTTGCTGGCCCGGTTTCAACTATGACAGTGACCTTGAACATGGGTTTCTGGATGAAAGGTGTGAAGTGTGCTAACTTTAATGCTAACTCATGGGCTACAGGATAAAAAGTTAATTGCCGAAGTGTTGGGCCACATCCCTTAAATACACACTTCTCAAGGGCATGGCAGTCTTTCAGGGGAGAGTGTTAACTGCATAGGTATTTTGGTTTCTTAATGGTTCATGTACATGATTTACGTATTAGACCGTGTCTTACACACAGAACAGTATTGTAAATGTGAAATACTTTACTTTTGCTGTTACAAAATGACTTTTTTTTTCAGTGGTAGCAATTCTTTTTTGCTTTCCTGGATACTAGTAAGTTATGTAATTTGTTCCAATTTATCAAATAGGCAATTAGAAGTACAGTACAGTGTTCCTATTCATTAACCACGTGTTAAATAGACCAATACAAAAGAAGAAGCAGTAATACACCTATAAATATATTGCAGGATATGAAAAAGCTTTGAGTCTAATGAAACAGCAGCAGCCTGCTTATTCTCACTGAAAAGCCTTAATATGATTATAAAAAAAGGCTCCAGCATATATTAAAAAAAGAGAAAGAAAACTGACAGTTAATATTGCTGTCAAATTCACATGGTTGTGCCAAGAAACAGTCTGCAGCCTATGTTGATTTGAGATGAGATTATATGATAATTGATGTTAACCTCTGTGTGACTAAAGGTGGATAAAAAGAAACTTAGGTATTTAAAATTCTTACCAATATAAGAAGTTTAAATTATTCATATGTAGAGAGCTGTTAAACTTGCTGTGTTCCTTGAAATCTGTCCAGAACGAAAAATTCATACTGTGCCTTTGTAAAACTCTCCTTAACACTTTCTTTAAAATAAAGTGCTGCTTTTTAATTTCACTGAATAGAACTCTTAAAACTGATGATGTTTGTAACTTGAAGGTCTATTATGTGTAAGGGCTTTTTCCACCTTTATGGTGCTTATTAAAGAAAATACACTTGCTGGTGTCCTGTAGGTTGTCTGGGGTTTCTTTCTGTTATCTGCAAAGTCTCTTATCTCTCTTTATGGCTTATTGCGTGGCATCCATGCCATACAGGTTTGAATATGCAAGCATAACCTCTCTTGTGAGCACCCAGTTAATGAGGAAGAGATGTACATCGCTTGTTTTGCAAAGAGATCTCTGTGTAGATGCACTAACCACTTTCTAGATGGAGGGAGATAAATTGCTGAACTGTATAGATTAATTGAATATATCCTCGAAATGATGAGATTATGTCCTTCAAGTGCTTGTAAAAAGCATCTAGGAGACCTTTTTCTTTGGATTCGGTTTATCTAATAGCTACTGTTGTTTTTCCATGAAGAGAGCAAAAGTCCAACAAACTGCAGGCATTACTCTTTAAAGACTAGAAGGTGGCTATGGTGAGAAACACTTCAAGTAGCTGGACCTGGACAAGTACCTGTAGCTTTTAATGAAACTTTCTTATATTGGGAAGTAACCCTTGCTTTACTTTGCAGTCTGTATAAAAACCCAAACCTAATTCTGCTTCAGTTCTTTGCTCTCTGAAGTACACTAGCTCAGTTCTCTGCAGTAATGCAGCAATACCTCCTCCTTGTTGTTCCAGGAACTTGAGAAGTTTTCTGGCAATATATATATTAAAAAAAAAAAAAAAGCAAAGCATACTTGTAGGAAGTTTAGGAGTTTTAGGAAGGAATAACTGTAGAAGTGATTTCAGTTGCCTTTAAGATTATATGTAGTCATGATGCATGCAGTTAGGGTGACATACTAGTATTTTGATTTGTTCTGACTCGGTATATTGGGTGCAGCCATTTTGCCTAATGTGTGATCTACTTTCCAGCTGTGAGGCTGACATGTTGAGTGCATGGGAGTTTATGTCACTGTGCTAATACTTGGGGTGATGATAGGGGGCAGAAGGGCTGGGGAAGAATGATCCCTGTATGCACAGAAGGTCTATAAGAAAGTGCTTGCTTTCTTCCCTCATGGCAATTCCAAAGTCCTCATTGCAGGAAAACAACAGTGTACACCTTTTCCTTATGTCATCTGATGTTTTGTGCTTTGTGAAAGTAAAGAAAAAGTAAAAACTGAAAGTCACGTACAGTGTAGGGAGATAACTTCCTCTTTGTGGGCCTTTAGGTTTTTGATTTTGGGGAGAGAGAGGACTCTCTGGTTTGGGGGAATGCTTGTGTGGTTGGTTTTGGTTTGGTTTGATTTGCGGGGGGGGATGGTGGTGGTGGTGGTTTGTTTTATTTTATTTGTTTGTTTTCCTAAAGCATGTGAGATATTGGAGGGCATTGGTACAGTTGAACTTAGAGGCAGTTTTTGCATGACTTGCAGTTTTGGGGTCTGTGATTGTAGGGCCTTGGCAAAATTTGCAGTTCACAGAAGTACTTATTTGTAAATAAACCCACAAAAACTTCTGTTGGGCTTGTCCATTGTTCTCCCCTTCTCTCTTGAATTTGCAAATGAATGCAAAAGGAGCTTGTAAAGGAAGAGTGAAATATAAACAGCTATGTAAGTATGAATACTTTACTAATCAACCTTTCATTTGTCAATAAAATAAGCAAGTTGAATTCCAGATATGAAGGAAAGTTTTGTCTGTGCCATCACTGACTACACTGTGTATAAACCAATACCCATCAAAGACGCTTGAAAGTAGAATCCTGTTTAGAATGAGTAAAATAAAGTTCCCAAGTTTCTTTTCATTGGTATGCTTTTAGCTAAAATTAAAAGAAGGGCTAAGGGGAATTTTCAGTATTTGACAATTTATTTTCAAAGTGTAAAAGAATACCTAATGTCATCTCTGGAAAAGCCTGTTAGTTCAGAAACAATTAGTAAAAGCCAAATAAACACCTCAGCTAAATTGTTTATTTTTACCTTATGATTTTGATAACCGCTTACAGGTTTCTCCTGGTGTCTTAACCTAGTTTTCTGTTTACTTAGGCTTCAGGCTCGAATTGCTCACAGAATCCAGGAACTGGAGAACTTGCCTGGTTCTCTGCCCCCTGATCTACGAACCAAAGCTACAGTGGAGTTGAAGGCACTTAGGTTACTGAATTTCCAGCGCCAGGTAATACCTTTTACTTCAGGAAAGTTCTCACAGAAGTCACATAGAAATGTGTTCATGTAGCAGAGGGTAAACTGGCAAGAGGCTTTGCAACAGCACTGAGCCTAAGCATGACAGCAAACTTGACTGACAAGCAAGTCACGGAAATGTTTAACTTAGATTTTATTTTGTTCTGTTAAAAAAAAAAAAAGTGTAAGTGTTCTTTTTGCTTCCTGCTTTATCTTCCAGCCTAAAGTGTAACCATAGAACTGTTTCTTTGATAATGGACACGTCATTGGCACAAAGACAAAACGAGAGTTGGACATGCTGCAAGCTGATTTTCAGCACAGATTTCAATAGACACCTCTGTCTGGGCATGCTCTGTATTTATCATGGGTCCCTTGTTTTAGGAAGAATTGTATGTTAGTGCTATTGTGGTGTTTTTCTGTGGTCTGTTTTCAGGATTTCTACTGTGTCCCGCACTTTGAAAATTATGCATAACAAGATCATAACTAAGATATAAATTGGATCTTGAGTACATGTATCAGCAAATGAATTTCAGAAAAGAAACCACACTGCCAGACTCTTACAGGCCTCTTGCCATTGGTTTTTCCAGCTAGTTTGGAAGAACAAAGAAGTGATTTGGCAGGTCAAGAAAAATACTTCCTGACAGAAGCCTTGGCAGTAGTTGTACCATGGTGTCCAAGTCTTCCTTCCCTCTACTCTTGGCACACTTTTGTGATGAAGTTTTGTCAGAGATCAGATGAAAAGAAGCAGGCTCTCCCAGCTGTACTGCTGAGACTGTAGAAATACTGTTCCAGTGTTCCCATAACTTCTTCCTGTTTTCTCCTGTGCAGCTGGCACTGAAATGAGTTGTCAGCTGTGTTCAGGTCCAGCTGTAGTAAGTATGTATGTTGTTCATTTGTGTTTTACTTCGACGATGTAACATTTTGGCAAGCCCCTTTCATTGTAGCAAGATAGTCATTTGCGGCATCTTGTAAACAAGGCAGAAATAATAACTGAGAGTGATTAAGAATTTTGGCCATCCTGTGGCAACTGGAGATTTGTTTAGAGAGGCAGACATAGCTGCTGCAACTGTATAGATGCTAAATCTTTTCAGAACTGCAGTATGAACGGAAGAGGAGGTTGGGACATCTTCTGGACTTTTACTGTTTCATTTTTCTAAACCAGTGTTTAAAGTTGTTCATATATTAAAAATGATCCTTTTGTTTAAAAAGTGTTTGTTTTTTCCTACTGGTAGCTAAGACAAGAGGTGGTAGCTTGCATGCGTCGTGACACAACACTGGAAACAGCACTGAACTCCAAAGCTTACAAACGAAGCAAGCGTCAGACTTTGAGGGAGGCCAGGATGACAGAAAAACTTGAGAAACAGCAGAAGATAGAGCAGGAGAGGAAGCGTAGGCAGAAGCATCAGGTATTTTAACTTACTAGCTGTTTACCCCATGGCAGAAATGAAGCTTGCTTTGCTGTGTATGTCTTCTCTGTTAAATACTTTGTTTAGCTTTGGCGTTTGTAATATTAAAACCCACCTCCAAATCATATGGTAAGCAATTGGAAAACAGTGAGAGTAAAACTTACATATTCCCAGTTTCAAATCTTGTGCTTTGTCCAAGTGTCTGCACTGACTTGTTTCTCTTTCTAGGAATACCTGAATAGCATATTGCAGCATGCTAAAGATTTTAAAGAGTACCACCGATCAGTTGCTGGGAAAATTCAGAAGCTTTCTAAAGCTGTGGCAACTTGGCATGCCAACACTGAGCGTGAGCAGAAGAAAGAAACCGAGAGAATTGAGAAGGAAAGAATGAGGAGACTAATGGTAAGGAGTAGAGAAAGGAATATGGTTATTTTAGCTGAAATTATGTATTGTTTCCTTTTAGTATATTATATACAGTCTTAGTCACACCCATGTATTTCTTTTGCAGAATTAAACATCTGTTGTTCAAAAAAAGTGTAAATCTAAAACTGCTGTAGCTAGATTATGTGTAATTCTGATGATGTTAGTGAATGTCACACTTTTAACCTGTAAGTGAAAGAACTATAAATTCTAGGGTAGCCATTTCTGTATAACATTAGGAAGAAGTTCCTCACTACGGGGATGGTGAGGCACTGGCACAGGTTGCCCAGAGAAGTGCTGGGTGCCAAATCCCTGGAAGTGTTCAAGGCCAGGTTGGACAGGGCTTTGAGCAATCTGGTCTAGTGGAAGGTATCTCTGGCCATGACAGGGGGGTTGGGACTCAATGATCTTTAAGGTCACTTCCAATCCAAACCATTTTATGATTCGGTAACCCATTAACACAAATGTATGACCCTCTGGGCTATCAATTGAACGAGTTCTTTACCTGTCAGTTTTTTCTGTACACAGATCATAGTAGCCTAGCTAAAATAACACAATTACTGCATTGGTTGGTGGTTCTTTGGAAGCATATCTGTCATGGTTGATGTCTGTTTTGTTTTGCTAGGCTGAAGATGAAGAAGGCTACCGTAAACTAATTGACCAAAAGAAAGATAGACGCCTGGCCTACCTATTACAGCAGACCGATGAGTATGTGGCTAACTTGACTAACCTGGTATGGGAGCATAAACAGGCACAAGCAGCCAAAGAGAAGAAGAAGAGAAGGAGAAGAAAGAAGGCAAGTAGTTACAGCTGGTACTTTTAGACCATCTCTTTTTCAAATCCAATTTTAGTGTTGATAAATGTAGTTATACCTAATCGTCTTACACATACTGAAGTGTGTAAAATCATCTACACTGCCAGATTCTTAACACTGAGGGAACTTGTCTCTCTCCAGTGAAATACATAAGAAATTTGTCCTCATTAAATCTAGAGAAATGTGGGAAGGAGGTAGGATTACAAAGATTACAAAATCGTGTGCTGTTAATACTGTTTTGATGATAAACTTCCTACAGGTAAAATTGGGCCAGACATGTAAATTAGGAATGAAGTATTTGAAAAGGATCCAATGGATCCATAATACATTGTAAGAAGAAAATGGAAAAAGTCTGGTTATGTAGCTGTTTCACACAGGGTAACTTTTTTAGACCTTCACGTTCTACACTTGGCTCAGTCCCTTTTGTGAATCACTGGAAACAGCTGGAGAGAAAGAACTTGGGTAGGAGTATTACAGTAAATGGGGTTTCTGCCAGTAGTATTTTTCATTGTGCATTCCTGACATTTAATTGGCTTTTCAGAATTCTCCAAATGAAATATTTGACCCTTTGAGAGGGACTTACGAAAACTGAAAACTGCTTTTTTAAAATAATAATTCCATACGTGAAATAATCATGAGTTGTGATTTGCCACTTTGGGGACCTCTGAGTACCTTTCATCTCTTGCAGAATGGTTAAGAGGCTTTTTATAATCCCTTTCCATCCCTGATTTGCTGCTGATTACTGATAAAAATATAAACATTATATTTTATATGGCTTACAAGCAGCACTCTAAATATGCTAATAAATACCAGCATAGAAAAAAAATCCGAATCTGAAGATTAATGGTATAAAAAGTGCTCCATGTTTTCTCCTGTTCCTCACCAAAACATCTGTACTTGTTGAGAGTATGTTCTTAACATCAGAACAGTCCACTGCCAACAAAGTTAAGATGTAACTTAAGCAGGATTCTTAACTCTATTACCAGTGAGAGCAGACCTTATTTAATGTACAGAATTCACATTGGAGATAATCCTGAATGAGAGTGTGTGGAGTAAATGCACTGCTCTGATGAAAAACACTAACTCCTTCAACAGTCCATGTCTGTGATACAGTCCTCTTTCTATATCAGTTTAGCTGAAGTATATATGTTCATAGGATTTTCTCTTAGAAATGGCAGTGAGGAAATAGATGGTGGTGAAGAAGTACTTCTTGTCTTTGCCAGGCTCACATTATGTAATACCCCAGTGAACCCTATATTCTTATGAGAATAAAATTTCAGATTAGTTCATCTTTTTTCTCTGGGATACAGATACATTTCTGAAGTGAATACTAAGGATCATCTCAGTAATAGGAAGTACAGCTATTCCTTAAATATACTACAAAAAAAAAAATCCCAACCAAACAACTGTGTTATCAAAATTTATCACACATATTAATGATGCTTGAAGTTGTTTATCTGTAAAACACAATTTAAGACATCTATTCTTGTTATTCTGATCCGTAACCACTGGTAACCAAAACAGAACCGTGCTGTAGCACTACAAACCCAACACTGTGACAGCAGTTGTGTTCTGTCCTTTCTTGCTCATTATCAGCATTTTTTAGGAAAATTCTGAACCAGCAGCATTCATTTTTTTCATATTATCATGACATTTTATTACAGGGTAAATGAGGACAGGCTTTGAGGAAGATACTGGATTACTAGTCTTGATTGGTGCCTGGGGAGAAAAAAAATTAGTTTACTCCAGTTAAGAACTCAAGGGTTCTTTAATATATTTGTTTGGTTTTTTTTTTTTTTTTTCACTTTAAGTGATTGTGACCTAGACTTAATTGAGATGTAGTGCAAAGAATTCCCAAAATACCCTTTCTAGTTAGTTGTCAGACTGGAAAACTTGTGTACACACCCAAAATAAAAATGCGTGCATGAATATGTAATCTGTAATTCTTGCTAACACCTCTGATACTGAGATTAAAGCACTTCAGAGGAAATAAATAGTAAGTCACATGAAAATTAGTTACTATTTTGTTTGTATTAGCACAATTTGTAAGCACGTCAAGGTCCAAAACACTCTCTCTATACTTGTAATCTGACTGTGATATTTTTCACTTCCTCATTTGTTGTAGAAGGCTGAAGAAAATGCAGAGGGAATGGCGTCTAGTCTTGGTCCTGATGGAGAGGTATGAATTTTAGAAGGTGTTTTTTGTTGTTTTATTTGTTTGTCTGTTTTTAAACTTTCTAGTGATTCTTCTCTGTTTCATTGCTGTAGCTTAAAAGGAAAACATGACCAAAAAAGTTCTAAGAAGAGCTGTTTAAAACCAGGAATAAAAATAATTTAGATTAACATTTATGAAAGCCTGTTTCTCATCAGAAAGCTGAAGACTATAAGAAAAATATACTGAGTAATATACTCATATCACTGAGTATGCTGAAGAATCCACCTCAGATTCGTTACAGTCTTAAAAGTAAATTGTTTTCTTGCAGTTCATGTGTAGATACAGTTTATTTTCTAAAATGAGGTTGTAAACACAATATATTCTAGCTTCTCATCTTTAGAAAATACATTGTTGACATTGCATGTAATTAACATGGATAGTCTGACAGAACAGACTATAGTATTATGATGGTTTAAGACATCTTCAAGTTCTTTCTTACTCAGAAGCAAATTTTCTGTCACTCTTTGAATAAGATTTTTCATTCAGTAGCAGAGCATATGCTGCCTTAGTAAGAGGTATTCTGTTAATGCTGTATTTCTGTTCATTTTAGTTTTAAGTGAGGACTTTAGAATTGTATATATTGTTCTACTTTTGGTCTTTTTTATACTTGCAAGGGATAGTTTTGCTGATGTAGTTTAAGAGTTACAGCAGAATCCTTGGACGAAGAACATGCATATAACATTCCTGTAGCTTTAGTATTTATGGAAATGGGGTAAGTTTTATACACTGGCAGTCACTGTATTCGTAGCTGTTCAGAATTACTCTTGTCATATATATATATATATATATATGTACGTACATATATATATATTAGGACAAGATTCTTCAGCAGAAGCAGTAGTAGAGGGCAAGAAGTTTTTAAAGTAGAAAATCTGTGATTAAACAGGGCAAAGAAATAACAGAAAAAGTAATTATGTTGTCCTGGTTTTGTTAGAGCACCAGAATAAGTAAAAGATTTTGGTTTTGCAGGTGCTTTATCAGCTTAGTTGAAGAAGTCAGGACAATAAATCTCTTACTTAAAAAGTTAGCTAAATTGTTAGGTCCTTATTTTTCCATATAACAGAAAAGGCCATAGGGTCAATATATGGATTTTTGTTACAGATCTCCATTGGTGTGAGTAACAGGATTAAATTCCTATAAGCATACATAGTTTGTGTCTTGTTTCATAGAAAGCAGTAGTGTAATCTTTTCCATGCTGCTGTCTTTGATTTACTTGGAATACTGTGGTGTATTTGTGGATGTCATGTAAAATGTGTTACACACATAAAAGTGTGACTCAAGTGTTGCTTGATAGTCACATGGTAAGGTGTGGCTTTTAATAGTGAAACTTCACTGCTTGTTCAGATCTGGAATTTCGAAGGTGCTGTTAGTTGTTTTAATTATGTATTACAAGCATAAAATTCAGTTGCTGTATGGAATAACATTGCATTTGAAATTTTAGCCCATAGATGAGAGCAGTCAGATGAGTGACCTTCCAGTCAAAGTGACTCATACTGAAACAGGCAAAGTTCTTCTTGGCCCAGAAGCACCAAAAGCAAGTCAGCTGGATGCTTGGCTGGAAATGAACCCTGGGTAAGTAGCTAGCATACAAGTAGGCTGCTTTTTCTACTTACATTGATACTTTTAATGGGCTTCTCTTACTTCCTCCTTTTTCTTTTCTTTCTTTTAATTTACTGCCTGTAAACTGAGTAGGTCTGTTGAATCTAACCACTCCTCTCGTTATCTGTAACTCATAATCCTTATGTCATCTTTGTACAGCTATGAAGTTGCTCCCAGGTCAGACAGTGAAGATGAAAGTGGATCTGAATATGAGGAGGAGGTATGTGTCTGTAAAAAAAAAATACTGTGACAAGTAATACAGTAAAACCCAAGTACTTCATGTGGTATTTTCCTCTTTTTCATAAGGAAGGAAAGGAAAGCAATAGCAGGTGCATATGTAGGTGTTTTAAGAATAATACAATCAGGAAAAATAAGTGAATTGTTAATTCTTTTCAGTTCATAGCAGTTGTCCTTTCTATATGCTGTATGCCTAATTGGTAACTGGGTTTAGGAAAAGCAAGTATTTTTCTCTGACTGTTAGTAGTCATGAACCAGAGAATATAGGCAGGTTCCTATTTAAAATTATGTGTCAGACTAAGACTGTATTGTGGCTTTGTGCTGAACGAAGTTAATGTATTTAGGGTCATTATTAGGACTGCTGCTGTTCAACATCTTTATCAGTCCGAGACTTAGACAGACATGGACAGTGGGAGTGATACACCCTCAGCAAGTTTGCCAGTGACACCAAGCTCTGCGATGTGGTCAACACACTGAAGGAAAGGGATGCATCCAGAGACATCTTGACAGGCTGGAGAGGTGGCCAATGCGAACCTCATGAAGTTCAGCAAAGCCAAGTGCAAGGTCATGAACATGGGCTGGGGCAGTACCAGGAGCAGCTACAGGTTGGGTGGAGACTGGATTGAGAGCAGCCCCGAGGAGGACTGTTGGGGTGTCGGTTGATGAGAAGCTCAACATGACCCAGCAGTGTGTGCTTACAGTCCAGAAACCAACCATATCCTGGGCTGCAGCAAAAGGAGCATGACCAGCAGGTCAGGGGAGGTGATTCTCTCCCTCTGCTCTGGTAAGACCCCACCTGCAGTGCTGCACTGAGCTCTGGGGGCCTCAGCTCAAGAGGCTTGGACTTGTTCAAGTGAGTCCAGAGGAAGCCGTGAGGATGATCCAGAGGGCTGGAGCACCTCTTCTGCGAAAACAGGCTGAGAGAGCTGGGCTTGTTCAGCCTGGAGAGAAGGCTCTGGGGAGACCTTAGAGCAGCCTTCCAATGCCTATAAAAGGGGCCTAGAAGAAATCTGGAGAGGGACTTCTTAGAAGGGCATGTATTGTGAAGACAAGGGGGAATGACTTTAAACTCAAAGAGGGGAGATTTAGGTTAGAGATTCTATGAAGAAGTTCTTGGCAGTGGTGAGGCACTGGCACAGGCTGCCCAGAGAAGCTGTGGCTGCCCCATCCCTGGCAGTGTTCAAGGCCATGTTGGATGGGTCTTTGAGCAACCTGGCCTAGTGGGAAATGTCCCTGCCCATAGCAGGGGGCTTGGAACTAGATGATCTTCAAGGTCCTCTCCAACTCAAACAATTCTATCATTCTATGATTTTGTGATCTTTAACGTTATACACTGGAGGTTTTATTGGCAATTCTGAATTACACAGTTATTCATTTGCATGTTATATTTATTAAAAATTTGGAATTATATCAGGGATTTAAGTTCTGACTGTTCACGGTAGGCTTGTTTGAGTTAGCATTTTAAATACTAAAAAAATTCTAAAAAGACTTTTAAATTTACACACAAAGATCACAAACCTGTAGGGCCATAATGTTAGATACTGTGAATAATCAGTATTGATACTTACATAGTATTTTTCAGGCAAGTACTTTCTAAAGGAGAGGAAAGCTGAAGAGTAGAGAGACCATGTTCAGTCAACAGGCTAGTAGCAGAACTAGGTATAGAATTCATATCTCCCAAGTTTAGCAATCTTTACAGTAGTGAACCAAATGACCACTGAAACTGATGGGACTGTGTGATGTTAAGGTAGTAGACCTTTGTAGGACTGGTTATTTCTAATGTAATTCTATAAGACTTTCACTGTTGATGAAGGGATGGGTGGGCCTGATACATGTTAATTTCTAGGAGGAAGGTTAAAAGAGATGTGCCTGCATTTTTAGCACAGTCTCTTTAGCATCAGCATTGTTTAGAGCTGGGGAAATTGTTCTTAGGAGAATATACTTGCGTAAGTCAGAGTAGCCTTCTGTTCAGCTTCATAAGTGAGATTTTAAGTTTCTTGGTTATCCGTTACAACTGTAGGCAGAAGACAAATTGTTATTTTTAGAAAAGTAAAAATGTGGTCTGTTTTGAAAAAGTTAATAAACTAGAAGCCTAAAACAGCTGTATTTGGCAGGTTTTTAAGCTTTAGTAAATTATTACACATCTGGAATGTGATATACATGGTATTGGAATAATTTCCATGAACACAGTAGACAGAGTAAGGCTTTTAAAAGTACGATCATTAAAGGGGAAAATGCTTATTTTGAAGTATCAAGACTTCCTTTTGGTAAATATGTCTCAAAAACTATCTTTCCATTACTCTGCAGTGCAGTTCTGTTGTAGGATAGGTGTAAATCAAACTTTGTGATTCAAGTTTCTGCATAAAGTGTTGACCAATGAAAGCTACCAATATGTGAATGCGAATTGAAAGTATGATGTAGGAAGCTGTTGCACTTCCCAGCACCCCTGTTCTTTTTCTGTATTCTGTAGGATGATGAAGAAGAATCAAGCAGATTAGAAGCAGATGAGAAGATACTCTTGGATCCTAACAGTGAGGAAGTTTCTGAGAAAGATGCAAAGCAAATCATTGAGTGAGTGTTCTTTAGGTGCTGTTTTTTGTTAGGAATTGTGATTTCTTACAGTGGCATTTCCCAACATTAGCTTGCTCTATTTTACAGTGAGTTGTGGTAGCTTCTCTGTCATTAACATCTGCAGGAAGAGGAACACAACCATTTGGTATTAATTGTGTACTATTTCTAAAGTAGCTTGTACCATTTGATGTAGTTGACACAGTTGGGGATTTACACTGTTTCTTTAGAAATACATACATGAGCCCTGGTCAAAAAAACAGTTTGTTTATGGTAATTCACTCTAGTTCTTTTCCTGCTTTCCAGGACAGCCAAACAAGATGTGGATGATGAATATAGCATGCAGTATAGTGCTAGAGGATCTCAGTCCTATTATACTGTTGCTCATGCGATCACAGAGAGAGTGGAAAAGCAGTCTTCTCTACTTATTAATGGTACTCTAAAACATTACCAGGTGAGAAATCATATCATATGCTCAGCATTTCAATGTGCTGTTTCGAGTGGCAAACTGAAAATTTGTTAAGAAATACAAGGTCTCTAATAGGTTAGAATTTGGGATTATATGGACAAAGCAGTGACAGTTGACTGTCACAAATAATGTTTCATGCAACTGCTTGAATAATGATATCACCTTTCTGCTTATACCATAACTTTTCCCTTTTTAATTGCAGGCTAATAATATGTTGGTTTTGCTGTCCTTCTCATTGATGTGGAATTTCAGTTTTTCTTATAGTTTTCATTTGTGTTTGATTAACAGTATTTCTGTTCTTCCAATATTTAAAAGTCTAGGATTTTATCTTGTAATTAAGATCCTAGTATTTCAGTGCAGTGAGAGGCAAACTTCGGAAACAAAAATAATTTACTGTTGAGGTTGATGTATCATTCTTTACAGACATTCAGTGGATTTAGTAAGCAGGAACTTCTGTATTCTGACATAGGCTAGACATAAGCATGTATGATTGAAAATGCCCTTGGTACGTATTCTCAACACTTCTGCTATTATGCAGCTTTCTAAGAAACTCCAAGAATATGCATCTTTTCTGCAGTCAGAACATTTATTTCTATATCCACATAAAATTAAGACTAATAATCACTAAGTTGTCATAAAGATGTATATCTATTTCTGTGTGCAGAGAACTGGAGAACTGTTTCCTAAATGCAGCGCATTACGATTACAGCCACTGCTTCCTATGCTCCTCAGCACTGCTGTCTATTACAGTAACTTGTTTAAATAATTTAAAATTCAAGACTTAAGATGATTTCTCTTTTAAAGCCATTTTGGTATTTTCATATTGGGCTTTTCACTTGAGACATGGTGAGAAAACAAAAGACTATAAACAACAGATGAAACAAGCGAATTCAGACTGGGTGTGCAGAAGAGGCACAGTGCTACTGTGGAGCAGGGGTTCAGAGGGGTTTTGCCCATGAGGTTTTTGATTGCTAACCATATAAAGCCATGAGGAACCTGGCTTCAAGAATGCATCTACTTTGGGCAGGGGATTGGCCTAGGGACTGCTTGAGATCTGTTCCAGACTGAATAGTCCCTTGATTCTACTTGTTCATAGTAAAACAGATTTTGAATTCTGTTATGAAACCTTGGCACTTCCAGGTGTTTCACTGTGAGCCCTCAGCAAAAAAAAAAGGGGGGGAAAATACAATATTCAGGGATCTATTTTGAACATGAGAAGTTAAATAACTTGCTGTCACCATTGATAATGCAGTGACTAAAACAAGATAGAATCTGACCATATAGAGAAATACGCAACTTCCTCAGCTACGTCACCCTCTATTTTTGCTGCCTCATTGTCAGTATGTTGTACCCAGTGAAACGTGGAGTCAACAGAAGCAGTCAGAAGACTTCTTCACTGCATAATCCTGATTCATTGTCTGTTAACACTAAATGCGTAGTGTATAATTTGCATAGTGCTAATTTGATGGCCATATTGGCTTAAAGTGCTCATGGATGGAAAATGAAGATTGTGATAATTCCTTTACTTTCTGAACTGTAATTACTTATGGAACATAGAGATATTCTTAAATTACACAGATCTGTGGTTTGCTATGCAAATAATTCAGTCCATGGAGTTACAGATACTCACAGGGATTACCAGTTAGAGCAGGTCCTTTAACCTGCTCAGTGTGATACCTTAACAATTGATTGCATAGATTTGTTTTTTACTGTGTCTGCTCTGTACTGATATTGTACCAAAAGGTAAAAGGCACACTTGTCTAAGGAGCTCTGTGTCAGGAGCATTGAGGTTTGGCTTTGGCTGTGTCAGTGGGAAAAGTTCAGTGATGTAGAAAAGACAGTTTTCCTGTTAGCAGTTCTGAAGCTTTGTAGATGGGACATACGGTTGCAGAACAAATTCTGGTCAGCTCTTGGCCTGGGTATTTAATACCTAAATACAAATTAGCATGCACCTAAAGCCAGTAAATTGGAAACACTGGTTTGAATATTCTCTCACAAAGACAACAGAAGGTTTCTTTAAGTATGTACTATTTTCTCTCTGAACTTTATGAGGGCTTTTCATTTACTTCTCTCTCCCTGCACAAGACACAGCAGAAGTCTGGATCTTAGAAGCTTGCATGAGTAATGTAATACACCCATATGTGAAAGTCTGTGTGACGAGGGAATAATCTTGAGTCAGTTGCTTTTAGCAACATTGTTGTGTAGACACTTCTTCGTTACAGTAATCTGGCTTCCTTCCAGCTCTAGGAATTTATGTACCAGGTATAACTTGACAAAGGGGCCTAGTCTGTGAAGGTATGAATAGCGACACTATATGAATGTGTGCTGAAAGACCCTTAACATACTAGAGTTCCAGTTGGGAAGCGTGAGGCGTACATGGTTTGCAGATTTGGTGGGTTTGGTGACACAGGCAAATGGCATGAATTTACACAGAAAGTTTAATGTTTGTCAGTGTTGAAATAGAAGACAAAATTCCTGCAATGTTATGTATTTATAAACCTTAGGTGTGAGTGACTGTGTTGCTTTGTATGCAGTGCAAAGAAACCTCTGTGCATGAGATTAGATCTTATTATGGGCTCTGCGAAACAGATTTTTGTGTAGCATACATTACCAGAAATTTATCTTGTTTTGTTGTTTGTTGTTTTCTGTTGTTTTTTTTTTTTGGTGGGGAGAAGGTGTTAAGATAAGCAGGGGTGCCTGTGCATATAGTATTAATACAGGAAATCCAACATCTAAAGAGACAGAGACTTCAGAATCTTGGTTATTGTTGGGGTTAATATATTCTGAAGTCTTTGTCTGTTGTTAAATATTTGTGTAGGCTTTAAATAACTGAAACTGTTGTTCTTGATTTCAGCTCCAAGGACTGGAATGGATGGTTTCACTCTATAATAACAATCTGAATGGAATTTTAGCTGATGAAATGGGACTAGGAAAAACAATACAGACTATTGCACTCATCACTTACCTGATGGAGCACAAAAGACTCAACGGCCCCTATCTCATCATTGTTCCCCTTTCGTAAGTAAAGGATCTCTTTCTGCTGTTACCGTTCTAAGCATTGTGTGCTGGTTTATTTGGAAGACACACTTGTTTTTCATGTAATGACAATACGAGGAGCACAGTGGGATTACACAGAGCATGTATTCAGTGGCTTCTTGATCATTTCTTCCCAGGTAATTGCCTGACACTGAAAAAGGTGACCAGAAAGCTGATAAAGCACTTTTTTGCCTTCAGTTTCGCTGTCCACTCTTAGCAAACGTAATGAATTTACTGTAATTCACTCTGAGGCCACAAGAGGGAGCTAGTGCTTCTTTAATATTACATGCGTGTAGTTGTCCTTTCACCTTTGTGATACTAAAAATTTGTTGCTTTATTCTTTCAACAAATAGTGCCCATCTGATATAAAGTAATGATGCTTTAATGACACTGGAGTACCTTTTTAAGTGCTGTATAACTAGCCCTGGATGTAGCCTTGAGGAGTGATACTCTCACACTTCAGTCAGAAGTCCAGATTGCAGTTGTTTGCTGCCCTCTTTTGCTTAACTTTCCAAGATGATGCTTGTTTTATACATTTCCTCTAATGCATTTTTCTTCCTGCAAAGCTGATGTGTGGGTTTTAGTGGTTTGGAGAGCTGCATGAAAACTTGTCAGGCTTTGTAAAACTGATGTAGGATATTGAAGAATTGTTTACTTAATTTTCTTTGAATGATGTGCAGAGGTTCCTGATCTTTCATTATATAATTTGTCCCCCATATTTCCTGAGCATGCAAATATGTTGTAGGATTGAGTTAAGTTTCATTTGTGGCCATCTCTTTTGATTTCTTTTGAGGTATCCTCTGTTTTGGCTCTGCTGCAGTAGTAACTATTTGACTAATATAAATACGACAGCTGTGCCTAATTGTATGAAACTAAATGATGAGTTCTAGTATGAAAAAAAAGAAGGCTGGGAGAAGAGCTGTAAAATAAAACACAGTTAAAAATAAAGGGAAGGTGTTTCTAATGACACATTTCGTATGGGGACAGTAAAATCAGATATAAGTACTCTGTAATGATTTATTTTATATTTCTAAAAGAAAGGGGCTGAAATTTCATTCTCCTGTACATTTTAAAAGTCTCTTTTCCCTGCCTTTTCTTAATAGCTAGTAGTGCTGCCGTCACAGGTCCAGTAAGGAAAAAAATAAGCGAGCAGCCAACACACCTCAAGGGGTTTTTTTTTGCTGATATATCATGATAGCACCTAGCTTAGCCATAAAATCGTATTTGTTGTGATCAAACAGCAGAAACTCAGTGCAAAAAGAGACCTGCATAGTAGCACTAGGTGGCGCTATGAGTAGCTCTGCTCAGATAAAAGACTGATGAAGCTTGTTACAAACTTCATCAGACTGTATTTGAAAAGTTGTAACGTCAGTTGCTGGAGGATGATAAGCAGTATAAAATAACTTGCAAATCTGTTTTGTTGTTCAGGGTTATTTTTCTTACCCTTAATAGGTTCCAATATAAAAAGATGCCTGTAAAATATTACTCTGAATTGATTCCAAAGAGGTTCCTAAATACGAGCTGAGAGTTTCACACTTTTTTCTGTTTATTCCCTTCTCAGAGATACTTTCATTTTATTACAGTATATAAAGTGATTTTTTTTTTAATATACTGTTAATTATGGGGGTTGACTACGTGAAATGTGTTGAAAAGTTGGTAGACTCTTAGATACATTTATGAAGTTTGACTTGCAAATGATTAAATATATTTCTTTTTCTCTATAATGTCTATGATAGGACTTTATCAAATTGGACATATGAATTTGACAAATGGGCTCCTTCTGTGGTGAAGATATCTTACAAGGTTTGATTTGCTTTTCATATGATTATATTCTTGAAGGCATGGGAATAGAGCCATGGTTTCCTCTGTCTCTGCATGCATTTCTAAACTGCTCGTGAAGCTCTGTCATGTATATCAGTTAATAAGCAGTGAGTTAATCATACTAAGAAGACTAATGAATGGTAATCACTTTCATATAGTGAAGTGCAGAATAAAATCATAATTATCACATTGCAAGGCTTCTGGTGGGAGTAATAAAAATGAAAACTACTTCATATTTTATACATCGCTGAATAGTTTGCTGTTCAGCTACTGTAGTAGTGGTATGGCCAAGCAGTTTGTAAGGAGACTAGATTGCTAGCTACATGTCTCTGGTGCCCCATGAACAGAGCTTTACAGTCTAGCAAACATTTAGGGAAGGCACCTTTAAGAAGCCTAAAATGAATTGATATACTGCTTTTAGTAGTGTAGGATTACAGGTTCATGTGATTGTGCTATGTCTGCTAATTCATAAAAATCTATTTTCTTCATTAAAAGAGTAACTACTCATGTCTCTTTCTTTTAGGGCACACCTGCAATGCGCCGCTCACTTGTTCCTCAGCTTCGAAGTGGAAAATTTAATGTTCTTTTAACTACTTATGAGTACATAATAAAGGACAAACATATCCTTGCTAAGGTAATGACTGTCATATCTTAACAGCAAGACCTTCAAGACACCTTTAGATGGTGCATAATACAAAACACATTTTTGTTTTACAGGGAAATTCTGAGTTGTTGTCCTGCTTTTCAATGAAAGTTAAATCTTTCATTTACTTTTCCATTTCTCTGTTTATTAATTGACTTCTCAATCATAGCTTTTCTCCTTATAAACACCAGGATTTTCCTGAATGTGGCTGGGAGACAGATTCCATTGTGCAGTTCTGTCAGTACTGTCTACCTCCGTGTCCTTAGAAAAACATTACTTTTCTCCCTTCTGTTTAATGGCATTTAACCTAATCTGCAGTCCTGACTGACTTCAATGTTTTTCCAGTATTTCCAACCTGAAACTCAATCTGATTAGAGCCTTTCCAGCTATATGGTCACTTTACCCAAACAATTAAATAGTTACTTGTATCATGAATTCAGTATCCAGACTCTTTACTACACATGGCCCGGTTCTTAAAGGCTCACTAAACGTCAGCAGGTGTGCCTCAAATGTAATGAGTTCATTAGAAAGTTACTTTACTCTAAGCCTATTTCATGTACTACACAAAACAAAGGAGGTATTTGCTGTATGGAGAAACCATGTGGCTTTACTATCCCTTTGTTTTTAATTTTCACTTTATTTCATTCTATTACATACTGCATATTTAGATCACTCATTTTTAATGTCTGATACAAAGGCAGTGTATTTATTTAGCGTAATTCTGAACACTTGAGAACAGTTTGAGACTGTAGACCTTGTCTTCCCCTCTAGTTTTTGCCTTGGTAAAAGATAGCAAGGACAAGCACTATGCCATTCAGCCTGTCCTGAGAAATGCAGTTAGTTAGCACCTATGAAAGTACAAACTGAGACCTTCCTAGTTACATGGTCAGTGTGGCACGTTGACTGCCCATGTTGTAGTATCAGTGGAGAGCTTGAAACAACTCTCAACACCTGCTGTGATTGCATTTAAGTTTTCACATTAAGAAGCAGAAACATTATTTGAAGATCCAGTAACTAAGATGAGAGAATTGCAATTATGGTTCTTTGTCCTTGAGTAAGAACAGAATCCTTAGCTGAATACAAAACAAAGTTCAGGGTTTTTTTATAAGGAGTTACTTTGAAATGCTTTTTTATCCTGGGAGGTTCTTGTTACAGGCAAGTTTACTTGGAGTTTATGTGATTGCTTTCTTCCTCTATAAACCATATTCTGGCCTTGAAGAGACAGTCACTCTAATCTCTTTCCCAGAAGTGGGAGGAATCTGCTGTTTGCTGTTGCAATTCAAGTTGGAATTCAGCATCAGATTCAATATGTCTAGCATTTCTGGTTTTGCAGCTTGCAAAGCCACTGGTATTTGGCTAATGCTTGATTTGGCTTTTCTCAGAAATGGGAATGACTAATGTCTCAGACTTGAAATATTCCTGTTCTATACGTGGTGAGAGGAATTTGATGAAGTCTGACCTGCTCTGACTTTGCCAAATTTTCTTCTTGCAGATTCGATGGAAATACATGATAGTAGATGAAGGTCATCGAATGAAGAACCATCACTGCAAACTGACTCAGGTCTTGAATACTCACTATGTGGCCCCTAGGAGAATACTGCTGACTGGGACTCCATTGCAGAACAAATTGCCTGAACTTTGGGCCCTTCTCAATTTCCTCCTTCCAACCATTTTCAAGAGCTGTAGCACCTTTGAACAGTGGTTCAACGCTCCATTTGCTATGACCGGAGAAAGGGTACTGTGGCAGTTTGTTGTTTTTTTTTCTTAAAGATCATAAACAAAACACTTTGATGAAAACAGAAAGGAGCTTATACAGAAGGATTAGTGTTTGAACTCTCCCTGGTACTTAGGGAATTAACTTAACTAAAAGCTACCTTTATTATAATGCCAGAAAATTTTAATGTCAGTGTCCTTTTTGACTCAGAATGTGTTTGTTTGTAACATGCAAGTAACTATGGCCCATATTTAACCTTTCATGTGAGAGAAGACATTTCCTGATACACTGAGTTGCCTTGTAGTGACTTTTATAAACTTCTGTAGGTGGACTTAAATGAGGAAGAAACTATTCTGATCATCCGTCGTCTCCACAAAGTGCTCCGACCCTTCTTGCTGAGAAGGTTGAAGAAAGAAGTTGAATCTCAACTGCCAGAAAAGGTTTGCAGTGAGAGGAGTTGTGGAAGGGATTTCATACTTTTTTTAAGCATTATTTAATGTTTGTTTTTCAGATTTATTTTACAGATGACAATTTCTTTGGCATCTGTTACTGCAGTGGTTTCATTGTTGAAAAGTTGGCTGCTGGGGAGGCCTGAATACCTGAAATTTTGGCGTTCTCAGGATTCCTCACCAGTCTTGCAACTGTAATTCTGTTTATAGTCATCTGTATGAGGCATACGCCTTATTTCCATAATATGTGTTTGCAAGTTGTAAGTCAGTCAGCCATACACAGAGGATTAGATTCTGTCCTGTCCCATCCTCCCTACACCAGGTGGAGACTTTGCTAACTTAGCCAGTTCACTGAAGTTCATAAAGGACTCCTGGGCTTTATAAAGCATGCAGAATTTGTTCCTACATTAATTGAAATTGCACAATTATTTTTTTAACCAGTGGCTTTTTAATTCAGAACATAAAATTCTCCTGATTTGAAAGGTCATTGTTTTTGTCTCTGGGCAACTGATTTTGTCTCACCCTGTCCTTCTCTGCAATCCCGCATTGCTTTTCCCATTTGCCTTTACCAGAGTAATAACAACTAAATAAAAAAGTAAATGTGAAGATGTTCTGGGGAAAAATTTGCTGTTTAGTCCAACTGGGCTAAAACCCAGTTTAAATTCCACCTAAGTGAAATTTTTTTAAATTGTACTGTGAACTGACTAACACAGGCTGAATGAAGAACTCTGTAAATGCTTAGTGACAGTACTCAAAGGAAAGGCCCTTTTAATATTTGTTTCTCATCTTTGTAATGTTGTAACACTGTTACTGTTGTGACTCTGTTCCTTCAAATGTCAGATTTTCAGTATCCTTAGAAGCATTTGTTTGAGAATGAAGCATACTTCAATTTAAAGCTATTACTGAAATACTTATTTCTATTTAAATTTCTGCCGGTTAGAGCCACTGTATTTCATAAATCCATTAGTAGGTGTTGGAGGAAGGAGATATAGAAGTTTCATCCTCAGAGGACTGTATTTGTTTTTGTTTTCACCATCTTCTTTACGAGAAAAGGAATTAGTTCAACTGTGAGGAATGAACTTCTTGACCAAAGCCTGCTAATAAGTTTCATGGGATCTTACAAATCTTGGTAAAGAAGCCATTGAAGAAATACTCATTTTTCTTTGAGGAGTTCATCCTCCTGTCTTTCTCAGAATAAAAAGAAAAGATAATTTTTATTCCATTTATTTATTAAACATTAGGAAGCTTACGTTTTTTCTTTTAGTCATTACTAGAAAGACTGCTAGCCATTACTTCAGCTTTATTATGTGACTGGCTTTATTTTACATAACTTATTAAAAACATAGTGACTTTAATCTGGAAATGGAGTAATAGCAAAAAATGGATTAAACTGGGGTATGAAGTCTTTGTATTACTGGATTTAAAGATAGTGCGCAGTCAAAAAACTTTTCACTAAATAAAGTTTTACAAAGCTGAACAAGAAGTCCAGCTGAATCTGGGCATCATATAGTACTTGATTAATTCAGTGTATTTTTAGTTGATATTGAGAAAACGGTGTATTTCTAATCCATCTAGGTAAGCATAATGCTAAGTAGGCACTATGAAGGATGCTTATTTGCTAGGTATACAATGATGATATTTTTATAATGCTCTACAGATATAATAAAGTCCACAGGTTGTTAGACACAAATATTTTCATTGTGTGTTATATATAAAATTATTTTTTAATTATGAATTTAAATTGTTAAAATTACAAAATGAGGGGAAAAAAAGTGATTCTGCACTTACATTCTTAGGATCCAGCTGTCTCATAGTAGTTGTGACTCTCACAGGTAATCTTTTGAGATAATTGTTGCTGTGCTTGTAGCTGGATTGTTGCTTAGTGAAACCACATAGTGGTAGGGTACAGATAAAAATTAGCAGGTTTTTGTTTTGTGTTAGATCCTACTAACATTATTATGTCAGTGTGTTTATGGTTGGTTTCTTGGAATTTTTTATACTAGGTGGAATATGTGATCAAATGCGATATGTCAGCGCTTCAGAAGATCCTGTACCGCCACATGCAAGCCAAGGGAATCCTTCTCACAGATGGTTCTGAAAAAGACAAGAAGGTATGAAAGAAAGAAGGAAAACAATGTATTATTAAATATGCTAGCAGTATGATTTCTGTTTTATGAAACTGTAGGCTCTTTTTGCAGGTATCCATCATGGGAAAAGTGATATCTATCAGACATCGTTAGACATCTGTCTTGTTTTACAAGCCTACAGCTCATGCTCTCTATTCACAAGGAAAAGATCCTACTTGTATTCACTATAATTACAGTTCCTCTCTGCAAACAGGCAGCGTTTGAAAAGAACCAGCATTTCCCTTGGCTGAGTTTAATCCAACGTGGTACCTGAATAATTATGATTGTGGCAGTGCTGGCTACAGAAAGTCATAAATCTTGTCTTTCAGAGCAGTTAGATAAGTATAAGCTTTGTTTTAACCAGCTTCTATTCATACTTACAAGATCTGTTAGTGACATAGTTTTTTTAAGAGAGCAGTAAGATTCAAAGTTGTATAGTCAGATTTAGAGTATGTATTAGTAAATACTGATTATGCAATCATGGGACTTGATCCAGTTAATACAGAGTAAAAAAGTTGCCATTCGTCACCTTACTTGTGTATATGCTTTTCACATTATAATAAATGTGAAATACCTTGAATAGTTACTGCAGAACAGTTGGTGTGTAACAGTGTGTTTGCACTGTGTTATATGTATATTACTGATGCAGTACAATCACATCCTGTCTTTCCATCATCCTTTTGCAGGTTGCATTGGTAAAATGGGTGATAGTATTGTTCAGTATCTTATTTTACCCTTGTTTTGTCTAGTCAAATTGTTTTCCTTGCTGGTACTTATTCAAACTCTAGACAAAGCTCGTTCTTATCACTGGATGTTGATACTCATCTTAATAGTTTGAATACTTTGTAAACATTAATTTACATTCTTCTGTTTTATTTTAATGTCATTTTGTGGTTTGATGTCTTTACTTTTGTCCTACAAATTTAATTTTGTATCACAGGCAGACTTCATTTCCTTCCTGATCCTTTTCTACCCTTTCACCAGATCAGAACCTGTGAACTGGTCAAAGATCATAGACTGTTTTATTGTTTTATAAACAACATACATTTGTTTGCTGTCTTCTGAACACCTCCCTGGCCTTCCCTTCTTGCCGAGTCTTAAAATTTTTTACTTTCTTGCTGTCCTCTCTTGATTATTTTTTTTTCTTTAACTGGTTCATCAGCTTTTTTTATCCATGCTACCTGTTGTCAGCAGAGGGAGGTGGCTTATTGGGAATGCTTGGCTTCAGTGATCAAAGAACTGTGTTAGGAAAAAATCCTGTCTTTCTGCAGGTCTTGCCTGGAACCAGCTAAGACTACAGAGAGTTTATCAAGCTGGAAATTTCTAGGAAATTACTCTTGGAACAAATATGAACTGCATTTAGGAGCAAATTTGAGAGGATTTTGGAAAGAACAAAACCAAATATAGATGTATGGAGCACCCCCTTCAAGCATAAAATCTCTGCTCTAGATGGAATTTATTTCACTGTGCTTTCTAGTAAAGAGTAGAGTATTATTAGTACATGGTATGATCAAATAGTGTACTTTTCCCTGGTTTTATTGTTGGAAATGGCTAAATGCCTTTTGCTGACATTTTTAAAATACATCTGAATTAGTCATACAGTAAGCTTGGAATATTGCAGCCACTCTGATTACATTTTCATAAAATTACAACAAAGCAAAGTGGTTTCTGACAGCAGCAACTGCTTGTCAATGTTAATATGCTGGGATGTTCTCAAACTTGTATCCACCTTTTGCAATTAGTTTATAACCATACAGTTTAGGTTAGCACCATTGACTATTGCATGAAGTCTGTCCTGATTCTGAAAAAGATTATCTGCAGAGTAGATTTTGATAATATATTTTGTTAAATATTAATATGACTCACAAGATTCAGTTATCTCTAGCTTTTTAGCTGCCTGTGACCCTGTGTTTTACTTGGCCTAGAAAGAGAAACCCAGTTAACAGACAGAAGGAGATGCTGTAGATTGAAAATCATCTGGCTAGAACAGATTTCTGTTAGAGAGTTCAGACCTTATGGAATTTGTAAGGTTTCATAATGAACGGTATCAATAAAGCAATATGCAGGACAGCAGATGCTCTGCTTCCGATTGTGAAAACTGTAGGTAGATACTTAATGCACTTTATGGATTACTTCCAGATCTTCCTTTTTTCTTACAGAGCATACTTAAGATAGATAATTTATACAGCAAGACAACTGAATAGTAGCTTCTGGGTTTTTGGGTGGGTTTTTTTGTGTGTTTTGGTTTTTTTCATTGGTGATGTGGTGGTCAGGTTTGGGGTGAAAGTATTTTTATGTCTGCATTTAACAATATGGTTCAAAAGTTTCATTAATAAGCTAAGAAATTAGATGCCTCATTTAATTTGTATTGTTTGTACCCGTAGGGAAAAGGTGGGGCAAAAACTCTTATGAACACTATCATGCAACTGAGAAAGATATGCAATCACCCATACATGTTTCAACATATTGAGGTAAGACTGACAGGTTTGGTTTTGAGACTTGTTTTTATTCAGATGGCTAACGTAATAGAAAACTGCTGCTGAAGCTCGTGTGTATGGGAAAAGACATCTCTGTCCATCTTATTTCTGCTGAAGAGAAAGCATTTGAAAACCACGATCAGTATGGTCCATTTTCAGAAATAAATGGACCAAGCACCAGCTTTTTATTGGTGATCTGAAGTCTAGCCTTAAAGCATTTAATGTTATGGAGGCAGGGTCTTTAAAAAAGTAAGTGGTGGTTTGGTGGTTTTTTTTATTGTGGTTTTTTGTTTGTTTGTTTTCTGGTAGTTTTGTTTGTTTGGGTTGGGGTTTTTTTGTTTGTTTTTTTAATTTAAGATGTTCGAGAGCAACTTAATCTCTACCTAGACCTAATTTGCAATCTAGAGACACTAGTTCAAAGTACCATGTCTAAGAAACTTGTAACCAGCAGGCTGCTAATCTTTCCCAATATCAACCAGAGTTGTCCTATTCTATTCACCTTGTTTTTTCAGTTAATCTATGTAGCATCTCTCATTAGGACCCAAAGTATATAAATATAACAACATAATTGGAAAGATAGAAAGTGTCATAGGAATACAGATACATTTCTGAATGAATAATTAAGTACCTACTGTGATGTATTATTGCTGTTTTCATTCTTTGCTTTCTTGTATGCTAATTAATTAAATTGAGTAATTTGGCTCTTCCAGTAATTAGTATAAATTAATTAGGTTCTTCTGTATTTGTAATCTGGTAGAATGTACGCTGGCAGAAGTTACTTCTGCAAACCATAAATTTCAAGTAATAGCAGCTAAAGAAGACATCAAGCAGAACACTTGCTGCAAGGTGGATTCAAAGAGCATGACCATAAAGAAACTCAAACCCTAACACTCATATATTTAATTAGCTTATGTAAGAACGTATAATTCTGTGTTACTGTGTAGTTTGTAATAATCTGTTTATTGCTTATAACTCTGCAGGAGTCCTTCGCTGAACATTTAGGCTACTCAAATGGTGTCATCAATGGGTAATTCCTTCATTTTTTCTTCCTCTTCATGTTGTATTGGAACTAATGTATCACATTCTTTTTCTGGAAGGTACATGCTAACAAACTCAAGTAGCTTACAGAAAGGAAGAGGCACATATCTAAAGCAAAAGAGAACAGTACTGGCAGTGTTACATGAGCTTTTTATGAGCCTCCATCTCTTTCAGGAAGACATGCAAAGAAAACTGTAAACTCACGTATCCCATATCCTTATTTTGAAATAGCTTAGGTAGCATCTGAAATTCATTGGAATGACTCTTCAGAGATAGCAGTTGGAATTTTCTTCTCTTTCTTGTAACTTTTGTCTTCTGCTTTTCCCTCTTTACCATCTTTATTCTGAATTAAAGTAGCATTTCTCCCATTATTTGAAATGAAACAGATGAAAATTTTTCCTTGGCATTTCTGTATGCACCTGCCTAGAAATCACAGAATTGTCAGGGCTGGATGGGGCCTCTGGAGATCATCTAATCCAAGGCAGAGCCACCTAGAGCAGGTTACACAGAAATGCATTCTGGTGGGTTTTGAGCATCTCCAGAGAAGAAGACTCCACAACTTCCTGAGACAGCCCGTTCTTACGTCGCTACCCTGAACATAAAGAAGTTCTTCCTCATGTTGAGGTGAAACTTCCTGTGTTTCAGCTTATGGCCATTGCTCCTTGTCCTGTCACTGAGCACCACTGAAGGAGTCTGGGACCATCCTCCTGGCACCCACCTTTGTGTTACTTGCATGCAGTAATCAGATTCCCTCTCAGTCTTCTCTAGACTGAACAGGCCCAGCTCCCATAATCTCCCCTGTAAGAGAGATGCTCTGGACCCTTCATCATCTTCGTAGCCTCTGCTGGACCTTCTCCCATATCTCCTTGTCTTTCTTGTGCTGAGTAGCCCAGAACTGGACACTGGACTCCAGATGTGGCCTCACCAGGGTCAAGCAGAGGGAGAGGATCACCTCCCTTGACCTGCTGGCCACACTCATCCCGGTGCACCACAGGGTGCTGTGTGCCATCCTGGCCATAAGGACACACTGCCGGCTCATAGCTTGTCATCCACCAGTACACACAGGTCCTTCTCAGCACTCCAGAAAGTCAGCCACCAACCTGTACTGGTACTTGGGGTTCTTTCTCCCCTGGTGAAGTGCCCTATGCTTGCCCTTGTTGAACCTCATTAGATTTCTCTCCACCCAATACTCCAGCCTATCAGGGTCCTGCTGAATGGCAGCACAGCCTTCAGGTGTATCACCCATTCTCCCCACACACAAGAAAGGTGTGTATCTTTCACCTGACCCCCTTCCTGTTCACATCTTAATAACTTGTTTTGTTTTGTTTTGTTAACTAGTATACTGGATTATTTGTCTCCTTTCCTTGTCTCCATAATAGTTTAGCTGATCACGTGTGTCTGTCAGTAGTCTGTGTATCTTGTGGACTTACATATATCATTGCTAATGATAAATCATATTTTGAGAGTACAGACCCAAGGTTGGAAAAAAGTCATGTGAAATTTGCTGTTGTAAGGTGTATCACTGTGATGCTGATTTAGACATCCTGTTTTATTCATTTTCTCAGTTACAGCTTGAATTTCAGTGCTAAGTGTCTGTTTCACAATTCATAGTGTAGAAGACAAGAGTAGCTAATCAAAGCAACTAAACATTGGTCAGGACTGCCAAAGTTACATGGCTAAAGAGTATATACTTTGTCACACTCCTCCCATTATTTCTGTATATTAGTTCTGTTTGAAATATTTCACGCTCTTGTGCATAGTCACTGAGTGGAAAAGGAATTGTTTCAAACATGTGCCTGATGAATACAGCTTATAGCTGCAGTAAATGCCATTTGAAAGCAAAGCTAGCAGGCGAATGTCTTAACTGATAAAATGCTTACCTAGCTGAGAACTAATTTATTTTTTTTTTTATAAATAATGAAACAGAATTGAGTTGCACGATGGAAGGTAGTCTGTGTGGTTGAAAGTCCACACATTTTCTGTAACTGAAGAGAAATCCTTTCCAAATGGGAGTTCACATGGGTGTTTTTCATTTTAATCAATGTAAATATTTTTAAAGAGAGAAAAGTGCTATTAGTCATTTTTATCTTAAGTAAATTAATGTCTCTGTTATACTCTGACATAATAATGATTAAAAACTTTTCTAAATGACATTTTATTCTGGCATTTACTGTGCTTTTTCTCTTCAACAGAGCCGAACTTTATCGGGCCTCAGGGAAGTTTGAGCTGCTCGATCGTATTCTACCAAAATTACGAGCTACTAACCATCGTGTGCTCCTTTTCTGTCAAATGACATCACTCATGACCATTATGGAAGACTACTTTGCCTTTCGAAATTTCCTTTACCTACGTCTTGATGGTAAGCTAAATGAAAAAGAAACCCAACAGAGAGATAGTAAGTTAGGAGGTAGCATGCTTCATTAGTTTGGGCTTTTTGACACTTTTCTTTTATCTGTTTAACCTGCAAACCATTTGTTTGAGGGTTTGTTTTGATGGACACTGAGATCTGTTCCTGGAATGCAGATTATGTAGAGATTTGATGTTCAGGGGCTGATCTCTTTTTCAAGCAAGGTTTAAAAATCGAAGGGCCCAATCAGTTGCCACTGCGTAAGTTGCCTGAAAGTATTCTCATGATGAGAGATGACAATGCCAGTGTTTTGCCTAGATTCCAATGGAATTAATTAATTTATACCTGGTTAAACTTCAGCCGCAATTCCCCACAGGATAACTGAATTTCAGTGACAAGTAAAGTACTTGTAGTTTTCCTGAATTTCATGGAAGGGTCAGTAGCCTCAATTACTCTATGTGTAGATATGTTTTATTACCTTTGAATGAAAAGATTATTTAGAAACATAGTGGAGTATTACTGAAGGGAGAATAACTAAAAACAGCATATCCTATGTGAGGCTTAAACCTGTTCGAAAGAAGTTTCCATTTTGGCCTTCTTCCATGTTGATGATCTCTTCCTCACACTGACCTTTTTAAATACTACTTTTACTTAATGTGTTTATCTCGCACATTATAGTAATTACATAGGGCAGCAGCATTTATCAGTCTAACTTTTTAATAGAAAAACAATGATTAATAGGAATATGAAGAACAACATGACTAAAATGAGAGTTTAGGGTCCTTTGAATAATCTTTTTACAATATTTCAAGTTGGCTCTTTGCTTCATGCTTTATTTGGAAGAAAAGGTAAACAAAACTTGAAATGCTGTTATCCTCAAATGTAAAATGGAGTAATGCAACTCAGACACGAATGAGCTCTCTCACTGTGCCATAGGATGTTTTTGTCAAAACTGGCAGAAGAATACAGTATTGTGTTAGCAAAACTCTCCTTGCACCTCTGGCCTGCAGGTGTTTTAATGCCTCCATTCAAGAAAGATTAGTCATATTACAGTTAAAATGTTTTAAATTACCTTATATCATGTATTTTAAAATTAATTCTTTTTCATGTATAATGTCTATGGAAATATACAGTATGGTAAGTACAGTTCCTTCATTTCGTTAAGGTTTTGCAGGTGATCCATTAAATTAGTGAGATGAACTGTTTTTTGTTCTTTTCCAGTTTTGTGATTGTAGATTATCATCATTCTATGCTGGCATGTATATGTAGATTCTGTCCAGCTGTCTTCTCACATAAAGGTGTTTTCTACCCAAGTCATGTGCTTTTCAAGAGAATGCGTTTCTGTGGGCCAGCAGTTTGGCTGTGTGATTGTACTGGTCTGGCTGGGATGAAGATAATTTTCCTCCTAGCAGCTGATGATAGTGCTGTGCTTCGCATTGGTGCTTTGCATTTGCTAGGCAAGGTTGATAACACACGGGTGGTAAAACTCCAGTATTTTGGCTGTTGCTGAGCAGTGGTTGCAGAGTGTCCAGGCTTTATCTCCAAAGGACTCTACCCCCAAGGCCAGTAGCTTGGGGGTGAGCAACGACCTGGATGGGACAGGTGACCCAGGCTGACCTAAGGACATGCTTAGCAATAAAAGCTGAGAGAAATGAAAGTGGATGCAGGGGCATTCCTCATTACAGCATTTGTCTTCCCAAGCAGTCATTACAGTTGCTGAGGCCCTGCTTTCCAGGAAGTGGCTGCATAGCTACCTATCGATGGGAAGTAGAAAATAAAGTTCTCTTTTTAATTTGCTTGCCTGCAGAGCTTTGCTTTTATAAAACTGGTTTTATGTCAGCCGAGGAGCTTTTCCATCTGATTTTCTCTCCCCATATGGATGAGCAAGGGGAGTGAGTGAAAGTCTGTCAGCCAGCTGGGGTCAACCCGCTACAGTAATAGAAAAGCTTCATCTTCTCTGCATACCTGAATAAAAATAGCAGAATTTCTTTGGCTTTCAATTACAGGCAGAAGTATAAAAAAATATAAGGCAAATGGTGGACCAGGCTAAGGTGATGCATACGGACTGTTGTCAAAGTACATGGATTTCATCCAGTCAGCAGAATGCACAGAGCTTGGGTTTTACTTAGAACTTTGTCTATGTTTTCACCATGTTTGAATTCCTTGCATGCTCTCACTCTGGCGTTGTGCATCATCACAATCAAGATAAGAAGTTTTAAAGAGTTTTCAGTCCTTTTGTATTAATTACCACTCTGAAGGCCAGCACAGACATTTTGATAAATCTCTAGGAAGGTAACTTCTAAAAATAATTAGATGCTGGTTGTAGCCAGAAGACATTAATCAAGCCAGAGCTTCCTTCTGTTTGTGTATATTGAATTGGAATTTATGTGAGTCCTAAAAAGATGTAACAATGTTACCCAACATTTTAATGTCCACTTTTGAAATGCCAAGAGAAGTACTTAAAAGAGGTATTTAGAAGTCCACCTCTTAGAAGTGATAGCCAGTTGACCAAAACATTCATGGCCAGTGTTTATTCCATATTAGGGAAAATGTGGTAAAGATGGCAAAGAGTAAGCATTCTAAAATTTCTCTTCCACATTTACGTTCAGTAACAGACATTGTATTTCTATTATGTCAATTCACATCTTTGTGATAGGATTGTGGGTTTTTTTGTTTCTTTCCAGGCACAACAAAATCGGAGGATCGAGCTGCTCTGTTGAAGAAATTCAATGAACCTGGCTCACAATACTTTATCTTCTTGCTAAGTACAAGGGCTGGAGGGCTAGGCTTAAATCTGCAGGCTGCTGACACTGTCATAATCTTTGATAGTGACTGGAATCCTCACCAGGTTACTTCTATTTACTTATCTTCATGAAATGTGCACATAATTCATGATGCTTTTTGGACTGCTTCTTTAAATTTGGGATATAGCTGGCGGGGTGGGGGGAGATGGGGTGGGGCATGGGAGGGTTGAGGAATAGGTCCAGGGAAGTCATGAAATGCTACTTTGGGAGGAATTAGCAAAGCAAACTGATGCAATCACACAGCTTTTTTGTTTCAGTCAATGAAGTAATTCTGTGTCTGTGTATGTTTATTATATAGGAGCCTTATAACCTGCTTCATTTATGTAGCTGTACTTATTCTTTAAACTTAGGACATTAATAAGTAACTCCCCATTGAGTCTTCATTAGGTAGGTTGGAATATTTTCATAAGGGCTGTGTAGAGTGCTGTCTCAGGAAGTTACAGGATGTGCAGCAGTCTTGGCCTGAGACAGTGACCTTGCACTGTGCGTTGGTGTGGGTGGGTAATAGTGAATACAGATTGCCAGGAAAAGATGGTATCAAACCACACTGGCTTATTTCAGAAAGCCAGAAGAGGTAACTGAAGTCTTTGTCACTTAATGTCTTTTCCTTCTTTTTTTTTTTTTTTTTTCTTATATAAATATCCTGGGTTTGGCTTAACAGTTGTTTTTCTCCTGCTTAGTAGCTGGTGCAGTGCTTTGTTTTTGGCTTTAGTTGGAGAACAGTGCTGATAACACACCAATGTTTTTAGTTGTTGCTAAGTAATGTTTAGTTTGAGCAAGGCCCTTTTCAGTCTCATGTTCTGCCACTGAAGAGGGTCATAAGAAGCTGGGAGGGAGTAGAGACAGGACACTTGACCCAAACTAGCCAAAGGGGTATTCTATACCACCGCACATCATGCCCAGTGTATAAACTGGGGGGAGTTACTGGGAAGGCCCACATCGCTGCTCAGGTCAGGCTAGGTATCGGTCGACGGGTGGTGAGCAATTGTATTGTGCATCACTTGTGCTTATTCATTTCTTTTCCTTTTCCCCTATTAGATTTATATTCTCTCCCCTTGTTATTTCCTTTACCATTATTATTATTGGTGGTAGTAGTAGTGTTATACCTTATACTGGACTTAGTAGTGTATATACCTAAGTATATCGTATTATACCTTAGTTACTGGATTGTTACCTCAACCCTTGAGATTTACATTCTTTTGATTCTCTTCCTTATCACTCTGGGAGCAGGGGAGGAAGAAGCGAGGAGTGAGCAAGCAGCTGTGTGGTTTTGAGTTACCAGCTGGGCTTAAACCAAGACAGTTAAATTAGATGCTTCTGGAAGTATATAATTGTGTGTTTTCGGCTGTTGTGCAAATATATACAAATCATATCGTAGTCAATAGCCACATGTGAAACTAAGGGAAGTGAGACTAAAAAGAAATGAAAACTTCTGTTTCCTTGGTTTACCATTTTCCTGTACTTTTCAGAATTATTACATAAACAAATTCTTATTCTGGCATTATGTTCACTCTTAATGCATACTTCAAATAAACCTTTAGATTGCAGCAGCTGCATCACACGTAGTGCTTGAGGGGGGAATTATGGGAAAGAAAGAGCTTACAGTGGTAGCAAAAGCAAGGTGCTGGACCAAAATAGGCAAATTAATTGCCTTTCTTTTTTTTTTCTCTACATTAAGAAATTTCTGGGTTGTTAGGTAGCACAAAACTGTGATAGTATTTTGAAGTTAGGTACCCTTCATTATTTGACTATGCTGAAGTAGAAATGCATCATTAGAAATGCATCATTTATAGGAATCAATGCATTTCTCTTTTTCTGAAGGAAAATAGATAAAATTTTTGATTTAACAAAATAAATTCTTTACCTCTGTCCTTTCTACTTCCATTATTTCTAAGTGCAGTTACCTGACCAAAGAATAAATACTTTGATTCTCATTCTTGTATATATGAACTTTCAGTCAGTAGGATCATATTTAAGCTTTTTTCACACACAAATATTCCAATTTAAAAGCTGATTCAACAGATTAAATAATTTTTAGTTAACATATTTAAGAATAATCTACAACCTTTAGTAGATCAGTTTATGTGTGGGGTTTTCCTAGTAATTTTGTTCCTCTCTTTTACTGCAGTCAAGAAATATTTTAGTTAGGGTTCATTCTGGTTTGACAAGCCATGATCTTTGAATACAAGGGTTAAAAATATGTACATCATGAATACAAGGGTTAAAAATAGGTACATCAGCCTTTTTCAGTCTCTGCACATGCTTTCACCAAGTTTTTAGCTACTGCATTTACACTGTACAGTGTATGCCAATGTTTGTTCCTTTCAATTCTCCCCCTGCCTTCGTCTTGATGAAGTTTTGAGAAAGAAAACAATGAGGAACCATGAACAGTGTGAACTATGGTGTAGGCTGCCTTTTAAGTACTTCTTTTTTTATACCCCCAAAAAATTCAGCATTCTAATGTCCTTTAAGCAGAGAACAATTACAGTAGCACACTTAAAATATAAAACACTCTCTGTATTCTCTGCTTAATAGGACTTACAAGCCCAAGACAGAGCTCACCGAATTGGTCAGCAGAATGAAGTTCGGGTCTTGCGACTGTGCACTGTGAACAGTGTGGAAGAGAAGATACTTGCTGCTGCAAAGTATAAGCTGAACGTAGATCAAAAAGTCATTCAGGCTGGAATGTTCGATCAGAAATCTTCAAGCCATGAAAGGAGAGCTTTCCTACAGGCTATATTAGAGCACGAAGAAGAAAATGAGGTAAGATAGTTAGGAATAATCAGTAAGAGGATGTTTCAGGGAAGTACTAAGTCATTTTTTTCATCAGTTATAAAGATTGTAATCTCCTTTGAAATTAGAAGTGTCGTCATATTCTTACCATCCAGTCAAAGAAACAACTTTGTATTTTCTCTCTCCTTTTTTTTTTTTTTTTTTTGTCACAGTAATGGGTTATAATGTAATGATTGTGATGTAATGGTTATGATTTTGTCTTAGTGTAGAATTAGGCATTGTAACTTCAACCAATTCCACCCTTTCATATTTTTGGCAAAAGATTTTCTTCAGACAAAGAATTTTTCCTTAACAGATTTTAAAACAGTTCCTAAATCCAGTCTGTCTGTATGTTAAACTAAGTAATCTGATTTTCAGACATGCTGAACAACTAGTACTACCTAGGTTCAATTATGAAAGACCCTGCCTACTTGTGCTTCTCTCAGATCCTGGGTAAGAGTAAAAATCTGCTTTGATGTGCTTTGGGGTTAGGACAAGCCAGGAAAAAAACTGTTGTCCAACCTGGACTTCTGGTTACCACTTCCTCTTTAAGAAAGAAATAGTTCTATAAAAACAGCTATCAAGTCTTTACTTACAGTAGTGGGAGGTGAGGTGATAGAATCACTGACTGTATGTGCCTGTGTTTTCATTGCGTTCTTCAGTGGAACTGTGATTGTGGAATGGCAGGTCCCTTCTTATGCTTGTCACTGCAGACTCTTAATGCGAACAGAATTCAGTTTTTGAATGAAAGCTGCATTTGGGAGAGAGTGTATTAACATATCAATTATATGAAGACGTACACAAAAGAAATCTATTCTGCAGTGACTTTTTCTTTCCACCCATACTAGTTAAAATATCCTGTACTAGTTAAAGATGCAGAAATTTCATGCCTGATTTTGCCTCTGAATATGCCTTGTATGTCTGAATATGGTACACACTGAAAGAAAAGAAGATTCTAATAGTTTGTGTTTCACAGGCATCTTTCGTTATGCAAAGTTTCAAAGACCACGGAGTTTACTCCTTCAGTAGTTAAACCTTTCCTTTTGTGTACTTTTTCTGTCTTGTGACTTTAGAGAAAGCTAGTACATCTTGAAGATAGAATTTTGTATTGTTTTAGTATTTTTCATGAGAAATTAAAGAAGACTGAGAAACAGTTTACCAGCAATTGTCTTTTATTTAGGGTGTGAATTGAGGAATGGGATGGTTTATAAGTACCATTTTTGATCAAGTAAAACTGTAGTTCTCAAGCAGCAAACACCATCTATATGAGTAGATAGATGAACTTGAAACCAGTAGAAATTTTCAGTAGGCCTGTGCATTTGTTTTTAAATTTAACATAAATATGTTTTCAGAGCTCTAGAAAATACTTATCTGAAAATGTTTCACAAGTTAGAACTGTGGTTAAGGCCTACTTGACATGCTTTATTTCATAGGTGGCTTCAGAGCAATCTGCTTCTTGTGTGTTGTTCAGATGCGCTTAATCTGCCACCCCGAGCAAGAGCAGATTTAACAAAGGTTTGATTGCCAGTCAGTCTTTAAACCAAGCATTAGTATTGCATTCTGACTCCTAACAGTCAGGTTGAAGTTGAAGCTTTCCAATAAAATTTCTTTATGAAGAGAGACCATGCAAAACTTTGCCCAAACGTTGAAAGTGCTGATGGAGTAAGAGGGTTTGAATTTGCACCGTCCAGCCCTGGTCAGCCATTGCTTCTTCATTGCAACAGCACTGAAAACAAAGTTTGAGTATTGAATGAGAGATAGCAGTACTAGATAAAGCAAGGAGGTAATCTGTGTGTGTTTAGAAAGATATATTGGAATGACAGGGATGTATGACTGCTCATTAGAAGTAACTTGGAGGCATTTTTTGTTGGAATGGGTGTTAATTTTTCTTCTACCGAGTCTTCCTGGTTGGCAGCAGGATTAATCAGACTAACCAGAGATGATGCTGATATTGTGGCTTCTGCTGTGGGATCCCCTATTTTTTTCAGGTCACAGGTTTGAAGTGACAGGAAGCATGGAAACCTTTCGTAATCATAAAAGAAAGGATCTGTGCTCTTTTTTTCTCTCTGTGTGTAACTATTTTAATTTCCTTATTTGAACATTGAAGGAGCACTAGCTAGAACTGGGAAGAACTAGCTCTCTACCATTTTCCCAATCACTTTTTCCATGTTAAAATTTAAATTACACGTGCATGAAGCTACAGAGGCATTTGTTGCAAATTGCTTTAATAAGAACTGCGGGTTTTTTCTAAGGTTTAGAAATTTTGCCAGTAGAAGGAAAATGAGGTTTGTGGATATAGGTAAAGGCATTTTCTGTTTATTTCTGGGAAGAACAAGAGCTACATAACATTATTTTTTTGGTGCCATATGCAACGCTGTGCTCTCATTTCACAGAGTACAAAGCATGAGTTTTCATGAAAAATTTGAAGTCTGCAGCAAAGTGTAATATAGGTTCAGCAAGCCCTATGCAGGGACCAGTATGTTCCAGTGGAATGACATGTTTTGTTTGGGTTTGGTTTTTGTTGGTTTTGTTTGTTTGTTTGTTTGGGTTTTTGTTGGTTTTGTGTTTGGTTTTTGTTTGTTTGTTTTGTTGTTGTTGCTGTTGTTGTTTATTTGTTTGGTTTTTTTATTTCTTTATTGAAGACCTCAAGATGCAGAATGGTATTTAAGAGGGAGTACTGTAAAACAGCACAACGGAAATGTATATATTTTAACTGAAGCACTAACTCTGCTTCTGACCCAGGAAAACCACAACCCAGAATTTCCTGATTGCGTATTTGCTCATTTCCTCATTCTGAATTCATGAAGGTGGTAATAAGTCACAGTTGTCTCTCTGATTTTGTCCATTTTGTGTTACTTCTGACTTGCTGAATACTTTAAAAGCTTTAGGTTCATTTTGCACGTTTCACAGGTTTTGTGACAGAAGGAAGGTCAGTGAGACTGACCTGATGGAGGCTGTTACTTGAAATTGCATGTAACTTCTTTCTAATACCTTACCCGTGTGTGTAACCAGGAGGAAGATGAAGTTCCTGATGATGAGACTCTGAATCAGATGATTGCTCGACGAGAGGAGGAATTTGATCTCTTTATGGTAAGGGTGATATAGTCATAAGTATAGTATCTTCTGTGGTATTTTTTGACAAAGGCCTTAGCCTTTTGTCATGCAAATTTTAGAAAACTTTGTTGAAGGAATAGGTTTTATTTACTTGTATTGTTTGTCTGAAAAAATGATGGTAGTCTGCTATAATAAAGGATTCTTCACAGGACAAAAAGACTTTGGAGATCCTTGCAGACAGTGTAGTGGAACAGTGCCAGCCTTAGAGTGGAGTCTAGCATGACCCGAGAAATTACAGTGCAAAGCTGATAGTCCCAGTTTGGCTTGCTAATACTACAATATACTTTAATTTCTCAATATTTTTTCTGACTTTTGGTCTATGATGTTGGCAAAGACAGAGATGGGAACAAGATACTGAATTAGTAGACTGATCAGTGATTAGTGGACTGACTTTGTGAGCTAACTGGGTTTGCTGATGGTTTTGTTGAAGGCCCAGTTAGCTGCATCTCTGCTGCTACAACTGTCAAACAGTTACTGGAGTAGAGCTAGCGACGGTTCAGATGCATGCAATACAGTTTTATTAGTACTTCCCTTTTTGTTAGTGCTGCTACAATACTGATGGAATAGTTACTAAAATGTCAGCACATAGGCATGGCTCTTGCCTTTTGGTGTGTGTACAGTGTGGGGATTTCTGGAAGACCTTTGAGCGTCACTGACACAGCAACACGAGAATACTTTTAAGTATTTATAATTAATATTTATTTATTACACTTTTAAGTACCATCCCTCTAATACTACATGGGCTGCTTTGTTCTGCAAAGTGAAACAAGAAAGATACTCGTATGTATATGAATGAAAGTATATTGAGTGGTATCCAATATACTATATTGATAATACAGCAGGTTTTTAATGTCTCCAGGATTCACCTGTAAAATGTCACTGTACACAAGTGTACAGGGGTCCTTTTTACAGAAGTGCAACAAACCAAAGTGGGACCTCTTGGTTCAGGTGCACAGCTGGCAAAGGCCATGTGTCCCCCATGTGGCCAGTGTCTTCTGTCATTGCTGACTTGACAGTTTAGCCCTCTTGTGCAGTTTCACTGGTTCTTAACTCAGAAGAGCTGAAACCCCTGAAGCTAGGTTGCACAGAAAAGAAGTGCTTACGAACACCTGTCTTTTAGAGCTTTCCTTCAGTGATTTGCAGGCAACGAAACCAGGAGGTGGTCCTTTCAGCCTAAACGATAAATTTCAGCCAAATCATTTGCTGAAAGTACTTTGAGTTCTATGAAAGCAGATCTGCTGCTGTGAAAAGCTTCTCAGTACTTCACCTTCAGACCCACAAGGAAAGAACTAATCCATGGATTGAAAGTATCTGATGAATTTGTCTGCTTGTAGCAAAGGTCTGCAATGTTATCTTTTTGGATCAAATTTGAAGGCTGTTAACAGCCATTCAGTTAAATAGTTGAGGGCCCAGAGTAAAGACAGTTTTAGCGCTGTGTGGGCTGAATTTATGCTTTTCATACTAATTTACATGAAAGTTTTTATGGGAAAGAGTTAGTAGTAGGTAATAAAAATTTGAAGGTGCACAGCTAGCATGCTTTGAAAGCCAGAGGTTTGAAAATACTTGATAGAAACAGTGAAGTCAAATATTACTGGCTAAAAATAATCTTAATTGTTAATAATTTTTTTATTATTATTTTATTAAACTGATTAGAAAAGTGTGAAGAATAAGTTTGACAGTCTTGTCTTATTTGTTTGTGTTATTTTTATCAATATTTCAGGTCTTGCTTAGTCAGATAAAGGGCACAAAGATAGGTTTATATACTCATTACCTCAGTGATATTTATGGCACCTCATTCCCCTTATGTGTTTTGGTGTGTTTGTTTAACTAGGCCTAGAGGTGTTAAAGCATGTATTTTGCTTATTTAAAGTGGAGACAGTTCCAAAACAGTAGGCAAGAGAGTAGATGGGTTCTTTGAGAAGCTGTTCTGTGGTCACTTTTCATGTTAGAAGTATTTTTTGGTGTAGATCTTGAAATGTGGCTGTAGAGCTGAACACAATGTTCAGAAAGAGGATGTGTGCAAGTGGAATATTAGACAATGACATATATAACAATAGTTAAAAAATACTTGGTAAGATATGGGAAGATAGGATCAGAGGTTTTTCCAGAGATAAAAGTAGTTTGAGTAGTATCCTAAGAAGAAACAAATGGTTGGTTGTATCTTTTAGTCTCAGTCTGAGAATGCCTTTGTTTTTCCTCCCCGAGTGCTTTTATTTCAGAAAACAGCTATTAACATATACTACCTTAGTTTTCAGTATTTGTCTTAGAGTTATAAACATGATCATCAGGGGAAAAAAAAAAAATTTCAGCATTCATTTCATGTACTTATTGTAATAAGATGTCCCTGACTTCACTGAAGTTCTCTGGTAAACAATAGAGAAATCTATCCCATCTATCCCGTTTGGGCCTTCTCTCAGTGCAGCTTGCTGGTTGCCAAGTTAACAATAAACCAAGCCACTTGTCTGGCTGGGATGAGAAATTTTTTGAAGTTAATTCAGATTGAATGAGATGTTCTTTAAATGATGCAATATGGAAGTCTTCTATAAAGCACTAAAGGCTATACAGCCCGTTTGTCATTCCCTGAGGTAATGAAGGATGGTGAAAACCCACGTGTATTTGTGGTTGCGTCTTGAATGTGGTTGGACCGTCAGACTGAAGATGTGCATCTTGCATTCTGCTTTTCACTGAGTTTAAAAATCAGATTGGCAGCAGACAAGATAATAAAGACGGCTTGTAAGATGCTGTGCCTGAGGTAGTATTACAGGAATCTTTGTATTTGAGAAGTGTCAAGATGAGAGAAGATTGAGCATATTGAACAATGCCATCATTAAGCCTCAGTTGGTAAATTTGGCTGGATTTGAGTTGCCTCTATAGATAGATAGTATCTCTGAATTTATGCATATCTGTGTCTTGGCTGGATGTATGAAAGGATGATATGTCTAGTTGGCATCCTGTATAAGTGCAGCATCATGCAGACAAGGGGTTTGTGCATATCTGAGAATGCTTTTTACAAATGTTTGTGGGCCAAAGCTGTAGCCTCTTGTGATGCTACAGCCAATTCTGGTGCCAGTCTTATTTATGTTAATTTTTCAAATATGGAAACTAGGTGCCTGGTGGCCACCTATTTGTTTTCTCTGCTTAGCAACGTACTGCTGTTTCAGTACTTCAAAAGGCCTATTTAAAAAGCTATTCATATTACTTGATATGGGCTACTTAAAAAAAATGCAAATGGGATTCACAGGACCATAGAAGCATAGGTCAGTGTATAATCAATAGAGAGAGGTGGATGTTTCCCTCAGAGGATTATAAAGCACCTCACTGGCAAATCTACAGTAGGTCATTTAAATGTATCCTCAAGTGTCCATATCTGTTGTATGAGGTGATTGTTTACCACACTTGAAATTAATTTATGTGATAATTTCAATTTCAGCTTAACATCTTTAAATTACTTTCAAATAATCTTAACACTTTACCTAATCTTATCTGACTTTTATTTTTTTTTTTTTTGCCTAGTATAGCAATAAGATCAAGAAAAACTCAGTGCTTTAAGCTTGTTTGCTTTAAGCATAGCTGACACTGTGTAGGCAAGATTTTCTCTGAATTCCTCTCTCAATTCCCTTTTTCTAATACTAGCTTTTAAGTTTCCTTCTGATATCCAGGCTCACAAAACTACTGTGTTTTCAGTTATTCTTTCTAGTTACATAACACCTCATGGGAATGTTGGGAAGGCATGATTAGTTATCTGCAGATCACATTTATGAATACAAAGAAACCATAAAACCTGTCCTGAAAAGGAAAAGACATGTTTAATTAACACAAGTGTTCTTGTGATCTGCTTTGTATCACTTAGCTGCTGCAAAATTGTCTCAGTTACCTCAGTAAAAGCTAGTTAATGGAGTAATGAACTTGACTGAAAATCATCAAATGTAGGTAATTTTTATAGTTGCATTTGAAAAGTATTTAGAAGATTATGGAAGGGGAATACCTGCAAATGACTTGGTTTAAAGTTTCAAGTATCATTAGATAGCCAGGTGTTTCCATGGTCCACTTAATATTTGCCCTTGAAATTGTTTTATCCTTTTCCAACTGCCATTGCAGCGCATGGACATGGACCGTCGCAGGGAGGATGCAAGAAACCCCAAGCGTAAGCCCCGCTTGATGGAGGAAGATGAATTACCATCTTGGATTATTAAGGATGATGCTGAAGTTGAAAGGCTTACGTGTGAAGAAGAAGAAGAGAAAATATTCGGAAGAGGATCCCGTCAACGCAGGGATGTGGACTACAGTGATGCTCTTACAGAGAAACAGTGGCTGCGGGTAGGTTATCCTTTTTTTTTTCCTTTACAGTTGAAATTTATTCATTTGTGTTGTTTCTTTTTCGTATTTGAAGACTGCAGTTGCACCAGGAAGAAAAAGCACAATATTATAGTCAAGGCCTAAATATTCTTGTTATTCAGCTTTTGCTGCTGTGTTGAAGTCATAAATAGATTTTAAGCTGCATTGCTGAAACTTATGTCAGTGTTATTAAATGCTGAATCAGGATAGTTTTTTCATGTAATTATTCTATTGCCACGAATCTTGATATATTTCTTACATCTTAATTCCGTAAGTGCTGTCTTAAAGGTATATCAAGAATGCTTTCACAGTGAAAGAAGATCAGTGATCTGGGTATATTACAGTTTTCTGTGCTGCAGAAGCTTAATTTTGTTACTGTTTTTAAACACCTCTAAAGAATTTGCAAACTTTGACCAGTCTTTTTTCTCTCATACTGTTTAATTTCCAAGTCCTGCACATTTCTTAACTCCATTGAGATCAAGACTCTTGATAAATGATATAAGAATTTAAATAACGATTCTAAACTTAACTCACACATTTTTGTTGTACTTGAGGATTTTTGCCGTTCTTCTGTGAAATACATATCTGATGAATTCTAATGCATGTACCTTTTCAGAATTACAGTAACAGGTGGTAAGGAGGTGAGGACTGGTTGTTGGAAAGTCTTTTCAAAACCAGGAAATCTGTTTTATAACATGTGTCAACAACTTCTTTTGAGATATGGACAGTGAGACTGATGCACCCTCAGCAAATTTGCCAGTAACACCGAGCTGTGTGGTTCATTTGATATGCCAGAGGGAGGGGATGCCATCCAGAGGGACCTTGATAGGCTGGAGAGGTGGGCCAGTGAAAGCCTGCCAGTGTTCATGGAAGGTTGGACAGGGCTTTGAGCAACCTGGTCTAGTGAGAGGTGTCCCTGCCCATGCAGTGGTTTGGAACTGGGTGATCTTTAAAGATACCTTCCAACCCAAACCATTCTGTGATTCTGTGATAATGTTATGATTTCCAAAAGATATTGGTAAAATACTGTATGTGCAAAACTAGTCTACATCGATGGACAGAGGTGAGTTTTGTCATAACGTAATTAAAGACCTAATGCAACATGTGTAGTGTAGGTTTTGTGTACAACTTTCTAAAAATGCATAGAAATCTTACCTACTTCCATTGTAAACATGATGATTTTGAGAGTGCGTTGCGCAAAACTATGCTAAGAGCTAATCAAGTTGCTGCTGCATAGGGAGCAAGTTTTGCATTATACATCAGCTGTAAGTCTAAGCAAGTTTATGAAACTACAGTACTTTGGTACTTGGTATTTTCAGGTAGTCACTGGAGAAGAAAGACCTAGAAACATAAACTTCCATCTTGAACATTTACCCATTACCCATTACTCCTACAGTGGAGTTGATTGCAATATAGTGTACATCTACTCAAGATCATTTTAAGCTAATTGTTTTTAATGATGGATACTCTCACTATAGCAACATACACTTCAGCTTTGGCTTTTATGTTTTTGTCTTGAATTGTTTATGATGTTTCTGTTAAGCACTTAACTGTCAGAAATGCCAGCCCTGAAATATCATCTAATCCACCTTCCTACTTAGGGTGGAATCAGCCACTCCTGTATCCCTTATAATAGATACTCATCTGTTCTTTAAAGCCTTCCACAATAGTGAATTTAGAAGGGGAGTGTATTACCTATTCAGCTTTCCTTTGTATTTCATCTGAATTTTCCTCTTGGCTTTTAAGCCAATTACTTCTTGTTCTGATCACTCTGGTCATGCGGAACAGGCTGCTGCTTTTCTTTTTTCAGCATTTCTGTATGTCTTAGAAAAGATGTTTTGTTCTTCAGTCCATTCTTAAGGTTAACAACCACTGCTCATTCAGTCGTCTCCCATAATTGCAGTTTTATAGATCTCTTGGTTGTTTTCACTGATTTCTCCTAGATGCTCTATGTGTGACTGACGCATTTCTACAAGGTTGGCCAAAAGGTAGGCAACAAAATTCCAGGTGCAGTGCCATTTGAATGAGGAGGTGGAGTTATCTTGCATAATTTCTAGGATACTTACGCCTTGTAATTCAGTATTTCATTTTTTTAACACTAAAGGTATTGACTCATGTTAAATTTTTGATCCAGCATAACCCCTTAATCCTTTACTGTGGATCTACTTACTGGCCAGATTTTCAGAATCATGTTTTGTGTAGTTGATTTTTCCTTCCTAGTAAGAGGATTTAACCTATGCCCTTGTTGAATGATATCCGAGTTTTCTTCACCAAAATTACTCTGAATTTTAAGCCTGTCCTTGGGCGAACTCCTGGCAAGCTTGGTGTTCTTTGTAGATTTAGTAGGCATACTTCCTATTCTGTCTTCCTGCAGACACTTAAGAGCACTGAAGAATGCTGCACCATTTGATAAAGAGCCATTAAGGACTATTGAGGAAACAGTTTCTTACCAGTTCTCTGTTTATTTGATAGCAGTTGTTTTCACTGTTTGTTTCTGAGACTGTTGAGCGAGGTCAGGTCAGAAAACTTGCTAGTCCAGATGATACATATGCTACCCCTTTTTCAACATGGCTTGTTATTCTGTTGAGAAAAGTTAGTCTTCCTTTTCCTCCCTATGCAGTTGGTAAGCATGTTCTCAAATTAGCTAAGCTAAAGCTAAGTCATATTGCTTCACAGTGCAATGCAGTCACTACTGTGAGTATTGTATATATACTTACATTTTCAGCTGAACTTGGAAGTATGTTGAAATAAATGCAGTTGTAAGAACTATTTATACTTCTAGATGTCAGAGGAATTATATTTATAATGTACCACTGCTTATGCAGGTTCAGAATAAAAGCTCCAGTGGCTGGATACCGAAATCTTAGTCAAGTTTTCTGAGGTTTTTCATCTTTATTTGCTATGTGTTTCTATGTGTGTGTAAAAGACACACAGAAATCGGAGTTCTTTGTTGCACCCATTGGCCTCCCACCACCATCACTTTTATGTCTTTGAGAATGTGTTTGTCTTTTTCTGTAGTACGTTCTCTGGAAGGTGTAGAAAAAGCGATCATAGTCTTGTACGTTTTCAGTGGAATCTTCATAGAAACAAACAAAATTGTGGTAGATAATTGATGATCATTTGTAACTTGTGGTTTTGTCGTTATAGCTTGTAACAATATTATGAATTAATTATTCTGTGTTAACTTGGATGCAGTGAACTACTTGTGTCAGTAAAACTGCAAAAGAGAAGCGCCATTAAGTTCTGAATTAAGAATAGGACATTAATTCATAAAATACCCTTTTACCTCATTTCTGTATCATGCATTCTCCAGAACAGCTATAAATGCTTCTATTTTATTGCAATGCACAGAAGACTGTACTAGCAGCAAGTGATGCCCTTCATTGTTTCTTTTGCTGTGGCTCCTCTTACAGCTTTATAACTGTCTTCTCATGGGGTTTTCTGGAGTAAAACTGTGCATTTCTGACAAGTTGGTTTCATAATACCAATATCCAGTCCTCAGCTGTCTCTTTTATATTATGTGTCTTACGGAAGTTGATTAGGTCTCTTTGTTTCTGATGAGTTTTGCCTCAGTCAGCAGCCACAGCTTGGACTGTGGTGACCAGCTGCCTTCTCCTTTTCAGTTAGATCCTGATCCTTCTGCTGATGCACCCAACACCTGAAGTATTTAGTTAATTAAGGTCATGGCAGATCCCCACAGAATCTGCCACACATCTCAAGATTTCTATGCACGCATGTATGCTGACCAAGTATATCAGCTCCCTGCTTGCTAGGATGTCAAGTACCTGAGTTTGGAAGAAGACAAAATAATTACAGAAGCCAAATCTGTGAACATATGCAGTGTTTAGTAAGACTGCGCTGCTGGCCTGAGCAACCTGTAATTCTGTAACAGCCTCCCAGGGAAGCTGTAAGACACAAAGGGCTTCATCACTAGCTGTCGCTGCAGCCTGCTGTTCTGTAGCTGTTGGCATGGCAACCACATTTCCTAAAAAAAAAAAAAAAAAAAAAAAAAACAACAAAATAACCCAACAAAACCCCCCCAAAACCCCACAGAAACCACACAGAAACCACACACAAAAACACAAAGGAGGAGTTTGCTTTCTGATCCTGTGAAGCTTTTGTAATCTTGAAGTACTTCATGCTTTATTTACCAGTCCCTTCACCACTTCTAACATACTGGGATCCATTCTTTGCTGGATCCCATAGCAGATTGTTTTATAGAGGCATCATCTACTAAGGGCTCCATTGCTAAGGACAGGCTTCAAGAATCAGAGGATTTGTTTGAGTAGTTACAAGACTCTTAATGAAGTTGCACCTGGATTCAGCTTCTCACTCAATTAATTGCTGCATAGGTGATATGAATACGAAGTTTTCTTCCATAGTTGTGCAGTTTATTTGAAATAGCTTACCATGTTCACCAGGGAAACATACTTGAGTCCAAAATGAACAGTATCTCATTTGCCTCATGCAGGCATGCAAACACATCAGCTATTTTGGGCTACTTGTTTTGCTGATATAAAATTGTAAGTGAAATTCTAGCATTTGGTCAGTTTATTAAATTTAAAGAAAACCAGTGGTGGTTTTCACACATACAGAATATCTGGTGAATACTTTCTAACAAAACTGTGACACGTATTTTCTTTTTTGTTTCTGTTTCTGTTTGCTAATAAGGTGAATGTGTTGTTTAATAAATCAAACTACTAGCAGGAAAACGCTGGATGTGTTTTCAGCTGTTTCCTCAATGAGCTCGAACGCTGCATAAGTTTTTGCTTGTACGCACTCTCTAATAGTCAGTTAAGAATTAAATCTGGTACTAGAGATAGTATAGCTGGGCCAGCTTGTTAATACAACTTGTCATGAATTACTGAACGCTTTTCAGTTAAGTTCGTGTTTTCTGAGAAAGCTTCAGTTTTATGTATACAACTTCAGTAACAAGACTAAGAAGATATTTTAAGACATGGTTTGGTAAACTTTGGTAGTTAAATTTAGTCTTACAGTAATCTTAATTAAATACTGAAATAGCAGTACAGAAAATCAGCATTAGATTTGATAATTGTTTTACCTTAACTTTTCATCTGTTGGTTGTTAATTGTAATGGAGGTTTTTTGCAGTCTGTACTAGCGGCTGGGATTCCATGAAAGGAGAAAGCTCATGCACACTATACCTCTCCACCCCTGGTTTTCTCTCTTTCTTACTCCGCTGTAGCATTTCTGGTTACAATTGCAAAGTTTCCTGACTTGCTGCCAGATCTGCTTAACAGTTGAGTATTTGCCCAGGGCATTTGAAGAAAATTGCTTTCTGATCTAAACTTTGCCCTGTAGTGTTGAAGTGCAAGACCAATTGAATTTGGTAAGCTCTAGGGAGAACAAGTCACATCTAAAAGACTTCGTCACTGAAGGCTTAAAAAGTCCACCATCTCAGGGTGTTGTCTGTTTTGTGATGAGCAGCCATCAGAATGCCCCAGGTACTATTTTCTAACATGCAAGTTGAGGCTGACAGGTTTTAGGCATGGGGAAGCTGATTCCGTGAAGGATTAGGAAGTTGGACATGACTTTAAGGTCTCACAAAACCAAGCCATTCTTGTGTTCTGCTATTGTCTTTCACAACCTTTTGAGGAAATTCTGTTCAGAGTCTCTTCAAGAAAGGAAAAAAGGCTACTTTTAAGTTGCAGTGACATTAAAACTTACGAAGCAGTGTAAATGAAAAGGGCCTTTTCATGGCTCTTGATGTATGATAGGGAATTTAAAGCTATCTACCTGATAGCTTTGCTTCTGTGTTTTGGCAAGACATGTTTGTTTGTCAGAATCTAGAGGCAGGATTGAGGGTATTAATTTTGGAAACTAACAAAGTGCTTTGAAATATCTCTTCAGTATTTGAGATATACTCTTAATAAAGCAAATTGTAGTGTTTCAAAAATAGTTTTTGTGTTAGAAAGACCTCGAGACAAGAAATCTGACTACATATTTCAAAGGAGTAACTATCAATAAAACATCTTGCTGTATTTTCATATGATTCTTTTTTTAGTCTGTGATTTTGTCCATATGACGTTGCATGTAAAGTAGCAAGTATCGTTAACACAATTTTGATTGAAATTGTACATGTATTCTCCCATAGAAAACATTAGTATAATAGTCTCATACGAACATCCTTGTGTATTTATAAAAGATTTGAGCAGTATTGTTTAACATTAGGCTAAAATAAATTGCATTTTCTCTGAAATAGCTATACTTTTCTGAAGTACCATGTTTATATAGCCTGGCAACCATGAGCTAAAACTCTAGATTTCAGCCATTGTTATATTATTACTGTTTCAAATGTTAAATTTTGCATGAAAAAAATCATCCGTGTGGTTAAGATGCCCACAGTACTCTTTGTGTGGAAGGTCAAAATTCAGATCAACTTCCAAAACTGAAACAAATGCAGCTATTAAATACTTTACAAAATCCACAAAAAAAAAGGAAAGTCTGCATTGAAAGTTTAAAACAGCGTTGTTGCTAGGGGCATTTGGCAGCAGGAGAAGCAGTAAACATTTCAATACTTGGTCCACTGTACTGTTATGTTCTCTGACATGAAGGGGGCCTGTAGGGATGCTGGGGAGGGACCCTTCATTAGGGACTGTAGTGATAGGACAAGGGGTAATGGGTTAAAACGTAAACAGGGGAAGTTTAGATTGGATATAAGGAGGAAATTCTTTCCTGTTAGGGTGGTGAGGCACTGGAATGGGTTGTCCAGGGAGGTTGTGAATGCTTCATCCCTGGCAGTGTTCAAGGCCAGGTTGGACGAGGCGTTGAGTGTTACGGTTTAGTGCGAGGTGTCCCTGCCCATGGCAGGGGGGTTGGAACTTGATGATCTTGAGGTCCTTTCCAACCCTAACTATTCTATGATTCTGATCTGTGACAGTAATGATGATAGGTCATGTGCAGTAACAGGTATTTTGTCACCTAATCAAACTTTTGAATAAGAGTCACCTGTGTAGGTGATGGGAAGCTTCACAGCAATGTTTTCCATGCAGCTGGCACAACAGGAAGCACTAATCCTTTTGCTGTATCAGTGTACATACACAGAGCACTGCTGCTTTTATAGAAACACAAAAATGAAAGCAGTATGTTTCTTCTTGCATGTAAACAAATATGGAAGTAATAACTTACTAACTGTGAAAGAACAGGAAAGTTGCAGACTAAACTTCCTGAAGAACTCATCCTATCTTCAGCATGTCATGAGTGAACACTTTAGGTAGTTTGCTTCCTTTGGCAACTGCAACAGTATTTTATGAAAGACAAGGTAAACAGTAACTGGAAATCCTTGTCTCAAGATTGGGAAGCCATCCTATATAAGTGTTTATTAGTGGTCAGATATAAATGTGTTTCTGATCAGCTTTTGTATTCTTGATCTCCTTATCAGACTGGGAGACAGTAAATCATAGGAATGTTGTTGAATTCATGGTGGGGTGGTTTTTTTTCTGTTGCCTTTTTTTTTTTTAATTTGGGATCTGGTCTTTATTGTTGAGTGTTTTCATTACTTCACTGCATTTACTAAATTGTCTTAAATTTTTTTGTAAGTTCTAATCAACTGTTTTAGCTAATCCTAAAAAATGGAAATGAAAAAAATATCTCAGAAGTGGGATATATCCCTCCAGTAAAATACTATTTTAGACCAAAGAAGGAAGACCTGGAAATGAAGCCCACAGTAAAAACTAAGCCATAGCAACCTCGATTTTATTTTCATTCTAAATGGTGAGATGACAAGGAAAATAAAACATCTGTTGTAGGACACAAGAATGTTATGCTGTTGACTAAATTCTATGCTGATTACTTTAAAGGAATTTAGGAAAAAGGGAGAAAAGAAATCTCCCCTTAACACCCCTCAGCAAAGGTAATTTTCTCATGCAATTAATTTTCCTTGCCCCCTCTTTTAAGGAAGGTATGTACTTTGTCAAGAAAAAAAAGCATAACTGGAATACTAATTGTCTTACAATACCTTTGTCATGGCCTAGTGGGAGGTGTCCCTGCCCATGGCGGTGGGGTTGATAATCTTAAGGTCCTTGCCAGTCGTGACCATTCTATTATTCTGCATTCCTATACTGTCCCCTACACTGCTGAAATAGGTGTTCCTGAGTCAGAATTCTGGATAAGTCATGGAGAAAATGCTGACAAAAATAAAAAAGGAAGAAAACATTCCTCTTCCACTATTCCTCACTGAAAAAAATAGTCACTAAATGCTCCAGAATCATGTCTATGCAACAAACATATGCATCTCTGTCATACAGAACAAGATAAAGGGGGAAAAATGAGGCATCTTGTCATGATAGATTTTACTTCAAGATGGATTGCTTGTGAATCTGAAGCCAGAGAACATGTATCTTCCATCAGCTTTTTTTCTGTGCTGGTAAGAAATGCATGTAATAGATCATTCACAAATGGAAATGCAACAGGCACCAGGGAAGACTTGTTGGCAGTCAGAGCCCTCTTCCCTAAACAAAACCTTTCCATGATTAGTATGAAATAATGCTTCCTGCTTAAGTTCCTTTCAAGAGGTTTTCTTGGATTTTCTGCCTATCCATTTTACTTAAGCAAGCCTCCAGTACCTGCAGATATCAAAACCACACATGCTTTAGCTGTCCTTATCATGCTTGTTGAGAGGTTCTTAGAAGTCTTCATCTTTATTTTTTGATCTGATTCACTGTTAGAAAGGGATACTTGAAGAAATCAGGACTTTCTGTATGGAAGAAAAAGTGTAGCCACTCATGATTTAATAGTTTTGTTTATAAATATTGTGGGCAAAAGCAAATATACAAAAGTAAATAGACATTTTTACATGTCTTGATTATATCCACTGAATATTCGTACATATGCACATTAAATAATTGATAATTTTCTCCAGAATATTTGAATTTACAGTTTAAAAACTGAGTATGTATAGATAACTATATATATATAATAATAACATTTTAAAAATCCCCACATGCCATGGTTCAATCATAGTTATTTCCTGTTTTGTTGTCATTTATTTATTTGAGGTTACAGTTACAAACTAAAGTTACTTCTGCTAAATTAGTCTTGAAGGATAGCTGTGGTCATATTAAGTGTATTTCTTTATAACTGTGTGACTGTAAAGATTGTTATTTTTTTTTCCCGTAAATTTGCTTGCAGTATTTTCTTGATAGCCTTGCAGTGTCTTTCTTTAGCTGTATTCATTCAGTCTGTAAATTTTACTTCTAATTGTTCTTCCAAAGATAACTGCAACTATTTCCAATGCCAGAATGTTAAAGCTGTTTACTCTTTGAGTCATCAATATGCTGTAAGGTTCTGAGCAATCTGAAGGCAATCTGAAATGTGGAGGATACCATCTATTTCAGGTATATGAAATATAGGTATATATGGTATATATGGTGTTATAACATCCATTTCGGAATATATATGTTTATCATCTGGCAACTTTCATGTGCAGTATTTCAGAAGTCCACAGTACATTCTCCTCTGGTCTTGAATAAGGGAGTTTTTTCGTTGTGTTTAGAAACAGGCTATTACTCCACATGACAAGAGTTGTTCAGCGAGTAATCTAGCCATCTAAAAAGAAGGTGGGAAGATTTAGGAATAAAACAAACAAAGCCCACCACAACAAAACAGTTGAGTGAGAAAGAGTAAGAGGTTGAAATCATTTCTGGCACAGAATTTGTTTGGATTCTCCACCACCCAGCCCCTCACCCCTCCACTGCCTCTTTCTGCTGCTCCCTAGGTTAGGTTGGTTTCTCAGATCAGAAAGGAAACACTGAGGATAAAAGCTTTAATCCTGTATATGGGGCATTGATGTCTGGAGGGAAGGGGCCAAGCCATCTTAATGTTCATTTCATTAAGATAAAATCAGGGAGGGATACAGGAAGACATCTTGTGTCTGTTCATTTCCCATTTAACCTGAACATACTTTCAGCATTATGAAGTAGACTTACTACATGGTTCCACTTTTATTTTGTGGGTACTCTTTCTTTGACTGTAAGTTGTATTAATAGCTTTTGCTATGCCTTAACTTTCTCTCATAACAATACTGTAGTTAATCTCCAATCAAAAGAAAAATAACTGTTTTACAGTGTTGTCTCGTTGCAATCTTAGAGACAGGCTTTAGACACCAGAACTGATTTTATGCTGAGCACCCCCATTGATTCACCATGTTGACCACACTTGGATCACCTGATTCCTGTAAAATGAATTCAAAACTAATATAAAACTAACAGTTGTTGAACTCATGAGAGAAAACCCAGAGCTATAGCTTTTAGTGCTTAATTAGATCCATAATTCTCTATTGAAAAGGTGCTCAGTTATGGTGTTGTGTTATGCTCCCAGGAAGTGAAGAATACATCTATAATGTCCCACTCTTCAAATGGAGAAACAAAACAGCTTCCATTTATATTTGCTTTGTTTCTGTGGTGGTGTTGTAGCTATATCCATGTTCCCTAAGAGTACTTCTACCTCAAAACACCTAATTTCTTTTCTGAAGAGGAAAATGTAATTGCAAGCAGCCATAGGAAGGCCAGCAGTCTCAAAAGTAAATTATACTTGCCTTCTAAAAAAATTCACGTTTGGGCTGGGGGGGGGCACTTCTTTTTAGAGGCAGGCAGTTTGTCTCTTTAATCTGTGGTCATTATGTTCATTCTTAAAAATCCTTGTGCTCTTAACTCTTTAGCAAGGAAATTGCTTTTTGTACGTGGACCAGGATGCAGCAATAAATTCAGAAAAGCAGGAATGTTTTGTCAGGACTGGGCTTAACACTGAGTCCTCGCACTTTCACTGGCATCTCTGTCTTTCATGAGGTGCCCAACCCTTTGCAGAATTTGATATTAAATTTTCAGAGCTTTCTTTAAAAAAAAGTAGTCTTCAAACTTTATTGTACTCATGTCCTGTTTCCTTAAGGGAAGGAAAGTGTTAAATTTTTATTTGTGTACTGTTTTCCTTGACTCCCTTACTGTTCACCTCACTAATCCAGAGGCATTTGAGCATGGGAGATGTCTGTGCTATCTGGCAGTCTTGCACAGCCCATCATCTGGAACTGAGAGATTTGTTTCTGGGATTTGTATCATTATCGTACTGGTGAAGGTTTGGAAGGGCATTCTTTTCGGTGTGGCACTTCAGCCTAGAATAGTAAGCTTTTCTAACAAAGAGCTCAGTCAGATGAATTAGTTTAGTAAATACTTTATTGCTAATACACACATGCATGGATCATATCTCTAGACAAAGGCACCGAGCATGAATGTATCTTGTGATAATTGATGTATGTGAGGTTTTTTAAAGCCATTTTAAGCCATATTTTAAGGAAGCATAAATCATACAGGTTTAGTTTTAAATATTACTGTTTATATTCAAAATATAAATTTGCACTTGAGAACTAATGTTAGGAGCCACAGTAAGAAGAGTTTTGAACTGCTGGTATTGTCACACTGATTTTCAAGTGGTGTCACTAAAAAATTAAGGAAAACTGACTTTATATTCATAGATGTACATTTTGAAAGCTGGGTATAGTAACTGATACATTACTAGCTAAGTAGACAGTTAAGTATTTGTTTGCAGATCTGTAGTATGTTAAGAATTAATTTGCTGCTAGTCGCTAATTTTGAGAGTGCAAGAGTATATGTTAGTTTACTTGGATTTTAGGGTGTTTCTTTTCTTTATTACACTGCTATATGTGATATTTAAAAAAAAAAAAAAAAGAGTTTTTACTTTTATCTTCCAAAATATTACTGAATGCAAACAAGGATTTTATGCAGAATTCTAAAATAAGATGTTAGTAAACTCTCAGGGCAGCACCACTTTTTTTTTTTTTGTCAAGCTAACAAAAATACATTTATTCAAGTGAGTAGCAGTTTTCTGTGAAGCACCACAAAATGTTACTGAAGTTACAAAACAATAAGTAAATTAGGTTTTTGGTTTTTTGGGTTGTTTTTTGGGGGGAGCGTGTAGGTGGTGTGGGGCTTTTGAGGGGCAGGGTTCTTCTTAATTTCTTACAAATCAGAGTAGATTTTTTATCAGTGTTAGTAACCAAAACAGGATCTGTTCACTGTGGAGCAATAAGAATGCATTTTCTGTAATAAATGCATTTTTAAAATGCATGCAATTTATTTCAGCTTTAAAATAGTACATGGAATTGTCTAATTGTGCTGTTATAATTAAAATGCTAACAAGAATCAGTTACTGCCCAGCTAAAAGTCTAATTTGGATGCCTAGAATAGTAAGGGGAGAAATATGATAAGTAGTTGTCAATATTGAAGTATGCTGAAGGAGGAAGGCTTCAGGCCTTGTAGTAGGTAGAATGAAACAGCAGATTTGAGTATCCACAATCTTTTCAGTATTAAATTTTCAGTAAAATAAAATTACTTGTATATGAAAACATAGCCTTTCCCCAGCTCTCTTTTTTTTCCTGATCAGCTGATGAAGAGACTAGCAGCTCGCTGCTTTGCTGGCTTGTTAATTTTATCCCCACTAACTGTGATTTCCGATAGTCGGCCTGCTGATAGTGGTAAGGTAAATATCCTTTTTCATTGCCGTCTTGAAGATTCAGTAGAACTACATCACAGGCATGCGTAGGTGTGTAACACATCAGAAGTCAGTGTTCTCTGTATTTCAGTGTACAACTGAGTACTAAAGGGGAGCAGTGACATTAATTGTTGACAGCCTTGCTGTATTTATTAGCTTTTCTTGCTTTTAAGATAATGCAGAGAAATTTCCTTTTCTTAATCTTCTTTAGCTGCGTGGTTTGTAGTGGGTGTCCAGCTTTATTCAAATTAATATTAATGAATTTGTGTGCAGATTTCTTTTTTTCCTTTTTTCTTCCTAACTCATCAGATATCAAGCTTCCTTCATAGTGGTTATCTGAACGCTGTAGAAGCATGATGTAAATTGTCTTTTGATTATTAAGGCCTAGTTTCAGGCTGTCCCTCAGGATTCTGTGTTCGTGTTTATTCTGTGGATTTGCACGTCGGAGGATGCATAGGAAACCGATTTATAAATCCCACTGGTTTTAACATGCCAGGTCGTTTTGTGTTGTGCATGAGGTTTTGTTCACAAAACGTTTTTTCAAGAGACATTGTGCACAATTGAGAAAAATTATGTCTGGGCTGTAATCACTCTTTTTATATTGATTGTTATGCTCACATGATCATAAATATTAGCCATGTTTAGTGCTGTGGAGAAATGAAGGTAATTGCTTATGATTAGAGCTCTTTCAGCTACGAGAAAGGATTGATTAGCATTTGCATGTACTCAAGGCAATATTGAGAGGCAAAAGGGACAAATATCAACATCAGTTATGTTCTGAGAAAGCATTAATCAGAAAGCCTAGTTTTAAAATTTTTTTCCTTACTTTTGTATCTTTAATTTCAGATCTCTTATGACCCAGTATTTCTGTTTATTGTCTTTTATTGGCTAGTCCAAATCAAGAAAAGTTCAGCTTCTTGGTTTTTCACATAGATCTTATAGTGTGTGAGCAGGTTCCCTTTATTCGTAGTTTGGCTTTTTGTGGCAATTTTTTTATCACTCTGCATAGTGCTGCTGGGTCTGGTTAAAAGCATACGTTCAGGTAATTGAAATGAGTGTCCATTGTGTGTGACTGTGTGTGCAGTTTTGGTTTTTGTTTGCCTTTTTTTTTTTTCTTTGCAGCCCATGTTATGGGTTCTTTTTATAGTAAAACACCGTACTGTCAGTGCTTCTGCCTATCTGTTGGTTACTATGCTGGTTACTATACCATTTTAGAAACGGTTTTAACCCTCAAGACAATCTGGAAGTTGCTTAAACTATTTGGAAAAGAGGAGTCGTTACTGCATAAAGTATCTGTGTGTTGTTTGTGTGCACAAAGAATTGTGTGTGATCTGCCTTTGGGAGCTGAGGGCCGTTTAGACTGTCCTGTTGGAAAACATGTGAGATCAAAGTCTGTTTTGCATGGAACGACATAAGCCAGAACTGCCACTGACATGAACAAATGAGTGTTTGTTGTGCATTTACTGACATAGTACCACAGGCCATTATTGTGTGTGAAACTGATTTGGTGTGGAATTCAAGGTTCAGATAAACATGCATATATTTATATGATAATGGGCTTCTCAGAACAATTTAATATTTAGTGTCTCTTTGATTGCCAGTAACTCAGTTTCTTGTTGTACTCTTGTATATAAACAAGCTCTCTTGTTTAGAAATAAGCTGAATATTTTTAATTGAATTATCTGCATCCTGTGGAGTTGGGGTTTTGTTTTTAATAGAGATTGTTATTTCCCTGTGTAATATCTCTTTTGTTTAAAAATCATACTTTTTGAATCCATGTTTGTCAGGCAATTGAAGACGGCAACTTGGAAGAAATGGAAGAGGAAGTCCGGCTTAAAAAAAGGAAGAGACGAAGAAATGTGGATAAAGATTCTGGAAAGGAGGAGGGAGAGAAAGCAAAGAAAAGAAGAGGGAGACCTCCTGCAGAGAAGTTGTCACCCAACCCACCCAAACTGACAAAACAAATGAATGCAATCATTGATACTGTGATAAACTACAAGGATAGGTGAGCTTGCAGATGGTCTAAGTTTCATGTGCTCTTTCTGATGATATTTCTCTGTACATTTTTTAATGGTTTCATTTTTGTTTTCAGTGGTTAGAAGGGTTTGCTGAGAGAGTATTTCTGAAAAGTAATTCTACTTAGGGCCAGATCCTGCAAGTCTTAATTTTTCTAGAGTTTTTTTAAAAGATCCATCTGATAGGCAGCTGTTGAAACTCAAACATAAAAAAGTAGTCACAGAGCTTCTGCTTAAAGATGGAGTCATTCTGCTCAGGAAGTGTACTTAAGAACGTTTAATTTGAGTGTAATTTTTCTTAGTGGTACAGTGTGTGTGAAGATCTATCTTTTCAAATACACAGCTACAGATTTATTAATGCAAGTTAAGATGGGTCTCACTATGACCGGAAAGACTGTCCAAAAAATACCACTCTTATCATGAGCCTCTGAGCTGCCAAAATTGAAACTCAGCATAATTAGTTGTCCACAGCTGAGATGGAAGCCTGCTTGTCAAGAAATTCCTGGTTTTAGCATGACAAAATGCTGAACTTCTGGATCTTAGCAAAAAAAGTGTTTCTAATATGAATACTTCAATTTTGCAGGTTTTCAAACTGAAAATCATCTATACTTCATGAAGAAGAAACTGAGGATTAGTTGATAGCATCTTGAATCCGACTTGTTTGAGGAAGTTATATTTTTTAACTCAACTTGTATTTGCCAAAAATCAGTAAAGCCTTCTTGTGTACTTATCCCTTGTTTGCTGTACCTTGAATAACTTAAACCATATAAAGAGAAATTACAAGCTAAATGAGTATTAAGGGCATTCAGAGAGAATCAAGAAGTATTTGCGTTAGGTGGCCCGTGCAATTGTAACAATATAATTTCTGCGTTTAAACAGCTTTCAGTTTGTCACATAAAATGGCAAGTCGCTCTCCGTTTTCTGCAACTCCTGTTCTGGGTCTGCTTGTACAAGTTTAATTTAGGCTGTACGTGGCAAACCACACGGAGCTGGGATGCCTGACTTTTTTGGCACACAACTGTTGAAATGAAGCATTCTGTGCTCTTTGGCCTCTATAGAGTACATCAAAAAGTTTATTGCATCAGAACAGGATTCACAGAAGTGGACATGATGAGCAAGAAACTGACTACAAACTCAGTGTATGCAGCTCGCTGTGAATCTGGACTAACAGGATAGCTGAGAAGGAAACAGTGTTTTACGTTCACCTATTTCAGTCGGGGCTGCAAGGAATCATCTCTTCATTTTGTATCCCTAGCCTTGAGATTTCTCCTGAAGCCAAACATTTCTGATCATGGTGCTACTTCTCCTTTCTAAAATAGGAAGCAAAGTTACTTCTGCTAGTAGGGTTTAGCTACTGATAATTACTGGAGAAGTTTGAAGATTTTTGCCTCTCACTTGTGCCCCCGGAAGTTCATACCTAATCTGTCAAAGTTAACAACTGTGCTATTACTTTGTGACAAAGTATACTTTTGCCGCACCCAGGAGCCCACATTTATGCGAGGCAGAGTTAGCTCCCACTGTAAGAAGTGTATGGAGCTCTATTCTGTTAGGAGTTAACAGTGACTATTAAACTGAGCTCTCCAGTGTGATGAGCTATACAGAAGAGTTCCAAGTTTCTGTATTCTGATTTTTTTTGGGAGCTTGCATCAAACCACCCAATCCTATGAAAACTGGGATGTAACAGAATTGCAAATTTAGGCATCAGGAAGCTTTAATATCATTAAAAGCTATGGGGTTAAGGTTGTTCTGGAGTTTGATGAACACTGTGAATGATTTTCAGCTTTAGGATTAAGCGGGTTTTAAGCATTGGAACCCCTCAGGTTTGTTGGGGTTTCATGTTTGTTCAGCTCTGGGCTTTTGTGTGTGTGAAGACAATTGGGGCAAGTATAAAGGGACAAGTTTATTGAAAGAAAGTAGGCCATAAGCTTCATCTGGGAAAAAGAAAAAAAAAAAAATTTTTTTTCATGTATTTAGTACTTGAATGCTTGAAATCATCTTTGTCATTAGCTTAGATTTTTCAGTGCTAATGGGTGTTTAATCTCTATTTTATAAAAGTCCAGAGGGCTGATCCAGACCACAGGGAGCTGATTTTGTCCCAAACGGTGATCAGGGAATACCCATGCAAAATCTTACAGACTTTGTCTTGAGTTGCTTTGTTAAAACCAATTCTTAAATCTTTGGAAGTTTTGTTGCAGTTAAAAAGCCAGCAGGAAAAAAAAAAGAATAAAAAAAAATCAAGAGAATGCATTGTTAAAATCTGTGAGAATCTCTGTGTGCTTTCTCTCATGCTTCCCCTGGCTTTGGAGAAGAGCTCCTTGTAAATGCAGAATCATTTCTGTGCTCCGATTAAAACCTTTTTTTTTAAAAAAAAAAAAAACAAAAACATTTTTCCATGGCCCCCACAAAAATCTAGAGTTCCATTTGGCTGCTTTTGTGTTGCGATTCCGTATGATGTTGACACAGGAAAGGACTGGCCATATATATGCCTTCATTAGTGTCTTATATTTGACTTCCCTTGTAGGCATTTGGGGACAAGTACAATCTTTTCCTTCCTTATTTAAAAGCATCCAACAAAATCAGTTGGGTTGCCTGTGTCTTGGAAAGCTAGAGTTGATCTACACAGTTATTATATAAATGTCAAATAAGATTAAACAGACAAATTAGCAAAATTTGAGGTAAATGTTCAGTGTAGAGAAATGGAGCATATAATTCTTTGCAAAGGAAATTCAGAGGTAGATAGCCAGCTACTTGCAAATGCCAGTAAAGAACTCCATGTAAGACAGTGAAATTAAGATGAAGTCAAATTACTGTTTATTTCTGTCATGTCCTCAGTGCAAAGGACATGCTTTTTCTTCAAGCCTTTTTCTTCAGATTTTTCTCTTTTATGCCATACTGTATAGGAACTCTAATATTTCCCTTTTGTCCCATCCCGCGTGAATATGGTACTGATTTTCATGCAGCATTCCATTAACAATAAGTTTAATAATTCTTACAGAGCAGTTTATAGCTACGAGCTATACAGAACCAAATTTCTTTCTAGAGAACTAGGAACACAGTAAAGGAGAAAAACGTTAAGTGTTTATGCTGAAATTTGACTTGGCTGGTAGCCTAACTGCATTAGTTTCTTGGAATTCTGATACCTGAGGTGTTCCCTTTGAAATAAAGCATATAGTAAAAATGGAGAAAAGGACAGAGATACGAGGCACTGTGAAAATGTTCAACTGTTTGGATACCTTTGGTGTGAGAGCAGTTGAGGTCCTTGTCAAGATGACAAAACTTGCTTCTTGCAGGCTGCTCTGCTTCAGATGACAGTATTGGGTGATGTGCTTTAAGCTTTTATTCACGTTGATAGACATTTCTTTATCATATTTTTGTGTTTATCTTTGTTACTCTTGAACCAGATAGTTGTACCTCAATTTGAAGATTTGTGGGGTATGCACCTCCAATCATTATGAAGTAAAAATGCTTACTGAATTCACTGCTACCTTTTTAAAACTGCACCTGTGGTCTTACTACTCAGCTTTAAGTGTCATACTGTAACATGTTGCCAGTTGTAGATACAGAGCAGTACTACAGATGCAGAGCCTTTTTTTTTTCTGCACTGCTTCACCATTATAAATGAAGCTGAGTTAATCTAGGTTTCACCTGTAAGGTCTTAGAATGAAGAATAAATCTGTAATGAAGCAAAAGATAGAAAAGATGGTCAGAATCCTCTGGCATCCGATCACCTGACAGTGAGTAGAAGATGTCTCTGCCCACCCATGGCAGGTCCCTTTGCAGCCTTGTACTTTGTTGTAATCTTGCAGCGTACAACACCTTCTTACAAGAAAGTTGAAATGCATCAGTCCAGCATTATTGTCACATTTTTCTCCCAGTTCTGATGCATTTAGCCTGTCTTTTCTCTCCTCTAAAATTAGGAATGCCCATAGAAATGGGTAATCGCAGAATCATGTGTAATACATATGTTATATTATGAGAAAGTAAAATGAGTTTGTATGTGAGTTTGGTTTGTAGCCATTTGGAAATGGTGGCAATTTTGCTAGAGTTCAGTGTTCTTTTTCATAATAAGGAATTTGTATGCCAGATTTGAGCCCCAGCTGTTGATTTTGCATCATGCAGACTTAGTCCCCCAAACTATCTTTGTTCTCTTTTGAAAGTTTTCCTTTATTTCTTACTTTAGAGGAATACAAGCTGAAAGTGTAGCTTCCCTTCTCTGATTGTTAAAATTAAGTGGAGAAAAAGAATGATACTTCATACCTTGTAATCATTCATCTTTCCTACAGTACACTGTCCTCTTTGGTATTACATTGAGTTTGACAGTTCCTGTCTAGGTGCCAGTTTGATGCTACTGCTAGTTTGCATTACCTTTGTTTAGATACCCACAGCCAAGTTCAAGAGTCTCAGGATGCTGGTAGCTTTAGTACATACAGTGATTTTCATTTATAACCAGCCTTTCTCTGCTGTTCGTGAGACTTAAAGTAAGGACATGCATGGTGTACTGGCAAACTTCACAAAGCCCTCCTCCCCATAACACGTGGCCATCGACCACATTTTAATAAAGCTGATAAGAAAATTAAAGGCTGGGGTTGTTGTGCCCTGTCTGTGTTTCCTGCTTAGCAAGAGACTTCCCTCTCTGTGGTGCTTAGTATTTTAACCACTGCAGCATTAAAGCCAAAATGTTTACATTTGTGGCCATAATATTCTTACAGGACATAGCTCAGTGAGAGGATTTCTTTTTTCTTTATATTAAATGGATTTTATTCAGACTGTTTCCCTGTGTTTCTCAAATTGCCAGATTTTAACTGTTGTAAAATGGTGAGTGATGTAATTAGGCATTGCTAATCTAACTAGTAATTAATTATGCCAACTGGTACCCTCAAGTATTCAAATACACAAAGCAAATAATTCTTATTTATAGCCAAACCAGAGTAATGAAATACACAGCCTTATGTCAAAACCAGGAATTATATTTTTAAGTATTTTGACCCACTTCATTTCAATGATAGGGACAGGTCCACCATGTATTACTGCAGTCAGTTCCAAAAAAAGAAAGAACTATTAAATACATTTAATGAAAATGAATCAACTCCCTACATAGCTGAGTTAGTGTTGGAAGCTGTTAAATACCAAGGAACCACCTTGCTCTGTGAGCTCTTCTAGTTCTCCTCCCACGCATACGCCTTTGTTTAAGGAGCATCCTTGTGAGTTATATTTGATTAGGAGTTGTAATTTGCACACCATGGTTCTGGTTCTGAGTGCTCTGACTAGGGTAGGACTCTCCATTCCACCCACTCTAAACTGAATTTCAGTATTTGTTAGAAGTGTGAAATTTGCCAGAAATGTGAGAACGTCTTGCAGTTACAGCTTCATAGTTGTCTCTTCTCTTTGAATCCAAAGGAGAAAGGGTGTCGATAGCAGTAATGCTTTTGACTGGTCCGTGGCAGCTTGCTTCTGGCCACATACTGCCCGGGAAAACAAACACAAAAGGACCCTTGTACAAATGAGGTCTAATTGTTCCTGCATTTAATTCCACTGATTAAATGGGTGGAAGTGTATGCTTGTATGCACTGTGTAAGCAGTTTGATGAAAATGACATAAAATCAGAAACATTGAGCACAAATACTTTTCTAAGCAAAAATGTCTTAAAAATTAGCAGTATTTTTACATGAATATTAACTCACACAACATGCAAGATTTTTTCATGTATGCACGCCTAGGACTAGCATGTGGAGCTGATGCAGTAGCAACGAACTGTCACTCAGCAGTTCTTTCACAGTTGAGTCTCTTAATTTATTCTGGTCCTTCTTCCCTTCAGCACGTAGCCTCCTAGTTGCTAGGCAACCGTATGTGATTTTTATTGCGCATGATTTTCATGTGGTAGTTGTTGTGGTTATTATTTTCTAATTACAAAAGTGGGGATGGGGATTAAAATCAGAGTTGCATTCATAATTGCCAAATTTCTCCTGCTGTATCCATGACACAACCATTTGAGATTATGTGGGAAAAGTTCACATTACAGTAGAGATGCACATATACAAAGGGAGCAGAAGATAGTATTTCTTTGTGAGAGGAGTTTCTATAAAAATGATAGAACAGAATAAGCTGTTATTGATCTGAGTAGACAAAACCAGGCAGTAGTCTTCTGTCTGTTGAATATTTCATGCCCTTAATGCTTTTTCTTTCACAGCCTTAAATGATTCTTGGTAATTAATTGTATCAAGCAAAAGCTTGAAGGTTTTCTATGACATTCTTAGTTTAAAAGAATCTGTGAACAAATCACAGTTGGCTAGATTTCTATCTTGAAAATAGGATATTGCTGTTTAATAATTTACTGCTGATATATATTTAATATAAAATGCAACATAAGGGTGGGTGGTGTATGAAAAAGGGGAAAAAATTACATAGCCATTAGATAAAAAGCTCTATAATCATCAGGAGCTTTTTTAATAGGACAAATATGCTGAATATATTTTAAAATTTGATCAAAATCAGAGTATTTTCTTTGTATTTAAATCATTCTGTTTGTTGTTCGGCTCTGAAGCGTAGTTGAAGCAATACCAGCAGCAGTGGTTTAGTAATTTTTCTCAAATAGATTCTTCCGTTAAAGGAAAGCTGCTGAAGTTTAAAACACAGCAGTGATATCTCAATCCTTCTGCATAGCAAATCCAGATTCATACTGCACAAATTTTTGAAAGCAAGTTGTCACACTTTTCAAAGGATTAGCTTACAACTATATCTTATGTCATTATATTGCACAGATTTGTTAAAATAACTTGATTCAGTTTGTGAAATCAAGCACACAGACCAATAGGATAAAACAAACAAAAAACCAAAAAAGGTAGGAACCTAGTGCAATTCCCTCAGGAAGGTTTGTTACAGTATAGAGTGTAATTGCATGACAGGGTGCTACCTTGCTTTTTGTTGCTTTTCCAGACGACCAGTGCATGTGTACAAGGTGAATGCTGATCACATAATGAATGAATGGCTGAACTCCCCCTGGGCTTCTCTGTAATGCTCAGAAGGAGTCTTAATATTGTGTAGATACAGAACTTTCTTCACATTTTATCCTTACTCTACAAATGAGGAATAAGGAGTACCCCTCTTGGACACTAGAGGTCTGATTTCGGAGAGTACTTAGAGTTCTGTAGGTTCAGAACAAATTTGATTGATCTCAGTTTCAGCTGTGAGGGCTCAAAACTTCTTTGGATTAACAAAACAAAAAAAATAAAAATAAAATACAGTCCTCGATTTGCAAAGAAGTAGAAACACATGTTGATTTAGTTGGTTGTGTAGTGTGTGCTTAATGCATTGCTTTTCCTTACATTGCTTTCAGTTTGTCTTTGAGAGAACAGTCTGAGATGAAGACAGGTTCTGTCAGATCGCATGAAGGAGTTACTCACATAGATCATTAACAAGATTGGTGGGTTTAAATCCATAGTATGCACACCTCCCGCTTTGATAGGGGAAGTATGAAAGTAATTAATCTGTCTCTTTGATGTGACTCAGTACCAAAGAAGATGGGAGGTGCAGTGGCCTGAGTTCCACAACTACTTGCTGGCACAAATGAAATGACAAGTCTTGGAATAACAATTACCTGGTCATTTTATGACTTCCTCTAGTTCATTAACAGGGTGCTTCCCAATTAATTTGTTGGATGAAATCGATAGTAACTACCTCGAGTATGAGGTGCAGGTGGTCTTCAGGGTATCTAAGCCAACAGCTTGACAGAGTAGATCACTCTCATCTTCTCTGACAGAGATGTGCAGTGCTCTGTTTTGTCTCACCATGCAGGGGCAACACCCACAAGTGTGTACATATATGTGCCACAATCTTGCTGTAATGTAAGCAGGCAAAGGGAATGGCTGCTGCTGCTGCAAGTCAGACAGAAGCTGTCAGAATGAGACAGAGGCTTTTGGTTTCTAGGTTTGCGTTGGATGGAATAATACTCTAGCTGCCAGTTGGCACCTAGGCTGTTGATTGGACAGCACTGATTAGCAAGCTGCAATCAGAAAGTTTACATTATTGTCCTCTGATGCAAGGCATATGAGGAACAGCAGTGTCCCAGGACAAAACCGAAAACAGTAAGAAATCTTGGATTAGGTGATGAACAGCTACTTGAAAATGTAGGAAATGAGGAAATTTTGTTTATTTTTGTTCATTGGTTCAGGTCCATAAGAAGAATAGCATCTGCTCAAACTCTGATGATATATCAGACATCAAGAAATTCTTAACATATAGTAGGTACTCATGACTCTCATAAAAGGTGGAGCAGTTCTATGCTTTTTATCATCCTTACCCTCCATGACAGAACTGCCTCAGTTAACCTTTGATTCAGTATTAGTTTAATGTGTCTGATAAGTTCACACATGACTGTGGAGGGTAACAGCATGGGACAAGCTCAGATGGAGACCAGGAAGTTACCATCTGAAGATGCAGATGAGAAAATGGGGAAACAGAGAAAACAGAGAAAACTTTTTTGAGTATCTGTGGGGACACGAATCATGTGAATATGGGCTGGGAATTGGTTGTGAACGCTATGTGCCGCGAATTAGTTCTTCTCAGCAGAGCTTTTTTCTGCTACTTTGTGAAAAAAAATGATACACATAGGATAAGAAAAGAAAACCTGTAAGTGCCATCAGCACATTGCCTCTCCAGTTGACATATAGCCATGTATTATTTGGGATGCCACAAATAAGAAGATCTAAAAAAAAAAAAAAAAACAAAAAAAACAAAAACACCTCGATTTGGAACTGTAGAAATAGCTGTAAGAGACAAACAATAGGACATCTGGAAATCTTAGAAATTCTGAACACCTGTAAGTGATAGGCAATCTTCCTAGAGTATGAAAGCCTTTTAGATAACCCATCACTTTATTTCAGATGACTGGAAAAGTACAAATGGCAGTATGTTTTTCAATACAGTTACAGGGATCTTTGCAGAAACCTGGTAGTCATTAATGAAAGCTGCTTTTTTGTTGTTGTGGTGGTAACATCTGGTTAAGTCTGAGAGCAATCAGGGTCTGGTATAGTGGAAATCAGTAAGAACAAATGGTTTGTTATGACAGAAAAGTACAAAACAACTATAAAATGACCAGGAAGATAAACTTACAGTGACAGGAGGGATACTTGCTAAAAATTAGCTGAGACTAGAACAAACTGAAAAATGCAAGACTCAGTGAATTACTGTAGAATTCAGATTCAGGTCCTGATCCTGCTTATATAAAGCCTTCTACACATAGGATCCTATGATGGACGAGTGGTGTCCCTCAGGGATCAGTGTTGGGACCGGTCTTGTTTAGCATCTTCGTCGCTGACATGGACAGTGGGATTGAGTGTGCCCTCAGCAAGTTTGCCAATGACACCAAGCTGTGTGGTTCGGTTGATACACTGGAGGGAAGGAATGCCATCCAGAGGGACCTTGACATGCTTGGGCTGATGCCAACCTCATGAAGTTTAACCATGCCAAGTGGAAGGTCCTACACCTGTGTCAGAGCAATCCCAGACACAGCTACAGGCTGGGCAGAGAAGAGATTCAGAGCAGCCCTGCGGAGAAGGGCTTTGGGGTGCTGGTCGATGAGAAAATGAACATGAGCTGGCTGCAGTGTGCGCTTGCAGCCCAGAAAGCCAACCATATCCTGGACTGCATCAAAAGGAGCATGAGCAGCAGGTCAAAGGAGGTGATCCTGCCCCTTTATTCTGCTCTCATGAGACCTCACCTGGAGTATTGTGTACAGTTCTGGTGTCCTCAACATCAAAAGGACATGGAACTGTTGGAACAAGTCCAGAGGAGGCCACAAGAATGATCAGGGGACTGGAGCACCTCCTGCATGAAGATCGGCTGAGAAAGTTGGGGCTGTTCAGCCTGGAGAAGAGAAGGCTGCGTGGAGACCTTATAGCAGCCTTCCAGTATCTGAAGGGGGCCTATAGGGATGCTGGGGATGGACTCTTCATTAGGGACTGTAGTAATAGGACAAGGGGTAATGGGTTAAAACTTAAACAGGGGAAGTTTAGATTGGATATAAGGAGGAAATTCTTTCCTGTTAGGGTGGTGAGGCACTGGAATAGGTTCCCCAGGGAGGTTCTGAATGCTTCACCCCTGGCAGTGTTCAAGGCCAGGTTGGACGAGGCCTTGGGTAATATGGTTTAGAGTGAGGTGTCCTTGCCCATGGCAGGGGGGTTGGAAGTTGATGATCTTAAGGTCCTTTCCAACCCTAACTATTCTATGATTCTATAAATTAGATCAACAGCACAAAGGGTATTGATTAAAAAATCAGAGCAAGGTTCAATTTATGATTTTCTGAAAGATTTTTTTTTTCTTATGATTAGATTGTATGTGTGTATGTTTTGTGAGAAACTTCTAGTGATTCTTTATATTATTGGTTTGTTTGTCTCAACAGTTCAGGACGGCAGCTAAGTGAAGTCTTCATTCAGCTCCCTTCTAGGAAAGAACTACCAGAGTATTATGAATTGATTAGGAAACCAGTCGACTTCAAAAAAATAAAGGTAACCTTTTTTGGAAATGGAGATTCCTCCATTTCTATATTATATAATAGAGTGACTATGAAGTTGCATTAAAACTACAAGAATGTGAATTTTACCTGTATTTGTATTTTAAACATTGTAACACACCTTGCTATGAATTTTATTTAGTGTATGTTGCAATATATCACTATAATTTCAAAGCCAAATTAAAATAAAGCCGTGTGACATGGGTGACACTCCAGAGATGATGTCTCAGTGTCTTTTTTGCAAAGATGTAATTACAAATCCGTATAAGCACATCTTTGATAAAAACACACTGTTTGAAAAGTTTTAATGGTTCTAGGGGAATTTAGTCCCCCCTAAACTAGCATCACGTCTTGGAATAGCTAAGTCAGATCCAAATACAGTTTGTCAGATTGGATTTATGCAACTTGTTGCATATTAGGTAATGTCTTAACTCTCTGATTTTGATTCGTGTCACAGCTTATTTAGTTTCTATGCTAAAAAGAAGAAACTGTAACTCCTTATACCACAAGAGCTCCATTTCTGTTGCTTCTGTACCTTCCAGTTCATACAGAAATTGCTTAATTTTTTACTCTATTAACTATACATTTTAAGACTTTATTTATTTGTTTTAAACAGGCACTTGTCTAGATGCTTCGGGTTTTGTTTTGGTTTTCTTTGTGGTTTTTGGTGTTGTTTTTTTAAGAGAAAGCTTTGAATGTGTTGAAATCAAATTCTAATTCAGTATCCTGTCTGTTGTTTTTTTTTCTGCACCACTTTCTGCACTGCCCATCCATACTTCTCTTCATTTCCTTCACAAATGCAACAGGAAAGAATTCGCAATCATAAATATCGAAGTCTTGGAGACTTGGAGAAAGATGTCATGTTGCTCTGCCACAATGCTCAGACATTCAATTTGGAGGGATCGCAGGTCTGAATGAACCACTCTGTGCTAAACATACAGGTTTTCCCTACCTAATGTTTTCAGTGCTCGTGGATTTTTTATATTCTATATATAAATCCTGTGTTTTAATTCTTATTTTGAGTAGAGAAAAATGACCAGATTCCTAGAATCATCTGTAATTCACTTGACAGAGCTGCAGTCTGTGCATGCAGTGAAAATTATTTGATTCTGATTCAGAGATCTTTTTTTTTTCTGATCTGCGTAGTTAGAGCTGCAGTTAAGACTGTTTCAATCTATGGTAAAAGGCTGTGTGTGTAGAGGTGTCAATTTTAAGGGACAGTAGTAATAAACCCCAGATGAAAGGTTTAGGAGGTGAGATACCTTGTCTCAAACAGATGTGTTACAGACAAGAATGTACTTAGTGCTGTGAATTTGGAACAGGACACTGGCAGAAGAGGAAGGACTGACTACAAAATCTGGATGACAGATACGAAAGTTGTCACAATACCATGATACATAGTCTTGAATGATTGTTTTCATAGATGAAGCCCAAATCGTGTGATGCAAACACGATATTAAATTGAAACAGAGAACATGAAGTCAACTCCTCTAATGTGTAAGAGGAGGAATTTGTGTTAGAAGAAGCCTAAGTAAAAGTAAGACGAAGGCTGATGCTGCCAATACTAATGCGTCATTCAAATTCCTAAACATGACTGATGACCCTTAGCTGACCTGGAGAGTTTATATTAAAATTTAAGAATTAAAAATTAAAATGAGAATGCAATTAATTATGAAGGATTCTTAAATACAGCTCATCATTATGTTATTTTTTCTATCTAGAGACATAAAATGCTTTCTGTAATATATGCAATATTTTTACTGTCTTCAGTTATATGGAAACAACCTATAAATCAGCTAAAAAATATCTTAGCATGGAAATTAATAATGGTAGGAAGTGTGGGACAAAAATTTGCTACCTGTCCAAGTGAACTGCAATTTACTGCTTAGTCCCATGGCAGTAAAACAGATACAAATATCGAATGATAACCACTTAATAAGAAAAAAAAGGTGAAAGAAAACTAATACTACCAAAAACTGTCACTGAGACTTTAGAGAATGGTAAAAGTTGGTAGTGGAGGTAAAAATCAAAGTACTAGCTAAATGGGAATAATAATGAAATTAGTCTCATGAGAATGACTCAAGTTGCTAATGGGAAACTGGACTCTTGTTAAGCAGAGGTGGTAGAATTGACAGGAGTAATCCTGAGTGGGTAGAAACATTGAGTAGATACTGCTGTTCTGTTTGGAAATAACCCAAGTTATATGAGAGTGTTGCAGTATTATTTTCTATTCCAGTGTACGAACTTTAATGACCAAAGCTAGCATTACTTATTTATAGCATGAAGCCCAGATAACTCATAAGTATCATTTTTAGGTTTATTTCTAGTCAGTTCTCATACCATTCATTTTGTTTCCCAGAGAGTTGTAGGACACTTCTGCAGCAGTCCAGTATTTAAGGCTACTTCATGTACTTTGCAATAGTTTGTGTCCAGCTTTTCTCTGATATACCAGTTCACCTCAGTAAACTAGATTATTTGCATGCAAACCCAAAAACAACAGGCTAATTCAGGCAGTTGTTTAAGTAAAACTTGAGTTGTTCTGCTGGTATGATGCATGCTGCTTTTCTTTGGTACGGAGCAGTTCCATCTGAGCTGGAGACTTAGTAGGGGTTTCAGGGAGAGAAACTGCATCTTGAGGCTTTTGTCCTTAGTGCAACCTCAGTGGTTTGAAATGTTCTTCATATTGTAATGGTCAAATGAAACACAGACATGTAAGGGGTTAAAAATATTCCGTGTCTATTGAAACAGAAGATTTGTTATTAAGGCTGTCATTTGTCATGAAGTTCTGTTGTCATTGCTTCTCCCATTTTAAGGAAGTTTAACTGTCATTGCTACTTATTTTTTTGAAACCTGCTGGAATTGGATTTCAGTCAAAATAAAAAAAACTTTTACTCGCTTAGCTTTTCCTGAAGCAGTGCCAGGTTTTTTTCGGGATTGTAATAGATACTAAATATTACAAACAATTCCACATTAAGCTTAAATAATTTTTAAAACTTCTTTATTTCCCTAGGAAATCCTGTTTAAAAGTCTGTGTCGCAGTGATACTTCAAATATGTAGTGACCGGCATTAAAAATTGAAATGTCATATGTGTCCTTAATTCTTTTTGTCTTAGAAAAGTGTTTGTTCTGGGAAAGGACAGAAAGGTTAGTTGAAAGAAGCATTCCTAAGAACAATGGAATATGTTAAGCCTGTGTGTAAGAAAAACAAATGGTCCTCATGAGGAGCTGAGGGGCTTCTATCAATAGCTGACTTGAAAAGAAGTGGGCATAAGAAAAAATCAATAATCACTTGACTTAGAGGAAAGCAGCTGTAGGGTCCCACAGCCCACTAATGTCGTAAGACAATAGGAGAAAAAACTTTTCAAAACACTTATGATCATATATGTCAAGAAATTTTATCATAGTCAAGAGCAGTCAAACATCTCATGACAAAATGTACAGCAGTACTTACAGAATGGGGAACAACCTGCAGTGAGACATGGTGGTCAAGTGAAGAGAGATTGCATATTTCATGTGAAGTATTAAAAAAAAGTTTATCTAGTTAATTTTGTTGAACCTGCAGAGTATTAGAGCAGTTTTAACATACAGATTATATAATAGCAGCCAAAAAACTTCAATTATCTTTCTCAAAAATACCCAGTGTTCTTTTATACAGGGAAGTATGTAATATAGCCAAAGGACTAGTATGAAAGCCAAGGTGGTTCAAGTGATGATGGTCATGAAGTCCAGCAAGGCCAAATGCAAGATCCTGCATGTGGTTCAGGGAAATCCCAAGCACAGCTAAAGGCTGGGTGGAAAATGAATTGAGAGAAGCTCTGAGGAGGAGAGCTGTTAGACGTGTTGGTAGATGAGATTGCATCAAAAGGAGCGTTACCAGCAGGTTGAGGGAGGGGATTCTAACCCTGTACTCTGCTCTCATGAGACCTCACCTGCAGTTCTGTGTCCAGCTCTGGTGTCCCCTACACAAGAAGGATATGAAGATACTCGAGTGAGTACAGAAGAGACCACAGAGATGCTCAAAGGACTGGAGCACCTCTGCTGTGAAGACAGGCCGAGAGTTGGGTTTGTTCAGCCTGGAGAAGAGAAGGTTCCTGGGGAGACCTTGGAGCAGCTTCCGGTGCCTAAAGGGAGCCTACAAGAAACCTATAGAGGGACTTTTTACAAGGATATGTAGTGACAGGAAAAGTGAGAATGGCTTTAAACTGAAAGAGAGGAGATTTAGGTTAGGTATTAGGAAGGAATTCTTCATTGGGAGGATGGTGAGACACTGGCACGGGTTGCTCAGAGAAGCTGTGGCTCCCCCATCCCTGGCAGTGCTCAGGGCGAGGCTGGATGGGGCTTGGAGCAACCTGGTCTAGTGGGAGGTGTCCCTACCCGTGGCAGGAGGTTGGAACTGGATGAGATTTAAGGTCCCTTCCAGTTCAAACCATTCTGCGATTCCATGACTCTATACCCTTCTATTAACCGTTCTTAACTGTTCAGTGCTAAATTGTCCAGGGCTTGGCTCCTGACATTTTACACAACAAAATGTGCAAGCTCATTTGTTAAGGTGATTACAAAGGACCAGATACTCAGCAAGGCAACAAGATTTTTACCATGTTAATCCAAGAAGTGTGTTACAAGTCAAATGTAGTCCTCTCACTGCTGAGAGTCCCTTCCTGCTTGAGTCTAAAGAGAAAATACGAGGTACCAGAGATACATGACAAGCTACATACAGAATGTCTGAAAACAGGTGCTAAAGTTAGAACAAATACTTTGTCTATGTGAGAGAAGGAAGGAATGAGCTGCTTGGGATAAATTATTTTCCTTGTGGCCACTTTGGATTTCAGAAAATAACTGTGGATAATTAGTCACTGTCATCAACTGTATCACTAGACTATGACCCATTTTTAAATTAAGGTGCTTTCTGCTGAAGTCTGTTGCTTTGGCAGTTTTTAAAGGCTGTGATGATCTAAAAAAAACACACAATAGTTCCTGTGGTAGTAAAAATTATCAGAAAAACATTAACTGGACATTTTATATGTAATACATTTTAAAATCTGAATTTTTTGTGCTCACTATTGACAAATTTCTTAATTTAAAGCATGAAAATTTAATGTTGGCATTTCTTGTAAAATTCATGCAACAAGCATTGTTACTCAGTATTTGAAAAGGCCGTATACTCTGTGGGTTTGCATTGGAAATGAAGGTCTGTGCTGTAAATTTTTGATACTGCTTGACTTTACAGTTCTGACATAGATTTGTATTCATACCATAGATCTATGAGGATTCTATTGTTCTTCAGTCTGTGTTCAAAAGTGCACGACAGAAGATTGCCAAAGAAGAAGAAAGCGAGGATGAAAGTAACGATGATGAAGAAGAAGAAGAAGAAGAAGAATCAGAATCAGAATGTGAGTCCCCTCCTCAATACTGAAATGAAAGTACATCTAGGGATGGAAGGGGAGCTTTTCCACAGTTTCTGCATGGAGACTGATTATAAGGTTCTATTTTCTGTTGGCAAGAGTAACTTACTAAGTTTGCTACTTTGGGTGTTAACAGTCAGCTTAAGTCTTTTGGCTGTATGTTCTGCCTGTACCCCTTAGAGTACAGTAAACTATTTTTAAGCCAGAAACAATTCACAGAGATGCTTTGTAGAAGCTGATTTGACTGGACATGAGTATAAACCCTTTTGGTCCTCTTCATGTTATTTGTAAATAGAAGTTCCTGGAAAACCTAGAAACAGGCTTTAGCCATGGGTGGCCATCGTTCAGGCATGACGTGACATACAAAACTCACTAACTGGTTAAGAACCAGAAGACATTGGAAATGTTCTTCGGTTTGACAAGGCCTAATTGAAACTAGTATTGTTTCAGAAGCAGGAGGTGACACTCTGTCAGTCACTGGAGACTTGGAAACATGATACAATGGAAAATGAGGGATCCCTTCATTCCATTTTCTGCCACCCAATAGATCTGCCCATATATTCCAGCTCCCCTAGCTGTCTGATTACAGAAACTGTAATATCTGGCCTACCCTTCCAAATACGTCACACAGGTCTGCAATGCATGCAATTCATGATTAGCCAGTCAGTCACCTCGGCATAGCACTTCTGAAGTTTAAATAAAATGTCTGTTTGTACAAAGGATAAATATTTCTGTGTGCAAGGACGAAAATATTTTTAGATGTGTATCTTCTCACAGGACCTGTAGACACTGTGCATGTGAGAATGAAAAGAATGGACATGGTCAACTTAAAGTTATTCTTTATAGTTTGGTACAAATGACTTTTAAAACTGTACAGAAGTAGAGAAATAAAATCAAATACTTCTTATTCATTGTTCCAGAGTGCAGTTAAAGGACAGAAGGAAGTATCAGGCTGCTACGAGGGGTGAATTTCTGTGAACAGAGACAGCATTTAAAAGTGAAAAGTTAAATGTAGTCTTTTAAAATATTTGCAGCAAAATCCGTGAAAGTCAAAATCAAGTTAAATAAGAAGGAGGAAAAAACTCGGGAGAAGGGAAAAGGCAAGAAGAGACAAAGCCGAGCAAAAGCCAAGCCTGTTGTGAGTGATGATGATAGTGATGAGGATCAAGATGAAAATGTAAGTTTTGATCACTGAGACTGTGGAAGTGGTTACAGTGATTGTGTCTCTACCCTGTCCCGCTTGCTGTAAGAGTTCTCAACTATTCATGCTTAAGCAAATGTTTAATCTGTAGTGATCATCGTGAGAAAATAAGGCAGGGGTTTTAACTGTACCTGGGTGTGCTTATGAGATCTGGTCGAAATGCTGAAAGACAAGAAGTCAAAGCAATTCAGAGCTCATTTCTTGGAGGTGATCTACTTTCATTGAATCTTTAAACCTCACGGTCTGTTTGCTTTTGTCCACAGATGAAAAACTGATGGCTTGACATTTTTTTTTTTCCTTTGGTGGGTGCTTCTACTATTGCAACAAATGAAAACAGAGCTCTTCCAAGTTGTTAAATGTCTGCATAGAAAGAAAGATCTGGTGTTTCCTGACTCTGTGTCTTCCCTTCTCTAAAGAAGTCAACAGCAATTTAATGAAATGTCATGAAAAATAAATGTTATATAACATCATACCTTTCTTAAGGCTATCTTGATTTGACAGTTTGTCATTTTTCTTCCTGTTGCTTTCTTTTTTGCTTTCTTTTTTTTTCATTTTTTTTCCTTCTTTAACAAATTCCACAGCATAGCTGGCAAAGAATTTCTGACTTGTCTTGTGTCTCTTACCTCTAGGACCAGTCGGAAGCAAGCGGAAGTGATGATGAGTGATCCATAGGGTTTATTTTCTTGGCAGAACTGACCCCTTCCCCTTCTCTTCTCCCTTCTCCTATTTTGCACCCAGTGAACACAGTTTGTCAAATAGACATTGGGTTGTTTCTGTATCCTTACTCTCTATAAATTAGCTTTAGGATAGTGCCAGACAAACATATGATATCATGGTGTAAAAAAGCAAAAAATGTAACATACTGTGACCAAACGGGCCGCAAAAGATTTAAGAACAAAACAACAGCAAAAAGCTTTTGATGGAAAATGTGGGTTGATAGTATATTTCTATGGACTGGTTTTAACTTGGTAATGGGTAATGGTTTGATTGTGCCTGGTTTTATCATTTGATAGAATGTTTTTCAGTGGCATCAGAAAGAAAAAAAACACAAGTCTTTTGTAGCATTGATAACCAGGAAAAGCCATTAAAAGCCACTGGTTATTTTATTTTTCATCAGGCAGTTTTCAAAGTTTTTATTTGTTCTGTATTGGATTTTTACACTGTGGTACATATATGCAACTTTGTTTAATAGCTTATAAATGTACAGTAGTTAGCCTTCATCCACTTTGTCCCATATGCATTTTTACACTTTATGCTTGATGATCTTCAGAAAAACGCTTTTTGAATTGTATCAAAATTATGTCTACTGTAAACTTTGCTTAACTTTTTCTCCTTGATTAAAAAAGTTGGGTTAAAAAAATGCTATTGAATATTGCAATCTATATAGTGTAATGGATGGCTTCTTTCATCAGACTGATCTTCTATGTTACCAATGTGGATTATCACCTTTCCCTAAAGTGTACTTAATCTTTGCTTTCTTTGCACAATGTCTTTGGTTGCAAGTCATAAGCCTGAGGCAAATAAAATTCCAGTAATTTTGAAGAATGTGGTGTTGGTGCTTTCCTAATAAAGAGATAATTTGTTTCTGTAGTCGTGGCCTAGTGTTAGGAGTTCACAAAAATCTTTTTATAGTAAGGATGGCAGGGCAGGAATGTCTCGTGGAGAGAGGCCCACTGTGGTCTGTCCTGATTGTAAAATAACTCGTTCAAATAGCATAGACATATTTGCAGAGACAAGAGACGTACTACATGTTAAAATAAGAATAGTAAAGTGGAAGTAGTAAAATAACACCTTGAAGTAAATGTGTAGTTCCCTTACCTAATTACAATTGAAGTGATTAAGCAATAAAATAAACATTTCTTTTTCTTTCTTTTTTTTCTGTATGTCCATAGGTCTCAGTGGGCATGAATACCATTACTTATGGAGGCAGTCAGCCCAGCTATAAGTCAGTTTAAGTATTATCTTGAGGTATCAGGGTTGTGATGTACTAAGATGTGGTAGTGTGAACATTTGAACTACATATCTACAGTTAATGTTGCTAATGATGAGTAGAAAACATGGAAGCTTAGGACCCGATTTGTAAACAGAGCATTTCCGTGTTACCTGAACAGTGTATTTCTCTGTTTGTGTCTTCATCTCATCTCTTTACACTGCCTTGCAGTATGTTATTTGCTTCAGATTTTTCTAGCTCAGTTGAAAATTGATTTATAAGTTTGGTGCGCATTTGTGTGTATTAGCCCTACAATGAGATAAGTCAGCTTTGCTTAGTTTCAGTAGCTTCAGACATTTGCCCCATCTGAATGGAAGACCAGTATTTCTCAGAGAGATCACATTGACCTTAGAGAGACATATTGGCAAGACTAGTGTCTGAAGCAGCTATGCAGAAAACAATCTGGTGGTCCTGGTTGACACCAAGGTGAACGTGAGCCAAGAGTGCGCTCCTGTGGCAGAGGTTAAAAGTATCTTGGACATTAGGAGTGTTGCCAGGGTCATTCATGCCCTCTACTTGGCACTACTGGTATGTATCTGGAGTGCTTTGTCCAGTGGTAGACTCCAAAGTAGAAGAGAGACGTGGACATACCGAAGAGAATTCAGCGAGGGACCATTAAGGTGATTAAATGACAGGAGCACAAGACATACAAAGGGAGGCTGAGAAAACTGGGACTGTTCAGCCATGAGAAGGCTCAAAAGCATCTTGCCAATTTGAATTAGTATCTGAAGGGAGGGTGCAGAGAAGGCAGAGCCAGGTTCTTTTCACTGGTGCCTAGTGACAGGATGAGAGGCAATGGGCACAAACTGAAACACAAGAGGTTCCCTGCAAACATGAGGAAACTTCTTTCTATGGGGGTGACTGAGCCCTGGCACAGGTTGCCCAAAAAAGTTTTGGAGTCTCCCTTCTTGGAGATACTCAGAATCCGTCTGGACATGGTCCTGGGCAGCTGACTCTAGGTGTCCCTCTTTGTGCAGAGAGGTTGTACAAAATCACCTACAGAGGTCCCTTCCAACCAACCATTCTATGATTCTGTAATATGGGATAGTTTATTTTGCAGAAGCCATTCTGTCTTCAGTGACAGTTTTGTAAGACCATATATAAATGTTATTTTTTCACTGCAAAATGCAATAAGTCTACCAACTCATTATGCATGACAAGAAACATGTAGCAGTAGGCTTCAGTCACTGCTGACGTAGACTGGATTTAAACTGGCAGTTTAGATGTAAAAGACACAGTATCATGTTACCAATCCCCAGAGTCCCTGATGACTTTGCAGTGACCCAGTTTGATTTATTTTTCAAGAACTCATTATTTACAGATGAGTGTTCACCTGGAGAGTAAAAATGAACTAAGAAGACCCAACATTTCTGTTAAAAATTAAAGATGACTCTTTTTTAGTCAGTAACTGTAAGCTGTATGAGTATATTGTTTTGAATGATGGAAAACAATCACATTCTTAGCTGCAGGTTTTGTTTTATCAGATCTAAGTAATTACGAATTATTTTTAATTTCCCTCTGAGTTTCAAGAATAAGTGCAATTATCGTTAGATTAAAATTGCTTTATGACTGTCAGTTCATGCCTCTGCCTCTGCTGAAATTGGTCCTGTTACTTTACTTATGGTTTGAATTTGTTTCTACCCAGAGTAATTTTTTAATTGATATCTTGCTCTGTATAAATATACTGCATTTTTCAAGATCAGGATTTTTCCTGGTAATCTCAGCACATTACTATTTGAAGAAAAGGTTTCTGGGTAAATTGTTAACGTATGTAACCTTCCAAAATCTTTACCAAAATAAAAGAGGTGGAAATCTTTTGTTAACTTAGGTAGAAATCCATGTTAAAGGTGGAAGCACACTTCCCCTTTTGCTGGATTCCCTGTCTAGTGAAAATTGACATGGAAATCACCTGGAATAACTTTTGCACAGTACACAAATAAAAGCACAATGCTACAATCCATATTGAGGGAAATTAACTCCTTTTCTACCTTAATTTCAGAAAACTGTAAAATTAGAAATGATGTAGCATGGGCACTGAGAAAGCAAAGTGAAGTAAATGGCAGGAGGTTTTCTTACTGCATTTGCTTCTTGTGGGAACTAGGTAGCAATGTAAGTGGGCCAGATGAATAACATCTAAGCGCTTTTATACATTTCAGATGCTGTTAATATTTTTTTTTTCCCCTCACCTACCTTCTGAAAGAAAAAAATAAAATGGAAAACCTTTTGCTCAGTAGTATAAATGGCTTCCTGCTTAAATGTGTCTGGTCCTCAATACAAAGTACTGCACTGGCTGTTTTCAGAACCACATATATTTTTGTTTTCCTTGTCATGTATTTTTGGAATAGAAGTTCCAGGGTGTTCCTTCATCCCCACCTTTCTGGCCCTGGAGTCATATTCTGCAGTTGCTCAGCTCATGCATAAAGCTGGCGGTTCAGTGATTGTTGAAGCAGAGAGATCTGGCAGGGTCTGTCATGGCAAACACTGCCACAGCTGCTGTGCACTGTAAGGCAAAGGCGCAGCTGATGCAGTAGTAAGCCTCGAAGAGTGTGCAGTTACTAAGCTGTTGGTACATGCTCAGTCCTCTCAACTACCCAAGGAGTGCCTTGATAGCTCTATTATGCACAAGTTAGTATCAACTTTTTCATTAAAACAAGACTTGGACAATAGGGTTTGCTGAACTCATAGACTAGAAAACAGGTCACCACATGTTAAAAAAGGGAAGTTTTCATAAAAAGATTTTTAGACTGTTTTCTTACATTCCCTTCTGCTCATCCTCCAAAATACTTTAAAATTCCTGAAGAAAAAAAATACTTTTTTGATTTTTAAGAGGCACTTGAATTGTAAGTTGAAACATTACCTAAGTTCTGTAGGTTCACAAAAGGGCTAGCAAAAGTAGTTGTTGTCAATAGAAGAGAAATAAATTCACTAAAGAAAAAACAAATGATACCAATTTTGACTCCTTTGCAGTAGAACTGTTATATCATTCTAGCAGACTCACCCCTAATCAAAGGATAGAAGGTCACACCTGCTTTCTAGACACTAGGCCTTGTCCTTCCATTTGCTTTACTTGAGGGTTCTGAATATGGCAATATTTATCATACTTTTGACTCAGTATTTACACAGATAAATGAGTGTGCTAAGGGACTTACTGAACCCTCTGCCTTCATCTGATGCTGTTATGCATCAATCAAATATTTTTATTCCACTCTAAGGAGCTTGTATTTCAATCCTTATGGTATTTTACTTCTCCCATATTTTCATGACCACAGCAGACATAGTAAGAACAAAATTCTTCTCCAGTTACATGATAACAGCTTGTGTTTTCCTCCCATGTATGCCAAGTTGCTGTCAAAAGCCGAATCGCAAAAAATAACTGCAACACGAAGTTCTTGCATTTCAAAGTGACCAAAGGCTTGTACTGGAAATCATGCCTGAGACAAGGACCATTTTCACAACAACTTCCGGCCTGGCAGCCACTTCCTGAGTTTGTGCTTGGTATTTGGTGTCATATTTTCATGCACAATTCATTGCCATGGTGACATAACAGTGATGCTTCATTGCATTTATCACTTCTGGTGGGATCAGCAGCTTTAAGCTATGTAATGCATCATCTGCCACCTGTGAATGCTACCGTTACATAGGCTATGTGTGTCACCTGGACATGGGAAATAAAAACACAGAGAAGACCCAAATGCTAAGACATGAATTCACTGCAAATAAAAGAGAACTGTGTGCCAAATGTCGTTTTCTTTCTCGAAAACAGCCACAGTTTCTGGTGGAGGTGAGTATATAGCAACTTGTGTTATTTGTATTATGGATTATATTCCATTTTATTATTATCTGTTGTCTTACCTATTATGTGCGTTTTCCCTTTGGGCTTCTAGCATAGTTGCTCTTCTGTCCATAACCTTCCACTGAAATCAATTCTGTACTCACTTGGATGCCTTAGAGATTTGAAGCAGTTACTGCTTCATTGTGCAGCATTACTTCCCATATCCTTCGTCTCAGCATAAGATGAGAAAGAGAGGGGGGAGGAAAGTTAGAATTAAACTTGGCCAGGGGGTGTTAGAATTAAACAGAATTAAACTTGGCTAGGGATGTTAGAATTAAACAGTTAGAATTTAACTTGGCTAGGGATGTTAAAGATAACAGGAAGGGATTCTATGGCTGCATTGCAAATAAAAGACAGACTAGGGACAACGTGGGCGTTCTCCAAAAGCTATCAGGAGAACTGGCTACCCTCGATTTGGAAAAGGCTGAGGTTCTGAATGACTTCTTTGCCTCAGTCTTCACTGGCAAATGCTCTGACCGTACCACCCAAGTCTTGGAAGGCAGACGCAGGGACTGTGAGAATGAAGACCTTGGGCCCACTATAGGAGAGGATCTGGTTCAAGACCATCTTAAGAACCTGAACGTGCACAAGTCCATGGGTCCTGATGAAGTCCATCTGCGGGTCCTGAAGGAGCTGGCAAATGAAGTTGCTAAGCCGCTGGCCATCATATTTGAAAAATCAGTCAGTCTGGCAGTCAGGTGAAGTTCCCGGTGGCTGGAAAAAGGGAAATATAACCCCCATTTTCAAGAAGGTGAAAATGGATGACCCAGGGAATTACAGACCAGTCAGTCTCACCTCTGTGCCTGGCAAAATCTTGGAGCAGATTCTCCTGGAAGGCATGCTAAGGCACATGAAAGGCATGCTAAGGCAGAAGGTGCTTGGTGACAGCCAGAGTGGCTTCACTTAAGAGCAAATCCTGCCTGACCAATTTGGTGGCCTTCTATGATGGGGCTACAGAACTGATGGACAGCGGTAGAGCAGTTGATGTCATCTACCTGGACTTGTGCAATGCATTCGACACTGTCCCACACGACATCCTTGTCTCTAATTGGAGAGACATCAATTTGGTGGATGGACCCCTCGGTGGATAAAGAACTGGCTGGATGGCCACTCACAAAGAGTTGTGGTCAATGGCTCAATGTCCGGCTGGAGACCAGTTACGAGTGGTGTCCCTCAGGGATCGGTGTTGGAGCTGGTCTTGTTTAACATCTTTGTCGCTGACATGGACAGTGGGATTGAGTGCGCCCTCAGCAAGTTTGCCGATGACACCAAGCTGTGTGGCTCGGTTGATACGCTGGAAGGAAGGAATGCCATCCAGAGGGACCTTGACACGCTTGTGAGGTGGGCTGATGCCAACCTCATGAAGTTCAACCATGCCAAGTGCAAGGTCCTACACCTGGGTCAGAGCAATCCCAGGCACAGCTACAGGTTGGGCAGAGAAGAGATTCAGAGCAGCCCTGCGGAGAAGGACTTGGGGGTGATGGTCGATGAGAAAATGAACATGAGCTGGCTGCAGTGTGCGCTTGCAGCCCAGAAAGCCAACTGTATCGTGGACTGCATCAAAAGGAGCATGGTCGAAGGAGGTGATCCTGCCCCTTTATTCTGCTCTCGTGAGACCTCACTTGGAGTATTGTGTGCAGTTCTGGTGTCCTCAGCATAACAAGGACATGGATCTGTTGGAATAAGTCCAGAGGAGGGCCACAAGGATGATCAGGGGACTGCAGCACCTCCTGTATGAAGACAGGCTGAGAAAGTTGGGGCTGTTCAGCCTGGAGAAGAGAAGGCTGCATGGAAACCTCATAGCAGCCTTCCAGTATCTGGATGCTGGGGAGGGACTCTTCATCAGGGACTGTAGTGATAGGACAAGAGGTAATGGGTTAAAACTTAAACAGGGGAAGTTTAGATTGGATATAAGGAGGAAATTCTTTCCTGTTAGGGTGGTGAGGCACTGGAATGGGTTGCCCAAGGAAGCTGCAGATGCTCCATCCCTGGTGGTGTTCAAGGCCAGGTTGGACAGAGCCTTTGGTAACATGGTTTAGTGTGAGTTGTTCCTGCCCATGGCAGGGGGGTTGGAACTTGATGATCTTAAGGTCCTTTCCAACTCTGACTATTCTATGATTCTATGATTCTAAGAGAATTTTACTTCTGCTTCGGAAAGTGCTATTAGGCCAATTTCCATTGCTGCTTCACTGGATGTAACTTCTGTTTCTGTGTAATAGTCAAGATTTAATCCTGGTCATCCTGCGTCCTTATAGGAAAATCGTTTACTGTGCATCACATTAATAAATTTTTTCACCACTTCTTGGGAATCTGGAAGATACGAGACAAAAAAAAGCAGCATGTCCTATTTCTGACAGGTTGATTATTTCTGCCTAGGGGTAAACAAATTGAAAGAGGTATTACTGTCTTTTTTGCCTGTGTCACTCATACTTCAAAGCCTCCTCCTATTCCCAGAACATAAATGCCGGGTTCAGCTCATTCGACACCCAGCCACCAAGCTGTATGTTAAAGGGAGAAGCTTGAGTTTATTCTTCATAAGCACTCAAATGATGCGTATTTTCTTAGGAGATGCCATGCAGTTATTCTGTCGTTCTGACTATATATGGGTATGTCCCGATATCATGGATTAAAGCCAGCTGGCAGCTAAGTACCAGTAGGAAGAAAATTAACTATCACAGCCGAAACCAGGACACCAGATCCTATTGCAAGTTAGCACCTGAGAGACATTGCTTCTGCAGTTGCTCCAGTAGAAACTAATTTAAAGCCCCTCTTCCAGGTGAACATGTTTTCCTGGATGGATGCTGGGGATGGACTGTTCATTAGGGACTGTAGTGGTAGGACACAGGGTAACAGATTAAAGCTTAAACGGGAAGTTTAGATTGGATATAAGGAAGAAATTCTTTCCTGTTAGGGTGGTGAGGCACTGGAATAGGTTGTCCACGGAGGTTGTGAATGCTCCATCCCTGGCAGTGTTCAAGGCCAGGTTGGATGAGGCGTTGAGTGATATGGTTTAGAGTGAGGTGTCCCTGCCCATGGCAGGGGGGTTGGAACTTGATGATCTTAAGGTCCTTTCCAACCCTAACTATTCTATGATTCTATGGTGCACAGGGATTAATAAAGGAGGCAAACCTTTGGTGAGCCCAACTGTGTGAGTGGACAGCTCATCACCTATCAGACCTCTGCTGAGAACAACCATCTCCACTGTGCCTGTCTTCTGGAGTCAGCATGTAGCCTTGCTGCTTGTTCTGCTTGTGCCACTGTTCCTCTGGCCGCAGAGTACTTCTTGCTTCCTTCCTTGAGAATTCTTGTTTTAATGGTCTAACATCTGTCTGATAAGAGTTTTCTGGCACTGGAGAACAATCGCTTACTTCTCTGGTAACAAGCAGTTGTGGCTGGCTTTCTCACTGCCCTCCAGAGCATTTTCCCTAGAGATGCCCTATTGCTGCTTTCCATTCTACTTGCTGCTGTAGCCTCCTTTAATGTACCTTCAGGGGATCAACCAGATTGATGTCAGGCATGTAGAGTGAGTCACAGACACTAATCCTACAGAATAGCAAAGGCATCATCTGCTGTAATGTTGTCCCTGTCATCTCCATCCACCTCAAATGCCTTAGGCCTACCAAGTGATCTTTCTGGGGCTGTTTAGCCTTTGCAGACACTGAGCAAAAAGTAGTGATCGCTAGTTACTTTTAAACTAAATGACCTTGCACAGTGAAGTTTTTTTTAACTTATCCCATAACTGTTTCTGTCCAGACACAGGATGAACAAATGCAGTGCCAGACGTTGGCAGCTTCATGAAAGAAACATAGAATCATAGAGTGGTTTGGGTTGGAAGGGACGTTAAAGGTCATTTGGTTCCAACCTGGTGCCCTGAGCAGGGACACCTTCCACTAGACCAGGTTGCTCAAAGCCCATACAACCTGGCCTTGAACACTGACAGGGATGGGGCAGCCACAGCTTCTGTGGGCAACCTGTGCCAGTGCCTCACCACCCTCACAGTGAAGAACGTAGTCCTAAAATCCCTAACCTAAATCTCCCCTCTTTCAGTTTAAAGCCATTCCCCCTTTTCCTAACAGTACATGCCCTTCTGAAAAGTCCCTGTCCAGATTTCTTGTAGGCCCTCTGATCAAGGTCTCTCTTGAGCCTTCTTGTCTCCAGGCTGAACAAGCCCAGCTCTCAGCCTGTCTCCATAGCAGAAGTGCGCCAGCCCTCTGATCATCTTCATGGCCTCCTCTGGGCTCATTCAGGCAGGTCCATGTCCTGCTTGTGTTGGGGCCCCAGAGCTGGATGCAGCACTGCAGATGGCGTGCTGACTCCTGGCAGGTCCTGGCACTACTCTGGAGTTTCTCTAGCTCAGGAACCCTCCATACACATGATCCCGCACTGCTGCAGACAGGCCTACTCCAGAGCTGATCACTTTGGCACTGAGTCATCATTTTAAATTCCAAAATACACCTGCTGTACTGAATTCACACTGCTATGTTAAACAATAAAAAAATAAGCATTCATATGAGACAATGTCTCACTTTGCTGCTCAAAAAGAGAGCAAAATGTCCCTGAGACCTTGCCAGAAGACCATCTCCAACACTATGCCTTTCAACCTCCTGTCATACCTTTCAGCCTATGGCCCCCATCCACTTCAGTCTTACCATGTACTTCAGTAATAAGCTCTGGGACACTGCAATAAGCATCAAATGACAACCCCGTTTGAGTAAGACCAGCATTCATTCATCTGCCTGGGTTAAACCTGCAGTGCAGGGTGCATGCTCTTCAGGTCTGACATTCAGGGTGCATGTTCACCAGGTCTGACAGCACAACCATGTGATGACACTGACTTGACTACAGCTTTCAGTCCTGAAAACTGATGGAAATTAAAATGTGAAATTTCAGTGCATGTTTCCTAACCTCAGCAATGCAGAGAGCTACAGAAAAGACTCCTCAGTGAAAGCTACTCTCGCTGCAGGTGTAACATATTCAGGAAGGTCACATGTATTGTCTTTTTGCATGTTCAGTGTTGGGGCTTATTTTCCCTTCTAGTTTTGCCAGAAAATACTCTCTGGCTCACACAAATACACCAGCTGTCTTCTGATAGCCTTGACACCCAAAAGGCAGTGTCACAGTTTACACTGGACTCAGTTGTATCAAAGGCAGTAAACCACCAACTGTGTACTTAATGATTCCTCTTTGCAAAGAGTTCTATTTTGCCTTTAAGAATTCAGATTGCAAGGACAATCTGCCTTTCCTAAGGGCAAACACTGGGAGACATTTAAATGAAAATAAAACTCATTAAGTAAGGAATGAGTAGAAAGTTTAAAAAATACCTACTTTGATGATCAAGAAAGTGTTTTTTTCAGATCTCTACTGGAGCATCTCAGTAATACAGAAGTGAATTTTGGCCTGATGACAGATCTTCCAGGTGTGCCTTCAGAGAGTTGCAGGGAGCCATGTTAGTCCAGAGAGTCTCAAAAGGCCATTTCTTGCCACATGGTCCCTCCATTACAGCCAGGAGCTTCTTCATGGCTGCATGGGAAGAAAGGGAGGAGGGAAATTTGCTTTCTCAAGCAACAGACCTCAAACAGGCAGGTCAAGCAGCCTGTGCTTAAGGGACTCCAGGCTGAGAGACATGCAGGTAAAATTAATACTAAATTAAATTCGTGGTCCTATTTATGTAGTCCTATTACATAATACTCTATGTTTGCATAGAGTATTAAAAACTGGCAACAGAATGTTTGTTGTTGGATATACACAACTAAGGTTTCATCTGTTGCTTGCAAAGGATCAGGTACCCATGAAAATATTTCTGACAGAATGGGAGAAACCACTGGTGTAGGGTAAAGGGACATCTTGCTCTTTATGCCCTTCAGTCTTCTTACATGTCCAGTGCATCTCAATCCCTGATGGGTTTGCACTAAGGATAGCTGGCCAATACGAATTTCAATTATATTTAATGTGAACCAGTATTTAATGTAAACCAGAAAGCAAATGACAAATAAGAGCAGTTCTTGTCTGAGTAATTTCAAGCTCGACTTTTATTTCATCTAACCTGAATTGAAATTAATCTGCCAGGTTTCAGATCTTACTATGGATCCTTTGAGCTATATAGTAGCCCGCTTTTATTTTTAATGAGGAATCCGTTCTTCTAATTCACATCTACACGACTGCTCCTACTTTCATGTGAATAGTGATGCAGAGTCTAGACTATTTTTTTCCCCATCAGAACAGGAAATATTTTGGGAGTACCAGCACTGATAGGATCTACCTGCAAAGGTAGAGTGAGTGGAAAGCAGACTGTTTTTAATGCTCCAGAGGAAAGAAAGAGAAGTCAAGCTCACTGAGAATTTGTCTGAAATTCATGTTCTCCTGTAAAGCCCAATGTGATGAGCTTCCTTTATACAGAATAAATAGTATAATATACGAAAAGAATAGAAATATTCCCATACCCTCTGTGTTGGTATCTCTTTATCTCTGACTTGGAATTTTCTATTAAACCTCTGTACCTGAAGATCAGGATTCACAGTGGTCATGGACAAACAACTCAGCAAAGCTGTCCCTCAGCCTGGCACTCAGTGAAATCCTGATGTAGAAGAAGAGTGAATTACAGCTAACTTTAAGAGAAGCTTATATTATGTATACCATTGTTACTTTTGCCTTTCCTCTGTGACTTTGTGAACTCATACAACAGCTTTGGAATGCAGCTCTCTGTAGTGAGGGTTTAAGTTTGGTTTGGGCTTGGGACTTAAGCTGTCCCAAGGCAGATGAGCACTGAGCTCTTGCTAGCACTCACTCTTTTGCTGAGTTCCATTAGATCTCAAGGTTTGAAAGTGATTATGTCAGAGTTATAACAGAAATGTGGGGAAGAGGGGAACAGTCCATTTGCCAAAATACTAGGAAAAGCGATCTCAGAATCTTTACTGAAAGATATGAAAAATGCATCTTGCTACAATTGGAAACAGCAGTATTTATTTGCATGTATAAACACCATTACAGAATCACCCTGCCCCACCCTGGATACCAGATTTACATCCTTTCCTTCCCTCTGTTTATTTTTTTTGCTAAACGCTATGTGATTTAATTTCCCTTCTCCCATGAACATTTACAGCCCTCAAAATCTTGACTGATCCTACTCACTGACCTCCTTTCCTCCCAAAGCACCAGTTGGGAGTTGCAGCATGATGCTGCTTCAACATGTCAGGCCATTAGTAGCTAGGCTAAGTAGCCAGAAATCCTCTGGTGTTCCAGCTGCAGACTCCAGATATTCTGATGCAACAGACTACTGTGTTTTTCACAGAAAAAGAAATAAAGCTCTGGAGATGACTTATTCTGTGATATGCATGCTGGGAAAAAAACAAACAAAACAAAAAACCCAAATGCCAGTCTATAAGAAGGGCAAGAAAGAGGACCTGGGTAATTATAGACCGGTCAGCCTTACCTCCATCCCTGGAAAGGTGATGGAACAACTTATTCTTGACACCATCTCTAGACATATCAAGGATGAAGGGGTCATTAAGGGCAGCCAACATGGTTTTACCAAGGGGAAGTCATGTTTGACCAACCTTATAGCCTTCTATGAGGAAGTAACTAGGTGGATGGATGATGGTAGAGCAGTAGATGTGGGTTTTCTTGATTTCAGTAGGGCATTTGATACTGTCTCCCACAGCATCCTCATAGGTAAGCTAAAGAAGTGTGGGCTTGATGATCAGGTAGTGAGGTGGATCAAGAGCTGGTTGAAGGGAAGAACGCAGAGAGTTGTGGTCAATGGGGCAGAATCTAGCTGGAGGTCTGTGACTAGTGGAGTACCTCAGGGGTCAGTGCTGGGACCAGTGCTGCTTAATATTTTCATCAACGACCTGGATGAGGGAACCGAGTGTACTATCAGCAAGTTCGCTGATGACACTAAACTGGGAGGAGTGGCTGACACACCAGAAGGCTGTGCTGCCATTCAGCAAGACATGGACAGGCTGGAGAGTTGGGCGGGGAGAAACTTGATGAAATTCAGCAAGGGCAAGTGTAGAGTCTTGCATCTGGGGAAGAACAACCCCATGTACCAGTACAGGTTGGGAGTTGACCTGCTGGGCAGTAGCGAAGGGGAAAGGGACCTGGGGGTCCTGGTGGATAGGAGGATGACCATGAGCCAGCAATGTGCCCTTGTGGCCAAGAAGGCCAATGGCATCCTAGGGTGTATTAGAAAGGGTGTGGTTAGTAGGTCAAGAGAGGTTCTCCTCCCCCTCTATTCTGCCTTGGTTAGGCCGCATCTGGAATATTGCATCCAGTTCTGGGCCCCTCAGTTCAAGAAGGACAGGGAACTGCTTGAAAGAGTCCAGCGCAGAGCCACAAAGATGATTAAGGGAGTGGAACACCTCCCTTATGAGGAGAGGCTGAAGGAGCTGGGTCTCTTTAGCTCGGAGAAGAGGAGACTGAGGGGTGACCTCATCAATGTTTACAAATATGTAAAGGGTGAGTGTCAGGATGATGGAGCTAGGTTTTTTTCAGTGATGTCCAGTGATAGGACAAGGGGCAATGGGTGTAAACTGGAGCATAGGAGGTTCCATGTGAACATCAGGAAAAACTTCTTTACTGTGAGAGTGACAGAGCACTGGAACAGGTTGCCCAGGGGGGTTGTGGAGTCTCCCACATTGGAGATATTCAAGGCCCGCCTGGACAAGTTCCTGTGTGATGTACTCTAGGTTACCCTGCTCTTGCAGGGGGGTTGGACCAGATGATCTCTTGAGGTCCCTTCCAACCCTTGGGATTCTGTGATTCTGTGAAAACCAAAACCAACCAAATTAAAGAATTGTAGCAGAATTGCCAGAAACAGGAAGACATATGAGAACATGCAAACTGAAACACAGGTGGTATCACTGGATGCTAAAAAAGGTACTTACCTTTTGCTTTAAAAGCACTTAATTGAAAGTTTAAAAAAAAGTAATGTAAAAGCCTGTTTGCTCAGTTGTTATTTTCAATGTTCTGCTTATGTTTCACTGCTTTCCGCTGGCATAGACTAGAGTAGAATAGAGTAGAATAGACTAGAACAGAAAGAATAGAGTATTTCAACTGGGAGGGACCTACAATGATCATCTAGCCCAACTGCCTGACCACCTTAGGTTGACCAAAAGTTAAACATATTGTTAAGGGCATTATCCAAATGCCTCTTAAACACTGACAGGCTCAGGGCATCAACCACCTTTCTAGGAAACTTGTTCCACTGTTTGACCACTCTCTTGGCAAAGAAATTAATCTATTTTTTTCTCTAGACTTTAATAGACCAAGGAAGAGAAAACATTTCTCCAAGAATCTCTGTACAGCACTGATGTCTCTCAAGCCTGATGGGAACCTTTGGATTATATCAAAATACTACATTTCAAAAAGAAAATGGATTTAAACAAACAAACAAAACCCTCTTTAGCAATTTAAGTACTTAGCTTTCTTGGGTTTCAGCAAAACAAATTTGCAGTAATACTTCCTTAAACAGTCCATCGATTTCTTGATTTTATGACAGAGGTGACCCTGAATTTAAACACATGCATAGCAATGGAGTATTTTCATGGTATCACAGCATTTGGAAACATAGCACAGGCATTGTTAGGTTGTAACAACTGAAAACATTAGCAAATTTAAGAAAGGTTATATAAAGAAATGATTGAGAATGAAGACCTTGGGCCCACTGTAGGAGAGAAGCTGGTTCGAGACCATCTTAAAAATCTCAACGTGCACAAGTCCATGGGTCCTGATGAAATCCATCTGCGGGTCCTGAAGGAGCTGGCAAATGAAGTTGTAAAGCCACTGGCCATCATATTTGAAAAATCATGGAAGTCAGGTGAAGTTTCCAACGACTGGAAAAAGGGAAATATAACCCCCATTTTCAAGAAGGTGAAAATGGATGACCCAGGGAATTACAGACCAGTCAGTCTCACCTCTGTACCTGGCAAAATCTTGGCGCAGATTCTCCTGGAAGGCATGCTAAGGCACATGAAAGGCATGCTAAGGCAGAAGGTGCTTGGTGACAGCCAGAGTGGCTTCACTAAGGGGAAATCCTGCCTGACCAATTTGGTGGCCTTCTATGATGGGGCTACAGAACTGATGGACAGCGGTAGAGCAGTTGATGTCATCTACCTGGACTTGTGCAATGCATTCGACACTGTCCCACACGACATCCTTGTCTCTAATTGGAGAGACATCAATTTGGTGGATGGACCCCTCGGTGGATAAAGAACTGGCTGGATGGCCACTCACAAAGAGTTGTGGTCAATGCCTCAATGTCTGGCTGGAGACCAGTTACGAGTGGTATCCCTCAGGGATCGGTGTTGGGGCCGGTCTTGTTTAACATCTTTGTCGCTGACATGGACAGTGGTATTGAGTGTGCCCTCAGCAAGTTTGCCAATGACACCAAGCTGTGTGGTTCGGTTCATATGCCGGAAGGAAGGAATGCCATCCAGAGGGACCTTGACACGCTTGTGAGGTGGGCTGATGCCAACCTCATGAAGTTTAACCATGCCAAGTGGAAGGTCCTACACCTGGGTTGGAGCAATCCCAGGCACAGCTACAGGCTGGGCAGAGAAGAGATTCAGAGCAGACCTGCGGAGAAGGACTTGGGGGTGCTGGTCGATGAGAAAATGAACATGAGCCGGCTGCAGTGTGCGCTTGCAGCCCAGAAAGCCAACCGTATCCTGGGCTGCATCAAAAGGAGCGTGACCAGCAGGTCGAAGGAGGTGATCCTGCCCCTTTATTCTGCTCTCGTGAGACCTCACTTGGAGTATTGTGTGCAGTTCTGGTGTCCTCAACATAAAAAGGACATGGAACTGTTGGAACAAGTGCAGAGGAGGGCCACGAGAATGATCAGGGGTCTGGAGCACCTCCCATATGAAGATCGGCTGAGAAAGTTGGGGCTGTTCAGCCTGGAGAAGAGAAGGCTGCGTGGAGACCTCATAGCAGCCTTCCAGTATCTGGAGGGGGCCTATAGGGATGCTGGGGATGGACTCTTTATTAGGGACTGTAGTGGTAGGACAAGGGGTAATGGGTTAAAACTTAAACAGGGGAAGTTTAGATTGTATATAAGGAGGAAGTTCTTTACTGTTAGGGTGGTGAGGCACTGGAATAGGTTGCCCAGGGAGGTTGTGAATGCTCCACCCCTGGCAGTGTTCAAGGCCAGGTTGGACGAGGCCTTGGGTAATATGGTTTAGAGTGAGGTGTCCCTGCCCATGGAAGGGGGTTGGAACTTGATGTTCTTAAGGTCCTTTCCAACCCTAACTCTTCTATGATTCTATGATTTTGCACAAGGAAGGCATTTGATTAATGACCATGTACTTCAGGCACTTTAATTTTTCTTTCTCTCCTTGTAAACTAATGCAATTGTAAGGTATTACAGGTAGAAATTACGGCACAATTTGAAATCACAGGACAGTCAATGTTCCTGGAGCACAGGAATAGGGCCTGTCAGGGAAGGAAAATGAAGAGCAGGGGAATAACGGGGAGATGAGAGCTGCAGTTGGCAGCAGGGCCAGCTTGTGGCAAGGACAAGTGCCTGGCCATGGGGTTGGGGACATGGCCAATGTCATGTTTGGAGATCACCCCATAGGTTAGATCACCCCATCTACCTCAGTGGGGCCGGTGGGCAACCAGGGCCCACAGGTGACACAGCTCATGCCGGGGCCAAAAGCAACAGCTCAGCCTAAAAGCAGCTGGTGGTGTTCAAGGCCAAATTGGACAGAACCTTGGGTGACATGGTTTAGTGTGATGTGTCCCTGCCCATCGCAGGGGGGTTGGAACTTGATGATCCTAAGGTCTTTTCCAACCCAAACCATTCTACAATTCCATGATTCTATGAAGATATAATTGCTTATGTTCTTTCACCAGAGGAACTGAGAAGATGCCATCAGGTCTTCACTGTGTGAAGAACAAACCATGAGAGCACTCCTTGGTCTCCTCTGCCCCTGCAGTGCTGCTTCATCACCATTCTGGCACACAGTGGAGTGGTCTGAGGCTGCACACAAGGCTGGAGCTCCCAGCTACCATGAATCAAGGAGAGTGGTGGCACTGGTTTTCCAGAGCTCAGAGGGAGATCTGGTCACGGGTGAACATTTGTGATTTGCTTGTAGCACGAGCTAGCTGAACAGAGAAATCAGTTCTAATGTTGTCTTCTCTGTATTCACCTTCCATGCTTTGTCACTACTAAAATAGTTCACCAGTACAAAACCTTCCATAATGTCTCCTTTCAAACTCTCTGTGTTACAGTCACATCCTGGTCTGCTTAAGATGATCATAACTAGAAGCCTAAAACGAAGGAGGACAAAAGGGTTTAATGAATTAAACTGCACCACTGAAGCTGGGGGGGAATAATCTGAATTTTTGGAGAACTCTACCCTGCAATGACCAGTCAATGTCAATAATTTGTACTGATGATGCAGTGAAGTGAGATGCAATTGTGCATTCTCTGAACAAACCCCCACTGGCTTGTCACCCTTTGACCTTGTACAATGTACCTTAACTGCCAACCAAGTACAGCCTTTTGAAACAAACCCTTCCGTGGTGGCAGGTGTGTGTAAAAACAGGCTGATCACTGCAGTTCGAAATTGTACATCTGTGCAGGCAGGTGGACTGTCTAGATGCAGTTTGCTGTTCAGCTACCTTTGTAGCACCTTTCTAATACCTTTCAGTACCTTTCTGCATAAACAGGTACAAAGACCTAGGCTTTCTTCAAATACCAGTTTTTAGAAAAATTGCTTCCTTGTTTTCATGAATATAATGTCTGTTTCCATGGAAATAAACCTTTCGCAAAGAGCAAAAGCCAAAAGTATGAAAACCCTAATCAGCAGGGAAGTGCACAAGTCCCCAGGCAAAGCGTACAGCTAGAAATCAAATTTAGGCCTCTTTCTTCCAGACCTTTTGGCTTATGTTAGTCTTGGGCCATTCTGGGTTACGTTTTCTCTTCCCTCATTGGCTTGTTCTCAGGTCTGGAAAAAGAATGTATTTCTCATTGCATTCTTCTTTTTCACCAGCAGGACATCAGTGGTAATTGTAATGCAAAAGCCAGCCTACAGAATATATTTAATTCTTAACCAAGATAGTAGCTTCACGTTACTGTGACTTCTCATAGGAGCAGACTTCTTCCTCTTAACTCGTAGCACACAGGATGTAGACCTTGAATTCATTTCCAAGAATCATAGAATCATAGAATAGTTAGGGTTGGAAAGGACCTCAAGATCATCAAGCTCCAACCCCCCTGCCATGGGCAGGGACACCTCGCTCTAAACCATATTACCCAAGGCCTCATCCAACCTGGCCTTGAACACTGCCAGGGATGGAGCATTCACAACCTCCCTGGGCAACCCATTCCAGTGCCTCACCACCCTAACAGGAAAGAATTTCCTCCTTATATACAATCTAAACTTCCCCTGTTTAAGTTTTAACCCATTACCCCTTGTTGTATCACTACAGTCCCTAATGAAGAGTCCATCCCCAGCATCCCTATAGGCCCCCTCCAGATACTGGAAGGCTGCTATGAGGTTTCCACGCAGCCTTCTCTTCTCCAGGCTGAACAGCCCCAACTTTCTCAGCCTGTCTTCATACGGGAGGTGCTCCAGTCCCCTGATCATTCTCGTGGCCCTCCTCTGGGCTCGTTCCAACAGATCCGTGTCCTTTTTATGTTGAGGACACCAGAACTGTACACAATACTCCAGGTGAGGTCTCACGAGAGCAGAATAAAGGGGCAGGATCACCTCCTTCGACCTGCTGGTCACACTCCTTTTGATGCAGCCCAGGATATGGTTGGCTTTCTGGGCTGCAAGTGCACACTGCTGGCTCATGTTCATTTTCTCATCGACCAGCACCCCCAAGTCCTTCTCCGCAGGTCTGCTCTGAATCTCTTCTCTGCCCAGCCTGTAGCTGTGCCTGGGATTGCTCCAACCCAGGTGTAGGACCTTCCACTTGGCATGGTTAAACTTCATGAGGTTGGCATCAGCCCACCTCACAAGCGTGTCAAGGTCCCTCTGGATGGCATTCCTTCCCTCCAGCGTATCAACCGAACCACACAGCTTGGTGTCATTGGCAAACTTGCTGAGGGCACACTCAATCCCACTGTCCATGTCAGCAACAAAGATGTTGAACAAGACCGGTCCCAACACCGATCCCTGAGGGACACCACTCGTAACTGGTCTCCAGCCGGACATTGAGGCATTGACCACAACTCTTTGTGTGCGGCCATCCAGCCAGTTCTTTATCCACCGAGGGGTCCATCCACCAAATGGATGTCTCTCCAATTAGAGACAAGGATGTCGTGTGGGACAGTGTCGAACGCATTACACAAGTCCAGGTAGATGACATCAACTGCTCTACCGCTGTCCATCAGTTCTGTAGTCCCATCATAGAAGGCCACCAAATTGGTCAGGCAGGATTTCCCCTTAGTGAAGCCCTGCTGGCTGTCACCAAGCACCTTCTGCCTTAGCATGCCTTTCATGTGCCTTAGCATGCCTTCCAGAGGAATCTGCGCCAAGATTTTGCCAGGCACAGAAGTGAGACTGACTGGTCTGAAAATCCCCGTTCCCCATCCATTTTCCCCTTCTTGAAAATGGGGGCTATGTTTCCCTTTTTCCAGTCATCGGAAACTTCACCTGACTTCCATGATTTGTCAAATATGATGGCCAGTGCCTTAGCAGCTTCATTTGCCAGCTCCTTCAGGACCCGTGGTATGAATTTCATCAGGACCCATGGACTTGTGCACGCTGAGATTTTTAAGATGGTCTCGAACCAGCTTCTCTCCTACAGTGGGCCCAAGGTCTTCATTCTCACAGTCCCAAAGAAATTCAAGGCCTCTTTGCTATATCAACACAGAAAAGCAAAAAGTAATTTCTTTCACTACTTCCAGGTCAAAACAAACTGAAACATTCCTTCCATGACAGAATTGCACCTGGTGGTTGATCAAGGAATAGTACAGCAAAGCTGACCAACATAACCTAGAGAGCTTTTGAATCTTTCAGTGATACATAAATCTGAAATATCAGGCAAGAAAGGAAAAGCTGACCTTTTTTCTGCTTCCGCTTTTTCTGCGTATGTTCTGTATAGTATGTAAGAAGATAAAATCCCCAAGGAGATTCCTGCACAAGACCAGCAGCCTGCATGTGGATGTGTCAGCACCAGCCTTGAAGCGTCACTCCGTGTGACTTGGTACAGTCTGCTGAATTCTGTGATGGGGTCCTGCTGCTTGAGGAAAGCTTCATTCTGCCTGTGTCTTAATTAGTTGGCATAGTAAATTTACTGACATTCAGATCTTGGAAGAACCTGCTCAGGCTGAAAAAAGTTCCTTCCTGTCCAATTGACCTTGAGTCTGGAAAGAAGTAGATCTGCCGCTTCCTTTTCTGGCTACAGCAAGTCACTGAAATAAAAAGTGCTTCATTTGTGTCAGTGTTTTTGTCTTTTGGTGCCAACAAAAAAAGCCATTCTTTGAGAAGTCTGTAAGTTTTCTTCTGTATAAAGTTGCTTTCTTCAATATTTTTGTTTAGAGCTGTATATACAAACTAATTAAGAAAATTAATTAAGTTCATACAAACCAGTTCTGTCAGGAGTCACAATAGCTCTGAATTTTTACTACATGTTTTCGACCAATTTGGGTCAGAGGGCTTGGTTTTCTTTTCTGTAAGAGTTTAGCTGAGTTGTTTAATCTGGAGTTATAAGCAGGTGTCTCTCTTCCCACATCCCTTCCCCCTTTATGCTTGCTTTCAGCCTACCGTTTCTCCTGCTCTGACCTCTTCTTCTAATTTCCCATGAAGTAGCTTTAGGAATTAACTCATTTAGTTTGGCATCTTCAGTCAGCATTGCAGCCTGGGGCCAAGTAGGCTTAGTGCTAAGTCTTTGGAGCATACCCTAAACATCACCACCAGACTGTGACCTATTGAAAGGCATCATTGCATGCAGCCCCCTTGTTGGTCCTGCAAGAGGAAATTATACCTCTACAGCAGCAAATTATCAGACAGTCTTGCTTTTGCCATGTCCCTGTATTGAGGCATTTTTGTTTGTAGCACAGATCTTAACAATATTCTTTCTTTGCTGTATGGAGGACTTGGCAGTGCCTGAAAGAATGTTTTTTAGCAGTTAAAGAATTAAATGACAGGAGTAGCCAGCCCATGCTTCCTTCCTGGCACTTCACCCAGCTTTTCCATATCTATTCAGTTCAGTTTAATGAAGAATTGCATTCCCACTAGAACTGCATATGATGGTTCAGTAACCTACAGCATCCTGTTGAGCTTCTGGCTCCTATGTCTGATAAGGCTTTCTCTAAGGAAGTGGCAGCTCTTTTCCGCTGACGAAGACATGCAAGTTAGAGGAAGAATTACTTTTAAAGAGATTTCATCTTTAAGTTAAGAAAAGATGACCAAGATTATTGGTCAGTAGAGAAAAAGTAAAACTAAGGTTTAGCCCCATGTATGTGTCAGAATGTCTGATTGAGCAGATGTCATGCCTGTTCTCAAAACGAATGTACACCTTTCACTACTGTTATCACAAATCCTGACATTGACTTCCAGACTTCAGTCATTACTGACTGCATGGAGAAGCACTGTCAAAAATTCTCTTTTCCCTACATGCCTCCTGGGCAGTTTAAAACTTCTCCTCCGTTTTTCTGATTGATTTGTTAAAACTATCTTTTTTTTTCAAATTTTTTTTTTGTGGTGCCTGTGTCCTAGAGTCCAGTCCATATGCAATATGGATGCCTTCATTCTTCTGATTACTCTGTATCTGTAATGCATTTTTGTATCAAATCTATCGGTTCATCTAGTTCACAGCCAACCAGATTGAGTAAAAAATCTGAGTTTATTGTGGAACGTGCTCTCAAGTGAGCCCTACACCATCTCTATGGCAAAGTTAAGCCAAATAAATCCCAGAGCTGTTGTTTGCAACACAGATGACAAAGATGTTGAAAACTGTAACTGATATGGGTGCTAGCAGACTGGCATGGAAAAAATTGGCTTTTGAGGAAAATGGATGATTTGGTGTCATCCTGCAGCTGATGAAAATGCTGACAAATGCAGCTAGCAGAAGGAGCCAACAAAAAGCAATGATTTGTACAGAATAGTGCACATGATGGTCCAAGGGCTTTTTTCAGAACAGCACAGCTGTGTCACTACAATGTTAGTGACTTGATGTTCACGTGTTCAGTGCAAGAATAAACAACAGCTTCCCAATGCAGGTGACCAAGAAGCCAAGGAGCAGAGGTACTCTGCTGGACCTGATACTTAAAAACCAGGAGGAACTAGTCAGGAATGTAAACATCACAGCAAGCTTGGCTGCAGGAACCATGAGATGGTAGAGATTAGGAACCCGAGATGATGGAATGAGGCAAACAGCAGGACCACAGCTTGGAACTTCTGGAGAGCAAAATTTGTTCTGCTCAGTGATTTGCTTGGAAGAATCCCATGGGATATGGCCCTAAAGAGGAGTCCTGGACAGCCGGTTGATTTTCAGTGGTAACCCCTTCCAGGTTCAAGAACGGTTTATCCCAACAGACAGAAATGAAGCAAAGTGAGCAGGAGGCCTCCATGGATGAGCAAGGGGCTCACACTTAGACTCATACATAAAGAGGAGGTGTACAGGAGGTGAAAACAGGGGCAGATTGCCCTGGAGAAATATCGAGATACTATCTGACCATGGATGTATGGGCTTAGGAAGGCCAAAGCTCACCTGGAGTTGAATATAGCAAGAGATGTGAAAAGCAACAAGGAAGATTTGCTCAAGGACATCAGCAGCAAAAGGCTAGGGAAAACATGGCTGCACCGCTAACCTAGGCAGGGGGCCTTGTGACAAAGGACACAAAGGTGGCTGAGGTGTTTAGTGCCTTCTTCGCCTCTGTGTTTATTGGTAAGACTTGTCCTCAGTAATCTCAGGCACCAGAGGGAAAGTTCAGGGCAAAGTAGATTTACTCTCAGTGCAGGGCAATTGTGTTAAGAAGCACATACATAACCTGGACATACAGACATCCATGGGCCTGATGCAGTGCACACACAAGTGCTAGGGAAGCTGGCCTGTGTCTTTACAGGCTGCTTACAATCGTCAAGGGTGTGGAGGAGAGGGGCATGACTGGGAAGTGATCCTGAGGACTGGAAGGAAGCAAGTGTCTTTCCTGTCTCCAACAAGGAGAAGGAGGATCTGAGGAGCTACAGGCTGCTTAGCCTTACCATGATCCCTGCGAAGGTGATGGAACTGATAATCCTGAAAACCATGCTCAGACATTTTGCATCTGGTTGGCATGGATTTATGAAGGGGAACTGACCTGCCTGATGGCTCTCCACCATGAGATGACTAGCTTGGTGTATATGTGTACAATAGGAAAGGAAGTCTGGGAAATACTTACTCAGACCAATGACCAGAATGAAACTAGGTTCTTGCTGTATGTAATAGATTCAAGAAATGTTTACTTAGCATAAATTTGGATGCCTGTCTGTTGGGTAATTTTTATACTAGGGCTGACAGCTGCTTGTGTAGCAGATGAAAGTACAGCGCTGCTCCCTTCTTTGTGTTTCTTTCTTATTCTGATGCTACATCTCCATTAGCATTTCTGGAGGAGTAAATATGTTGATTGGGAAAAGATGGCTTTCTTACAGTTATTTGACATGGGAGTGTTATGGAGACATCAAGAGGAAAATGCCAAGATAAAGGAGGTGCTGTTTTGTCAGTATCTGCATCTTCAAACACCTACCACTACAAGCAAATCTGCTTTATTTTTAGGAAGAATCATAATGGAGCTGACTGCCACCAAGTGACACCTCTTTTATGCGTGGACTGCTTTTAGCAACTCTGGTGCCTTTTGCTACAAGAGTTGAGGAAATGTTCCTCACCTTTGACCACCTCTTTTTTCTCTTTCATCACTGTCTCTGACTAACAAAGAAAGGCAAAAACATGAGTAAAAACTGCTAGGCTAGCCACAAAAATCTAGAGTGGGTTGGACCTGTCTTGCTTCTGTCCCTGTTTCTGGCAGAAACTAGTGTTAAAGGTATTAGAAGAACATGCAAGAAAGGCAGTCACTGACTACTCAGCCCAAAGGGGAAGACTTAGTATTTTTATAATTCTAATAGTAACGGCACAATAATTTTTGTATTAGTCTTCACCAGATTCCTGTATCAGGATGTCATGCTGCCAATATGTGTAATTCAGTCCTTCCAAAATCCTACCTAAATTACTGGTTTCACTTTCAATTTGTGGCAATTGGTTCCATATGAGCCTGTTATCCATATGAAATTATTGCCTGGTATTGATCTGAAATGTTTTTGCTTTCAGTTTGTCCCTGTTCCACTATTACAAAGAACAAATAAATAGGCTTATCATTAATATTTTACCTTTGTGTGGGTCTCTCTTGTTTGTTATAGGTGAAATCCTGTGTAGGGAGAATTACTACAGTGATGTCTTTGGGACAAAACCATGTATCTTTTTCCCTTGATTCCTGAAGTACTGTCTTTATGTTTGGAAAGAAACCTCGCTTAACATCCCATTGGTCTGTCACTCCTTTTGTTCTTGTATTACTGCTGTATCTGTCTTCAGCTATAGTGAGTGAAATCTAATGTTTTTTATAGACTGTACCACCATTGCAGTTAACTGTATTATTTGCTTGGAATGGAAAAAACTTAATATGCCTGAGTGGGAAGAAAAAAAGAAGATAGACTATCAGAAGAGACATATTGGGTAGTATCTAAAAAGACTAAAATTTTCAAATCCGGCCTTCAATTTTCAGTGGATTTCTGAGGTTTTCAGTTCATATGCACCTAATGGTACAGAGGGGCACTTTCTGTGATTCCTTTCAAAAGTTAAAGCCTGTGCAGAAGCCCAGGAGGGCCAGGTGTTTCTGACAAATCTCAGTACTATGGGCCTTCACTGCAGATCCCCAGGTAACCTTGGCATTTCTGGCTTACGGGTGAAAAACACCGAAGGTGCAAACACTTGTCGAGTGCTCTGAGAGCTGCAGCTGCCTCATGCCTTGGGAAGTCACGCCACTGATTTTCCAAGTCAGGAAAACAGGAATCAGCGAACCGTCAGCCTTTGCCTGGAAATGTGCTGTTAAAGGATGTTTTTGGGAGTTGTTCTTCGCATGATGATGGCCTTGTAGAACAGTAGAAACTTGTTCTTCGTTCCTTCCAATATGGCTGACTTCCTTTCTTTCCTACCTATATTTTCATCATGAAGGGCACCTACCACTGGAAAAAATGATAGCTTGAAACATTTTGTCTTTGTAGGTCGTTTTGGTTCAATTAAGAAGGTAGGTTAATTCATATTCTGGTGAATGCATTAATTTTTATGGCACAGCCAGGCAACCAGAGTAGGAAAAGGAAATTAATATACCTTCCTATTTCTTTACCCTGGTCCTGAGGTGACACTTTAGCCATTACACACTTGCCTACCACTATCTATTCAAGCAGTTTGGCCTCGATTTAACACCAATAAAAGACCATTTCTGCTGTGTCTAGCTTGAAGTCTTCAAAACAGACAAAGTTCACTGAATGACCTAGGCAAACCTTTCTGGGATTTTTCTGTGCAGTTCTTTCTCTGTTATGCATTGCAGTGGGAGAAGGCACTTGGAAGACAGAGGACCACAGCTATGAAAGATGTGTATTTCAGTAAATGTCTGAGGGCATGACTTTGTTACACAGTATGAAGGACAAACGTTTTTATGATCTAGGCTTTATTAATGAGGATGTGCTGTGTTCCTCAGGCTACAAGATAAAGAAGCAGGAGACTATGACTACTTGGAAGGAGCCCACTCACTGCTTGAGAAGCCCTTGTCCTGTCTGATGGGAATGACACACTGTTTGCTCTGATGATGATAATCTAATGAGGAGGGAAGTGGGACAGAGTGTTCCACAATTAGAAAGTACTCGTTATATCAAGGACTTTCGGGGGTTGAGGGGTGTGTACATCTGTTGTTGTCAGTGTAAGAAAGAGATAGCAGAGCAGTAAAAGAACAAACTATTAGCTAAGGAGTTAGTTTCTGCAGTGTCCTGATAAGTATTCAAATTCTGGCTGTAATATTGTTATACAAGTAGGGGTGTAGAGGCTTGAATAAAACAAAATGAAAATTGCCAAATGTGTATCTTTACTTGCAGCTTTGTCTCCTAGACTACTTCCTTCTTTGGGAATTTATTTCATACACTGTGTTTAAGTTAGCCACATATTCCTGTTGGAATCTTTTGTTTTATTAATCAGGTGCACTAAAGAGTATTTAGATTTTACTGTTTGTGTTTGCTTTTTAGGGGAAATGTCAATCCAAAGGGATTTCATCCTATGCAGTGTAATGCAGTTGGGTTTTAACATATCTTAAGCTCAGACGGCACTTCTAGGTCACTTGCAATGAGTTCTTGCTTGATGCACACTGTATACTTTTGCCCAGCTACTCTGTGAAGTGTTGCAATTTCTGTCTAATGAAAGCACTGCCTTCAGGAAAAATTAATAAAAAAAGTCCATTCTTAATCAGGAGAGAGCAAGAAATAAAGAGCCCACTATTTCTAAATAGTCAATTCCCGTAGTTGAGCTTTGCACTAACTGCAGCAGCTTTATTTTTATCTTCATAAAACAAGCAAAAAGGAATCATATGTCAATAGCTGATAAATTCCCTTTCACATGAAATTTCAAGCAACACCATTCCAGGGTAAATGTGTATGATCTGAAAGTATTAGGCTTGGAGTATAGCTCTGATGAACCCTGTTGAGCAATACTGGTAATGTAGCCTCGCAGGCACAAACTGCCTCATCTCTTGTCAGAACAAGGTATACTGAATACTTTCTTTCACACTATCCCAGTTTAAGCTTGGCACAGATGTGCAATAGTCCTTACCTGCTGCCCAGTCAATCAGACTATCATTTATAAAATGTTCTGCTGACTCATTTGTACTGGTTGAAGAAGTAAAGTTTTTCCCCTTCTTGGTGGAGGTGGGGAAGGGAAGAAAGGGTATTAGCACTAAGGCCATCAGAAAAATGATTAACATGCACAAAAACAATTGTGGAGAAATAAAGTTGAACAAAACATAGCATTATCACAGGCCTCATGTCTTGTCCTTTGCAGATAAACACTGTACCTTTCCTTTCGTGCTAATCTAACAGTGTGGAACCGTTATTCTGTGCTAACAGCCTATTCTGTTAAAATTCTCCCCTGATTATGTCTGCAGACACTCATAACAACACACTAAATACAGAAAAGGCTTGTACACTCTTTTGACTTCATTCCAGATGCTTAGTAACACTTTTCAAATTAAGGCAGGTAGTCCAGTCCTGCTCTCATTAAGCTTAATGATAATTTAAACATTTATTGCAAAGAAAGCAGCACTGGACTTCCATAGGACACAAAATCTATGGAAAAAAATGGTGACAAAGTAAGGCTCTCATTCTGTTCTGCCAGTCTGTGCAGTGCATGTAGGAATAGAAGGTAGGTTATAATACACTGGTCACTATGGAGAAAAAATGATGCATAACCACTTTCTAGTTTGACTTGACACGCATCCTGTATAACATTTCATAATGCATGAAAAGATCCTAGACCACATCCTCTGCATATGTAATAGGCATAAAATCAAAGACTTCCAAAGAACTGTTCTAGCTTAATAAAGGATACAGGCTGTGAGGTATATTGCACTACAGACGAATCAGCATTGTTGTCTTTACAAGTAATAGCTGTGTGTTTTTTTTTATGTAGGATTCATTTTATTGAAAGCAATATAGCTTTTCAGAGATACATAGGATGGTTGAGGCTGGAAGCAACTTCTGGAGGTCATCTGGTCCAGCCATCCGCTCAAGCAGGGCCACCTGGAGCTGGATGGCCAGGACCATGTTCAGAAAGCTTTGCTCCCTTCAGGTACTTATACACACTGATAAGATGCCTTAGTTAGGTGTGTGAGCTTCACTGAACTGTTTGCAGTGCAGATGATTTGTGATGGTGGTGTTGTTTGGTATTTCCTGGCAAGCCAGGAAATAATATCTACTGATATGGGCTTTATAATTAAATTAGGAAAACATTAAATAAGCTGTGGGTTGTAACTTTGAACATCCCACATGCAGATGTTTCAACACTGAAGTCTGAGTAAAAAAACTGATTTGCAGGATGTACAGAGAAGTACTGAAGTGCTGCCATCTTTTGTGAAGAATTCACTCTCAATTTTGGCCATCTGATTGAAAGCCCTAAATAAGCAGTTAATTCTACAAAACTAAATGCTCATATAAGAGTGAAGCGATGATTTATGTGCTAGTTGCTAGTATGACAGAGAGATGCACTATCTAAGAGTCTTGTTCTACCTTCCGGTGCACGAACTGAATATTTTTTAAAGTTAAGATGCTGCTTTTTGGATGCATGTCTATGAGCAGGCTCAGAGACACTGCCCCTTCCAAGGGCTTCTCCAGAAGCAAAGGTGCTGCAAATTACGTGGGGATTTCACAGCAGTTTTCCTAAGTGCCTAAAGCTGATGGCTGTAGCTCCATCCTACCCCTAAGACACCATTGCAAGCAGATGCATTGTACTTGGGTTCTGACAGTAGAGTGAATCAAAACCAAGTGGTGTAAAGTGTTTCCAGGGTTTCTTTCCTGGCTTCCATCTCTTCCGTCAGTCCCATTAGGCTAGATTGCCTGGAAATATTAAAGAACTGATGCAAGCTTGGCAGTTTGCCCCCCACCTTGGCAAACAACCTCTCTGGTTGCTGCTAGAGCTCTCAGAGGTCCTCTTTCCAGGACAAGTATTCAGTTAATTAATTGGAAAGATTTAAATACATGATCGGACTGCATGAAAAGGGAAAGTCCACAGGAGGACCCAGGAGTGGGTACAGCTTGCAAATGGAGCCCAGGTAATTCATTTCTTCAGGGCAACTGGTGCTTTGGTTTAACCCCTTGCTAGTATGAATGGACTGAGAACTGCTTCCAAAACTTTAATGAGCAAACATTAGGCTAAAATTGGTAGATAAACTTTTCTTTCTTGAGTGGAGCAGCTGCTCCATGGCTGCTGCACTGGGTCTGGACTCCTTTCTCACATTCTGCTGCCTGCAGTCAATTGGTTGCCCACCCCTGTGTCCCTGAGGGCATCGTAGGTCTGAGTCCCAAAGAGAGTACTAAAGGACGTCCCATTTGAGTAGCTTCCAGGTCTGTTCAACCTTGACAACATAGCGGACATTTTAGCAGAGAAGATAACTTATGGGAGGGAGAATATTCGAAGTGCAGGCACAGGGACTGGAAAAGAAGAGACAAACTAAACCCTGAATTGCCGAAGCCTGCAGGTAGTGTGTCTTTCTTAAATACCAGACGGCAAGCATAGTACAGAACCTCTGAGGGACACAGGATTTATCCCAGGAAACATCCTTATCATAAGAAGCAAGGAAGTGGGTTTTTTGTCCTGAAGCAACAGTGGGACATGGGACAAACAGGCAAATAGTATGTGCCACCTTTTAGATGAGAGTGAAAGTGGAATCACCACTTCTAACTAATATTTTCAGCCCTTAATACTGTTCAACCCAGTTTGTTGTCCCTGGCTCTGTTACGCTCCTCCAGTTATTTCCCAGAAATACGCTATATTTCTGTCAACTGTTGTCATGTTTTGTTTCATGAGGTGGTGGTATTCTGCTGTGAGTTAGGATAAAAAGGTCTAATGTTTACCACAACTCTCTCATAAGGTACTATTTTTGCTGGCTAACCAGGGCCAGTGCATGATGTAATGTCCCTGGCATGGTAACACAGTTTGCTATCACAGCTGAAAGCTGCTAGGAGATCTTTATTACATTGCAAATCCTGTGGAGTCTGCAATAAGCATAGTGTATATCAAAATACAACCATTTTCTTCATAAATTACTAAATGCAGAGAGATTGAGTGTGATAAGTTGATGAGAACCTTCAACAATCGACAAATATTGTTTCAAGACCTGCTATTTCATGAGTTCTTGTCTATGCCATTTAATTGATCTATTTCCATTTGCAGTACAAGCCCTTTGTATAATTCCACTTGTACTGTAGCCTTGTGCTACAGAAAACTAACCAGCAAATCTCTCTGCATTTCACTTTAAATCAAATGAAAAATAAATGGTGTGGCCTCTAATGCACACCAAAGAAGGAAATAGAGTTGCTTCAGTGAATAGTTGATTCAATATGAATGGAGCCAATTTCAGTAACTTACTTAACCTGGGCCTGGTTCTTACACCTAGGGAAGCTTCTTTTTGCTGTCCCAGGGACCTGCAAATCTCCTTTTCAAAAAAACCCCAACCAAATATAATTTCCCCTGCTGTTGTTAGGGAGGTTGCTTTGTTACAGGAAGGTGTTACGGCTTGCTTGCTTTTTCTGGTGTGAGGACACTGATGGGACTGTCTGAGACCTGGTAACATGATTGTAAAAAAATGCCACTGTTAAGTTTGAAATGTCTACAGAAAACACTCTATTGCCTTCCTCTAGCAGTGTATTTCTCATTGGTGCTGAAGAACTGACCCCTGCAAGGCTGAGTGACTGCAATGATTCAAGCGTGACTGTTGATTCCCTGCCAGTAACACAAGGAGCCTGCTCCCATGTGCCTGGTGCTTTCATGCTGGTGTAGCTCTGCTGCCAGGAGCACCCTTTCCCTTGTTTATGCAAGCAGGAGCCAGTGAAAACTCAGGTCTGACTCATCGATCACCTCACGTACCAGGCCAAATTGTGTTAATTATATTAATCAAAAAATCTTCCTGGAGCATAAGACAATGTTTTGACATAGTGGAGATGATAAAGTTACTTAACATTCAAAGCTGTCATCTCTTGATGTGAGCAGTCCTTCCCTGTTCACAGAAATCCTTGAGTGCGAGCTTTAGTTTGAACACATACCATGTTGCATGGAGTTACATGATATGCTGTATAGACAATTAAGTTAATGTTTAAACAGTATGGGTATGTTTGATCTCCCCTGCTTACTCATGTTAGCTTCTAAAGTCAAAGACCTGCTTATGTGAGCAATCTGCAGGAAGTGGGAGGAGGCTGAGGTGCAGGCAGCTCTTACAGCCCATTCAGTTTGTTAGCAATAGGGTAGTTTTGGCACACCCCTCAGATGCAGATTCCTTATACTCCTCTCCTGAGCTCTGGTACGGTGATGGCCACTGTTTCCTGGTGAAAGCTATGACATGGCAAAACCTGACCTAGGTATGTCTGCACCTAGACATAACTGACGTAATTTATTCCACGGTTTTGGAATAAATTGAAGCTCTGCTGGTCACAAGTGGTTAATAATGTAGTATGTAAATGAAACTAGCTCCCTATCCCCTTCTTGTTTTTGCAGGCAGCTCTTACTGTGGAATCTTCACTCTCTCACCCTCATCCACAGCGCGCACCCTAAACTGTGACTGCCCCGCCTGCTCTTATTCTGAGTTTTGGTGCTTTCTTATTGCATGGCTACTTTTAAAATGCCTAGAAACACAGAGTAACTTCTCTTCCATTTTAGTTTCACAGCCTTCTCATTGTCTGCTGCTGTAGCTGTTAAAATGACTGTTGTAAAAGTTATTCTCCTGAGCTGCAGGATTTGGGGAAATGGTCTCACTGTTGAATTACGTATTTTTGCATATTACAGTACTGTTTGCATAAAGGGGTCAGACATAAGATGGTGGGCCACAGGTTTGTCACCAATGAAATAGTTTCTCGTACCAAGGGCTGCACTTGCCTAGGGTGTGTGAGACCAAGGGTGTGTCTTCCTCTAATCCAGGATATTGCTATGAAAATTCTGTTATGGAATCACTAAGATACTGGTGGAGCTGGGACACAAACTTTATGTTCTATCTCTTTGGCTGGTGTCCCAGCCACTTGCACTCTGCTGCTTGATAAATAACTGAAGGCACCATTAAGTGGTAGGAGGCCCAGAAGAGGAGAGCAGCTCCACTTGCCCAGCAAGAGCCCTGCCTCAAAGCCAGGAAAGTAAGCAGAAGTGCAAGGAAGCAGAGCACTGAACCCGTGTCTCTTGTCCTCAGTGATTGGAAGAGAGACCCTGCTTCTCTGTTGTTCTGCTTAGTGCTGTTTACTATGTTTTTGTTACAGAGACTGCAAAATGAAACATTTTGGTTTTTCTGGAATGAAAACTCTTTTGGTACAATTGGGAGTTTTTCAGTGTTGCACCTAACTAGTAAGAAGAAATGATCGAGTGAAGAATGAAATGCTGGGACTGGCTGCCAAGTTAAGAATGAGCAAATGCAGTTCGGCAGTCCAGCTCCTCACACTCGCTTCTCCCCTGAACTCTCCTGCAGAGTCATTCTCCAGCCTGCAGTGGCCACCTCTCCCCATTCACCATCCTTGCTGCCCTAGCCCTGTGCTAGCACCAGCTGCCTTTTCACAGCACCTCTCCCTCTCTCCCTGTGCTGATTCTCTGTCTCTCAGTTTGCAGTGTTACTACTCTCAAATCACATCCACATCTCATTTTCCTTCCTAGAAAGGTGTGTCACTGGATCCCAGTTGAGCTCTGTGAGCAAAATGGGAGACATAGGGTGAGCTACCCAGATCACTCCCTCCTACTTACACCAGAAACAAATGCGAAGCAGCTGCAGAATAAAGCTAGGAATTAACTCTTGCTCTGTGGTTGCTTTGCGATTTGGTTTTTTCACCTTTCCTGTGTCTGGGATCTTAAACATTCTTCTGAAAAAAATGGAAACATTTACCCATTTGCTTCATGGGTTTCACTTTTTTTTTTTCTTTTTTTTTTACTGCTTTTATTTTAGCATTCCAGCTTCTTTCTCTCTCAGCTTGCTCCACTTGTGACCACCCTCCCACGCATCACAGCTGCCAGCTCATCACCACACCATGCCTTCAAGTATTTGGGTTCCGAAATTGGCAATACCCAGAAATGAGCAATCACTGGAGAACTTTGGGGGCTGGTTTGTTTATTTATGTTTACTAAGTTTCTGGCACACATGCTGCAGTGAAAACACTGAAGTTCTTCTATGTGCTAAGGATCAAAAGCAAAAACAATCCAAAGTTTAAAATAACAGAATGCAGACATGTATTTTTTAAAAATCTAGTGAAAAAAGTGTTCGTTTAGGACGTGACTTTAGTTTTGTACCTGGGTTCAGCAGTATTATATAAAACAAGCAAATCCTTTTTTCTTCCCCAATTACAACGTCATCCTTTTCTTTGTTTAGACATTTTGAACTGAAATCGAACTAAAAATATCTGAACATCTTGACGTGAAGAGTAAGGTAAGCCTCCTAGGATACCATTAATGAATGCCATGGAGTCATAGTATATACCTGAAAAGTATCTGGATGCATTCTCCCCTTCCTCTTTTCCTCTCTTCTTTCTTGTGCCCCAGGGGTCGATAGCTGCAAATTGAGATTTTCAAAGTTGTGCAGAGGATTGATTTTAATGGCAGATGCATGGCTAATCCCATGCAATGCTTTCAGATCTCAACCCCCTCTTCTTTGGTAACTGGCTGGAAAAGGCTGCAGAGTTAATCCGCGAGCTAATGCACATGTCTGCTGAGCATTTCTTTTCAGCACAGACATCTGAGCACTGTGTACTTGTGGGCCAGTAGGTCTGGGGATCTATTAGACACAGGGGTCATGGCTGCAGCATCACTGCAGGATCGCTGCATCTTTTGTAAAGTGCTTTGGCTGGGACTGGGTAAAGCCCTTGTCTCCTGGCTCTCAGGCTTTCAGGCTGGGACAGTACGCACCTCAAGTCTATGTGCACACATCAGTGCAGTCACGCTCCCTAGACAAAACACATTTGCTGCCAAATGGGGGTCTGTTATAGGCCCATCAGGGTCCCAAAGCGCTCACATCAATATGAGCCCCCGGAGAGCTCCTTATTTCGCACCATAGAGCTCTGCCCCTCCCTGCTTGTCCACCACATCCTGCTGCAAGCCTTCTCAAGCAGCCCATGTCCCCTTTCAGCTTGCGGTTGCCCTGCTGCCACAATTTTGGCAGTAGTGCTTTTAACTGGCACATGCACATCCCACCATAACCTGTCCCTCTCCCACTGGGAATCAGAGCTCAGGAGCACCCTGGCTTCTGATCTTCTAAAAATGAGACCCTGCTGCAGCTCCCCGTTCTGTGGGCCAGTGGGGAGTGCTAGAATCAAGAGGAGGGTTCTGCGTTCTTGCTTAGCTGTATGCCCTGGCACAGTGATTTAAAGCAGCAAGAGAAATTCACTGTTAGTAACAAAGCAGCAGGAGGGCAGTCTTGCATCAACACAGGAGTTTACATCGCTTGTTTTCAAGTATGACATTTAATTGTCACTAATAATGCCATGGATCATAATTATGTCTGTTGTAGAGAGGCTTGACTCTGATAAAGGAAAACAACAAACAGCATTAGCCATGGGGATATTACAGTGTTCATAAATCTTGCTTTTGCAGTCTGGCTGGTACACAGATGATGAGGGGCACAAGGGGCAACTTAGGCTACAGGGAGGGTGCCTAACCACTGAGAGAAGGGGCAGGAGAGACCCAATGGAGATAAACGGCTGGGGATCATCTTCCTTAGTGCTGCCTGGATGACTGCCTGACTGCCCTGCCTGCTTGCCCCTCCAGTGGCTGTGCCGCCTGGCTTCTGGGCAGCCCTTGGAACAGGGCTCTGCCTGGGCTGCTCTGATGATGAGACTGCAAGCAGTGCGTGGTCGTGCAAAACTATGCCTGGGCTAGCTTTTCCAGGGAGCTCATAGGCTGCAAGCAGAGGTGGGTCAGGTGAAATTAATTGCTTCCAATGGCCACGGCAACAGTGGATGAATCCATTACCCTAGGATCTTCTCCTTGCCTCTTCCTGTGAGCAGAAGACCCTAGACTTGAACTTGTAGGCTCCCTGTGGGCTTGTGGAGACAGTCCCAGGATCCCTGGGAGCAAGTTGGGGTCACCACCTGGTGAGCTGCTGGGATGCACAGGGCCATCAGACAGAGCACGGGCAGCAGGGGAAGGAGGAAAAACCTGTTACCTGTTGCCCTTCCACCTGCCAGTGCTCAGGATGCTTGTAAAAGCACCAGTGTCCTTAAGGTTCCCATGTCCTCATTCAGATGTGTTTGAATTTTGCTAGAAACCTGAAAGTTACTGCAAGAGAGGGATTATTCACATGCAGAAATAGCTGGATCCCCCTTAGGACTTATTTCCTTAGGACCCAGGCTTAAAATATGCCTTTTTCAGCACGTTACCTTTTTTCAGAGTAAAGGAAACAGCTGTGAAGCTGTGATGAGTAGAGCACAGCTGATTTCCTCAACAGCCTGCCTCCCTCTAAAATGAAATGCTAGCCATCTCAGAGATGACCCTAAAGTGGAGTGGAGGCTTGCCCATGTCTGTTTTGCACATTTTTCACTACTGAGGAGCCACAAGTGATGCATGTTTTGGTGCAAGGACAAGCTCAGCTGCTACCACAGCTTCAGCTCTTCTTAGAGTTTCGTGGTTTTTTTCCCCTGCAGACTTTCTTCAGTTGTATGGATTTATGAGAGACATTTCCCTCACATGTCCAGCTAATGGGAATTTTTGCATGGACAGAACACAAGATATGTAAAGTTCTACAGCCAGAACTGCACAGACAGATTATCTGGGGAACACATGGCTTGAAAACGGACTTTACGCCCTTAAAATACATTTAAGAACAGGAAAATGACTGTGTAAGTGCTTCTGAAACGGCATGACAAAAACCTCTGTATAATCCTGGAATATCTTTTCTTGATAGTTCTCAGATGATAATTAGGGAGAAAAATGGGCATTCACCAAAGATGTCTGTATTTATTTCAGACTTAATTATGTTAACCTAGAAACCTAGGAATGGACAATTATCCAGCGGCCACTCTTCAGCTGGTTGTTCAGCCGGCAGCAGATAATCATGCTGCAGTGCATTATTTAGGATGGAACAATCAACTCAGGTTTTCTCTGAAATATATCTTTTCTTCTTTATGGAGAGATTCTACCTCAGAGTTTGGAGCAGGCATGTAATCATTCACTGCGAGACAAGAAATTATTTTATGAGAACAAATGCTGGTTGCCATGGTTTCCAAGAGGAAGAAAAATCCAAGGTCGTTCCCCAGAAACTCTTCTCAGTCAGAGCCAGCAAGGACACTCCCTCACCTCTCCAAGTAAACCTCCCTTGCCTATAAACATGGTCCTCCCGTCTACACTGGTATGCCGCTTCGTGCTTAAGCCACAGTAACGCTGATAAGAACATTATGTGAAAAACCTGTGCTGTGTCTGAAAACAAACAAAGTCAAGCCTGGATTTACAAGCCTGTGGATTTTTCCTGCTTGGCTGTTTTCCTGCTCCTCTGTGCATCTGCTGGAAAACCTGACCTGCCTCCCATGTTTGCTGACCAGGGAGTTGCAGGTACAACTGTGAAACTTTCACCTGATGAAAAAGCCAGAGTAGCCCTGCATGAAAGGGCTGACACACAGACAAGCAAATGGAAAAAGCACAAAAGATGAGACAATGCATTTGCAGTTATGTTGTAAGAAAAATGCCCAAAGCTGCATTTCATGAGTTTCTCCTCTGGGTGTGAAGCACAATGAAAAATACATTTCTTTCAGTGACTGAGGTGTATGGCATCATTACTGCACCTGAGTGCCTCAGGACTGACCTATGTGCTAGTGACTGTAAAAAAGGACATCTTCAAACACGAGCACAAAATCCAGCTTTGTGATTCCAGCATCCCACCAAAATGTCAGCAATCTTTACACTGCTGAGGTACTAACCTGCCCACACAGTGAATAGAAGTCTCCCCTTACACTGGAACTGCCAAAGCAAATTAATTAGGAGATAATAATATTCAGCCATTTGTTTAAAACCATGAATTTTTATTCTGGCATACACAGGGGAATGTACATAAGTCTTTTGCTCACTTTTGTACAATTGAACAAAACTGTGTGCACATTAATGTCACAACAAACTACAGTTAACTAAACCTGGCTCATGTGAAAACAAAATGCATCCCTCTAACATGTGTCCAAAGCCTTATTAGTGTAGCAAGCACATTTCTTTACGCTATGGGGTGTGTATATTGGGCCTTGGTCACCAGTGCCATAAAAGCAATGATCCATGACTTGCTAATTTCCTTTTCTGTCAATTTAAAACCAGAAAAAATGTATCAAGGATTAGAAGTGACCCAGGAAACATCTCCATTTAAGTTACAAGAAACACCATTTTGCAGTGTATCACTGACTACACTGTATGCACAGCTACAACTCTCATGCTGCCAAGCCACTATCTCAATGACTGAGCATCTTGTGCAGAGGGAGAAATCTTTATTATTAGAGCACTGGAGAGTGTATAGGAATCCAATGCAACAAACTCCTTTCTGATGAGATTCATGTAGCCCATAGACAAGAATCCTGTGAGCAGGACTAAACTGCTGCTGCTAGCTTGCTATGCAAATCAGAAGAGACCAATGTACAAATTTATTAAGAAAGAGATGCACAGATGGAGATTCAAGGTGTAAATTTTACAAAGGATTTAAGAACCCACGCTCTCCCTAAGTCCTGCTTTCAGCATCTAAATTCCCAGCTACCTTCCTAACAGATCAGTACATCTAGCCACCTGTACTGGAAACCTGTTATCTCCATGGCAGTGCAGTTTTGCATAAAGCTGCTTAACTAAATGAACAGAGCTGTGTTTCTGCATTTGTGTACTCTTGCCTCAGTGCAAACAGTTCTTTAGTTCACTAATACTTAACTCTGATGGGGTATTGAGACGCCTGAGCCTGGCTCCAGGTCTTTGCAGGCTTTTGTTGGAAGTGCAAACAGAAATTCCACAACTGGTAAATAATTAGAAATGTTCATCTGGTACCGGCAAGGGTGTGCCAAGTAGCTGTGACCCTGGTCTGGAAATCTGAACACCACCACTCTGTGTCGGTCCACCTCTGACTCATTATCTGTCCTTGAAGGAATCACGTTGACCTCTCTGTGTCCCGATTTTCCCAGCTTTGAAATAACAGTGGTATGTTCCCACAGTGAAGCTAAGGAGTTGGAAAGTGCTAACAATTATTTCTCTGTGACCCCTTTGTGAAAGCCAGAGGGACATCTTCTAAAGGAGTCCAGATGCTGACCCCTCTTAATTTCCTCACAAAAGCAACTTTTCATCTGTCTTGTCTTCATTTTCTGCTCAGATCAAAATTGTTGAGTATGTCAGAAGTATGGGGTTTGACCTGTCATATGCCCCAGTATCATTTTTGGTGGGAAAATCCACTTTATAAAGGTATAGGTACTCTAACTGAATGTATGTGTTCATAGTATCTGCACATGATTAAAAAAAAAAAAAAAAGAAAAAGAAAATGAGAACAGAAATGAAAATAATGAAAAGGGAAAGGGAAAGAAAAAGGAAAAAAAGAATGAAATGATAAACATATCCAAAAGAAGCTGCTGAGATTTTTTTTATTATTTTCATTATATTATCTCTGCTATGGATGTGAAATACTTAAAAATCTGCCCCCTGTCTAAAAGCAAACAAATCAGTATTGAAGAATAGATTATATTGCTCAGCAGTGCCATAAGCATTCGCATAATTTAGAAATCCCAAGAAATAAAAAAGAGCACAGCCTCAGCCTGTTAAGGTAGTAATCCAACAGGTTATTGTGCCCTAAGTATACAGAAATGACTATTTCAGCATAACTTTCCTTTTCAAACTTTAAAACAAACAAGCTTGATTTCCATAAGAAGTCTGCAGGGAGTCTCTGTTAGCTATTGCAATAGGAGCTGCTATGCCAGCAGAGTAATTTCCCTCCATCTCTTAGTCCACCAGTCAGAGATGAAATGTCTGCAGTTTTCCCTTTCTACATTTAAGATTTGTACCAGTTTTCTGGTCATTAAATCATAATTTTTCCTAGGTGAAGCTGTCCCACAGCCTGACACAAGCTGAATGGACAGGGCACATGCAAAGACCTTCATCACAATGTAATGTTGTCACGTAATGTTTAAAATACCGTTCACACTGTCACTGTCTTTCCCTTCCACTTTATTCCTATAGAAGTTCTCATTTAAAATTCTTTATTCTCCTTTTTTCTACCATGTTTGTTTTCTTTTCCTTTTCTGTTCTTTCAAAAAGTTCTCTCAATTTCACAACTTGATCTTTCCCCTTGTTTCGGTCTCTCCAGTGGCATCTTCTCATTACCATAGTCCCCTTTTCCAGTATGTGCCTGTGCACAACCCATGGCACTCCTCATGCCTTTCTCTGCTTATTTTCTCACTGTATCTCCAGCTTTTTCCTCTCTTTGTCCTTGAGGCTGCTCCACTCCCCCCTGTCTGCCTAGCAGCACCTCTTTTCTCACTTCCAAACCCCAACTCTCTCTGCTTACTTTCACCTGCTCATGGGAAGATGTTGAAGAAAAAAGATGTGCCCACAAGGCTCTCTTGCCTTCTCTGACTCCTGCATAACCCAGCCAGCTTTTTTTCACATCTCACCTGAACTTGAGTACAACAAACTGTTAGACCAATCTGTTACATCAATTACTTTCGGTGTAGTCTGAACTGGTAAAAAGATAATTTAATTTCATTTAAAAGTAAGCATGTAAGCGATTTACTTTATCTATCTTACCTGATTGATGACACTGCAATTTCAATATTCACCTGTTATGCTGTTCGTGTATGTAACTGACTTACCTAACTGATGACACTGTAAGCTCAATATTCATCAGATACCCTGTTTGTGTATGTAACTGACTTTTCTCTGGGGAGGACAGGAAGAGAGCAGTGACACAAATAAGCAAAACAACTCCCAGCCAAAACCAACCAACAACCTTTCCAAAGCAAAAAATTAAACCCAGTCCAGGTAAAGGTTTATATATGTATATAATACCAAAAGTATATACATGTATTCATACAAATTAGTAAATTCTCCAGAGAGACGTGTCTATACATACTTCTAATATTTTCCATCTTACTTCTGCCCAATCATCCTTTGCTATCCACACTAATTTTCCTGTACAGATTACAGCTGTTCATTCAAATCACTGTACTACCCAGTAAACAACCATCAGTATGGCAGTTAAGTGATTACAAGGAAAATGTCTCCCACAGTTTCACAACAAAAACAACACACTACATCTCCCAGCTCAGGTTACAGTAGGAAACAAGATTTTCTCTCTCCAGTTCACTCTTTCAGTGTCTACTACAGAAACAAATGTGGTTTTCTCCCTTTACTAACTTATTCATATTTGTGATGGAATAGAATTCTCCAGATGCAAATATCTTGAGCTTAACTTCAGGAGGGTTTTATGACACTGGCATTTGCACCCTTTAGACTACAAGATTTTAGTAATTTAGATGCCACTGTAATTCATGCCTTCTTTGACTCTACTTCCCTCCCTTGGTTGTGGATTTGCAGACATCCTGGCACATGCATGTACACAATGTGCATGTGGGCAAGATGGTTTTGTGACTTTATCTGTGTTGCATCAGAAAGCAAAATCAAAGCACATGAGAGACCAGCTGGGTTTGCAAATATTATTGTACCAATCCTTCACCTATTCTTGTTGGGGAAGGCTGGATAAATGCTATGAAGCAACTTGTACAAATAAATATCTTCTGATGTAATAAATAGGGAAATGTGGTTTTAGTTCCTGCTTCCTACATCAGAAAGACATTATCAGGTGGACCAAATCAAATTATATATGAAAACAAGGAAGGAGGTAAGAGCCAAGTCTATCTGCTTTGTCATCTCATAAGAAAGGAGAAAATTTCCCATTTCTAATAAATAAAAGTTAATTCAGGTAAGTATAGCGTATTGATAAAATCATAACCGCTCATAGTTTAGTTTCATCTTTCCACCTTTGTTTTCCAACTCCATTTTTTTTCAACCTAACTTCAGCTGATTTTAGAGTCAAAAGGCCTTTTCTGCTTCACACAGAAATATTTTGGGAGTATCAATAAGGAAGTGGTAGAGTTACCTGGATGTAAAACAAGATTAAGAGGGGAACCCAACTGTAGCTGTCTCCTGTCACATCTCAGGTGAAGGTTAGCTTGGTAAAGAAGCACTGCTCTGTGATCCAGACCCTGTGATCCATGCCCTGAACACTGCTGTACAATACATGTCTTCTCTTGGTTTGACTTGATGACCTGATGTCAGACCTCGAAGTCTTACCCTATCTTTTTATCCCAGATGGTGAATTTCTGGGATGTTGTCAAGATTCACTCTTTCGCTGGTGTTTGACCCAGGCTTTGCTGCTTTCTGTTCCTGTAGCAGCTGGGCTTTTAAAAATTATCCTTCCTGCCCCATTTACCATGAATACAGGTGATATTGGGGCCAGGATCCAGGAAGACAGTGGTTGCAGGGGAATGAGCAAATCTAATTCTCTGCTGTATGATTCCAGCTGCCTGGTCAGGTCCAAGAGGATGTGAACCTCTGAAGGAGAATTTGGCCCTGCTCACCGGTGTCAAATGAATTATGGTCTATAGGTGTAAAAAGCAGCTGCAAAAGGCTGGAGGTCTCAGGTGCTGTTGGAGAGTGCTGGCAGCAGCAACAGGCAGAAGCTGTGGAGTGATTAGAAGCCACTGGAAGATGAGCAAGGAGAAGACAGTGTTTAAAACCTATAGGCCTAGACGACATACATAAGGCCTTCTGCTGGTTATGCAGGTCTGCAGACACCAGGGAGTCACCAGGTTTTCTCAAGCAGGAGAGGGGGACCCCATTGTGGATGATGGATGCCCTGCCATCAGCAGCAAGAGAAAGGAAGGGCAGAAGGCTGCACAGGAGCTGTCTGGGAGAGGCTTGGGTGATGCTGGGGTTTGGTCCATGGGCTAATCAGGGCTTTCATGGCCTACAGCTAAAAAAAAATGAAGGTAGTAACCAGCACTAGTCATTTGCCCAGCATGGGCATCGTGAGCAGCAGTGAGGTCCCCAGGGGTGCCTGGGCGGCCGCTGCTTTTCTGAACCAGGCAGCTGTGGGTGGCCGGGTCTGTGGAGAAGACAGGTGAAGAGGTCTTCAGTCTGGTTCCCTTCTTTCCTGACATGTCCTTTATGCTGAAAATGCAAAGAAAGGCTGCTAAGAGCAGCGCTGCCCTCTGAGTGCCTCCTGGGAATCCCACCCCACTGTCGTATTTCACTGCCTTGTGCCTTATTGCCTAGGAGTATAAAACAGAGCTCATGGCCCAGACAATCTCCTCTTGTCTTGCCCTCAACAGGCAGCTGTTCTCATCTTGGCTTGCACAGCATTTTAACTGGTATTGATCCTCCATAACAAGACAAGAAATGTGTCCATCTTGGCCTCTGTCCAGTATTTTGTCCAGCAGCAGTGAAGGGATCTGTGGTGAGTACGGCTGGAGGTCAGGCAGTGATGGTGAGCAGAAAGGCTATTTTCAAAATACAAACTATATTCTATGCAGCTCCTTCAGTGCCTCTGTCTTTCATGCCTGTATTTCTAAAAGGCCATAACCATCTTATTGTTTCCATCCCTACAGCAATTCCATTCTTTCTTTTGCTCTTTCTTTAGCACTTAACTGATCCACAAGCTAGAAGCTATTTGCCCTTTAGTGCTCCCTTGGAAGTATTACTTGGGTAATGTTTCATCAGAATTAGAGACACTGTACTTGATTTTATATGGGTTTTTTTTTCTCCATCTGACCTGCTTTCTTCCAGAACAAAGCCTCAGCTTGAAATGCCACAGCTGGAAGGACACAAAGACTTGATACAAATGGAGATAGTATGAGGCTGAAGCTCAAACAAAACCAGTGACCACACTTGTCCTGGTGGTCACCCCTTTTTGCAAATAAGAAGTTTGCCTCCTTTAACTTTTCTACTTCTCTGCTGTCTTTACTTTTACCAGTTCAAAAAACAATTGCCTGTCACTGGGGGAAAAAATTCTTTTAAATAAATGTTGGATATAAACCCCTTGCTGCCACTGTATCAAACTTCTTGTCTCACAAAGGAATCAGAGAGTAGGTTTGTGTCACATCTACCTGACATCTACCTTTTTGCTGTGTGCACCTTATTTACTTTCTGCCTGCAGCCTGCAATGGCTATGCAGGCTCCTTCACCACAGAAAAATGCTTCAAAATATTAACATGGCTGTCAATAATTCTTTAGTAGACTGGTTTATGCTGAGATGACTAAATAAGGGTTCATCATCTATCTCCTCTCAGACCACTAAGCTTTGAAATGATGAGAGGTTTCGTTAAGAAGATGTAGGATTCTTCAAGGCACTCCATTCTGGCTGGAAGCCAAAAGAATTCAAGAAAATGGAGTTGAATAACAAACCTCACATGGCTTTGTATATCCATGTGAGGCTAGAGAGACAGGGCTGAGTATGGAAAATAGCATCATTCTGTATAAACATTAACAGCTCTGTCATATCTGTTGGAACAGCTCACTGAAGTACACTGAGGTCACAGATTAACTCATAAGGTTTTCCTATTCCACAATGAATTTTTATTTAACAGAACTGAGTGTATGTGTGCATTTCTAGGCCAAAAGAATATGTAATCTCCAGGTTAAGAAACTGGAAGCTCAGGAAATGAGAACCTTTGTTCTTGGATCTTTCTTACAGCATCAAACAGATGATTCCTTCTACTCTAACTTGATAGAAGTCCTTAACTCATCTACAGTGCTTTGTCTATACATCTTTCATCTCACTGTTGTCTAGAAAATAAACCATATTTTCAGGAAAATTATCTATAAGATCACGAGTATCCTTGGACAAATGATCCAGAAACTGAGGCTTCCTGGGCTGAGTGTTGCTCTGAGCCTGAGTGAAAATACCAAACAATTCTGTGCATTCTTCATGGCTCATGTAAACAAGGTCATCATTTACAGCCATATTGCTGTTCTAGGTAAGCTTTCCATTTATATGGGTACCTTTTTACACTAAAATCCTGAAGACAACTCTCCAGAAATGAGTCCGCTCCTACATTCAGTATCCCTCCTAGTTACTGCAGTGACTCTGGATTAAGACATTATGAATCTATGATGTCAGAAAAGTTGTCAAGCATCAAGTTTGGGATACAGTAGTGAATTTGAGGGTGAATAAAACCATTTAACTTTAAATCCTACATGCTGGGAAGAGGAGGAAAACAAATGGCAAGTCTGCCATGCAACAAATCCATTCTATTGTGCTATTGCACAGAGAGAACTGGACACCTAAGTATTAGGTCGGTTCAATTTAGTATTTTTATATGGCCTGATCTCTTTTAGAAGCCACTGCTTGGTCCTGCTTTATTACAATTGTATTACTACTTTTGCAGCACTGGAACATGGCATAAAGCTAGTAACATACCTGAAGGATGGGGACTTGGTACCTATGGCTGGAATGAACAGCCAGTTCCCACAGGGAAGCTGCAAAAGAGGAGCTCTGCTGCAGCCCTGTAAGGTGGGCTGGAGAGGTTGCCATTGAAAAGGGCCCTGTCACAAAGTGTTGTATAAATTGATACTTTCTTATGTAAAGCATTTCACCTACAACTTCAACACTGATATGATGCATGATGAAAGGCTTCAGCAGAGGGCAGGAGGGTTCATACTGCCCCTGGGACAGTGTCTTGATGCACAGTTGAAGTACAGCTTGGTTTTCCCCACCAAACCACCTTCATTCCAGCACCACAAGAAAGTTGCCTCTGGGAACTGAAGAGAACTATTTTTTTCAGGGATTGATCTTAAAGAGTCTTCACATTGAGCTTGTCTCATCAGTCTAAGAAGTTGGATTTGTTCAGAAAGAACATAGCCTGAAAATGCAGCTATGCTGTAATGACCCCCATGAGCTGTTCCTGCATCTCTTGCAGTCTGAAGGAAGCAAGAGTTTTTGTACAATTTATAATTTAACCATTACTTCAACAAAGGTCAGGTGTGTATTTACTTTGTATGCAAAATATATGCTTTTCTGTCACCTTTTTGTGTTCATAAAAAAATCTGAAAGCAAAGTTATGAGTTAGGCGCTTAGAAATAACCGTTCAGACTGCATCACCAGGTTCGTCACTGACACAAGCACATTGATTCATGGTTTTAAGGTTCTGCTGAATAGCCCTGTAGTTTGGCATATGTCCAGTTCCAAATAGAGAAGCCCCAGCCTCCCTGGCTGGTAGTGGAAGATGAGTTCACACATGAGTGTGTGCAAGTTTTGTCCAAGTCTTGCTAGACACATGCCTAAGAACAGTTTAATCTGCATTATGAGTAGAGGAGGGGAGGGAAAACACAGCCTGCCAATTTGATGCAGCTGTGCTGTGTAGGAGTCTGGTTTGCCTTTGTGCAGAAGAATTATACAGTCAAGGAATTTCCAGTTCTTGGCACAGGCTGCTAAAGCATGGATAAGCTTAGCATTCTTTTGCCTCCAGCATGGGCCAAGGGAAACTGTCCCATCTTCAGAAGGTGGAAGAACCCAATGCAAACGGGAGGTCAATCCTGCCCATGAAGCTAACCCACAGATTGGAACTGATTCTCTCTGAAAAAAAGAGAGAAAACCTTTTAAGACCACGCAATTTAGATCTCCTCCAAGAATGCTGCCCATTGCAGTGGACTAGTCTTTATGCCTTGGGCAAATGTGAAGCCTGCTTTGCACTGATTTTCTAGTTCACCTGTGACTTGAACTAACATGAATCCTTTTAAGCACTTTCAGTAAACTTGTGTTTTGTTAAATGTTTGAGGGCTATGGTTAGATCAATGATGAAGCTTCATCAAAACGTACCTGCTAAAGCCTATGTATTTTGACTGAAGTCAGTGTTTCCCTAAGAATATACTGGCTGTGTCTCCAATAATCAGTGCAGCCTGCACATTCAGGATGTCATACAGAAGAGGGAAAAGGCGTTTCAGTCTTGCTTGTCAGGATGTGTTCTACTTAGCCTGCCCCATGCTTCAGACAAAGGAAATACTACACTGTCACCTAAAGCCTTAAAGGTTGTGTGGACAAATCTGAAAGAATTTATCATCCTTGATGTGATCTGTTTTATCAGATTCATGGATTTGAGGACTGCACATGAGGTTAAAGTATGTGACACCTGTGCAAATCTCTAGATTGCAAAGGAAAAAATAATTGGGGCATATTCACAAACAACAAAATTGGGGCACACTGACACAAGAACATTGATATCAGCATCAACTTGAATGTTGCTTGGTCTGTCTGCATGAAATTTTGAGGGATTTTTTTTCCTCTGTTAGAGGGCCTCCATGTTGAATAGCATCTCCTGCTGATGATGCAGATAAATAAAAGCATTTTGTATCCTAACACAAAGCCTGAATTTCCAGGAAGCTATTTAGATCTTGGATGAGTAGACTGCTTTGTTGAAAATGTCACACTGACACACTACTGCATGCTAACAACCCAATGAGTTCATGAAGTTTGCAAAAGCACCAACAAAAGATAGATGATGTAAGACAGGAAAAAAAAAAAGAAGTAATTTGTTTTTCTCAATATAGTTGATAGATGCTTGGAAACTAAACATGACATACTTGCTGGAAGCCAAAATCTTCTATTGTCCTGCTGATCTCTCCCTCTGCTTTCCTTATCTTTTTTATTGTAAATGAAATGTAAAAGGAATTGATACATTTAATAACTTGTTGTTGCATTTTACTGAAGTCTTAGAAGATTCAGTTTGAAGAATTATTCAAATTCCTTTGTTTCCCTACTTAGGATTAGGTCATGACATTCATGTGGAAGAGGTGGCACAAGAGGGGCACAAAAACATGCACTCATCAGCATCACTCAATGAGCACAGAGGAGATGTTCAAATCCTTCTGTTTCACCCAAGATCACTGAAGCCTTCACAGGAGCATCCTTACAGAAGGGAAGAAGCTTTGCCCCAGGGAGGGATTAGCTCTAGTTGCTTTAGTATATGCCAGAATGGAAATTTATTTAGCAATACTGCTTGTGACATCTGATTTGCTCATAGATGCCTCCTCCCTCTCACTCTGTTTCTTAAGTCTGCAACTCTTCCCCATTGGTAGAAAGTCAACAAGTGGAATTTGCCAAGCAAATTCCCTCTTCTAAAAAAAGTGAGCATCATGTGGAAATTGTGGGTTTATTTCTTTATTTTTATTTTTACTTTCCCCAGAAATAAGGAAGGGTTCAAATTAAACAGATTCAGCTTGATAATTCAGTTAACTAGACAGAAATAATAACTGTGACAGAAATGTTACTCTAGAGCAACTCATGTAAAGCCAGATGCATTATGAAATAGAGAAAGCTTTGTCTCAGTTCACGTGAGAAGATGAAACACACATACCCTTAGATTAGTTTAGGACCTCAGCCAGTTCTCTCACAGTGTTTAGGAAAAAACAGAGTAATTAAAAACCACAAATATCCCAAGCAGTATGTCTATCTTGTGTGGCTTTTAAATATTTTTCCATGACTCAGTATTGGTAAGTAGAAGTCTGCCTTGTTCTCGCCAAAGCCTTTTATACCTTAGTGCAAAACCTCCTAACCAGGCTGCATGCTTCAGAGGCAGGACCTCACTGGAGCTCACAGCTGTCTGCCTGCAGGCTGGCATCACAGGAGGCAGCACTCTGCAGGTGACCTTCCATAGTTTCATCTCTGCAATGACTTGCTGGTCTACATTCCATTCTCTTAGGTAGCTGGGCACAAAACCTCTGTGTATTCCTTGTTTTTCTCCTTTCTTCCTGATGATTAAAAATAATACACAGGGCACTCTGCAGTGAAGAGTCAAGTTAGGCACCTAGATGAGTCACATGCTAATCCTGTCAGCCCTGCAGAAGGCTTCCAGTGCACCTGGGTGAGAGCAAGTAAGGGGACCTAACAGTCTGCATCCTAGTCTCCTGGCTGGACAATGCAGTCCATCCTTTCTTGTGTCTGTACCTCCTTGGTTACCTACTTGGACCTAAGAGCTTTGATGTAAATATGCTAATTTTTTAGCAGGGGAACATTCTGAAAGGCTGTTTTAATGGCTGCTGATTAAAAAGGGACAGCAGACTTTCTCTGTGACACAGGATACAAAACCATGAATCAAGGTCTTTGAGTCCTTTATCCTGTCCATGTGTCCTCCCATGGGGGAAGAGTCCACTGTGTTCCTTTCTCCCCCTTTATAGGATTAACCCTAAGTTACAATTCAAGTAGCTACTTTTTGGTGGATTATAAATCCCCACTGAGTATCCTTACTTAAACATATGAATATAGATGTTGATGTATACAAGCAGCAGATGCTAACTTTTGTTTTTTAACTTCATGATTCTCTGTCTGTCAATACAATGTAATACATCCAAGGCAACAAAAAAATGTGCCTCCTATGCTGAGGAAAGCATGGTGAAATAAAACTAAAAGGAACAGCTCTTCTGATGCTAATTTATTCTGCCGAATTACTCAGTTTATCACCTCAGAATAGGATGAGTTCATTTATTTCAATGATGAACATTAACATGGAAAACAATTGTGCCTTCTCACAAATGGACTCACTGACCATGACCTGTTTCTTTACTGTTCCTCACAATTACCCAAAACAATAATAAACCAAGACAGTATTCTATCTATGACTGTAGTCATTAAGTGAGTGATGGACATAGATTGTATATCTGACTTTTATGGATGCCCAGACCACAGTGTTGTATGGGAAGGGTTAGAGGATATCAGAAAATGTTTACTGAAGCTATTAAAGTTATAACACAAAGGCTGAACTTGATCTCTGGATGTGGAAATTATGGCAATAAAGGAATGATATCAAGCCAAATTATTTAGGGTTTGTACACAAACAGGACCAGCATATAATGTTCTCTCTTTTTCTGGCAGAAAGCTAAAGACGAAGGCCAGTGAAATAAGTGCCAGCATTTCAAGCTATGCCTAAGATCACCCTCTTGCTCTGTTAACTAGTGGGGGTATTAAAGACTGGGGAGAAGCACAGTTTAAAGGTCAGTATGCTACAGAAGCTGCTGTAGGGGCTGAAATTGTCAAGGCCTGTGCACACAGCCACAGTGCCTTTGGAGAGGGAGCTATCATGAGAAAGGTCTCTCAAGCCCTTTGGGTGGTGACCCTTCTGGTTTCTATGGCATTGTTTCTAGACATTACTTAAAGAAAATACGTTTTAACTGCTTATAAATCCACTGTCCTGCTGCTTCTTGGACATGGTATAGAAATATGTTTTTTGCTTCCATTAGCTAATTTCAAATACTTAAATTTATACAGACAGGCTGAGAAAGTTGGGGCTGTTCAGCCTGGAGAAGAGAAAGCTGCATGGGGACCTCATAGCAGCCTTCCAGTATCTGAATGGGGCTATAAGGATGTTGGGGAGGGACTCTTCATTAGGGACTGTAGTGATAGGACAAGGGGTAATGGGTTAAAACATAAACAGGGGAAGTTTAGATTGGATATAAGGAGGAAATTCTTTCCTGTTAGGGTGGTGAGGCACTGGAATGGGTTGCCCAAGGAGGCTGTGAATGCTCCATCCCTGGCAGTGTTCAAGGCCAGGTTGGACGAGGCCTTGGGTAATATGGTTTAGAGTGAGGTGTCCCTGCCCATGGAAGGGGGGCTGGAACTTGATGATTTTAAGGACACAGTATCACAGTATGCTAGAGATTAGAAGGGACCTCAAAAGATCATCTAGTCCCTTTCCAACCCAAACTATTCTGATTCTGTGATTCTATAATCCTCATAGAGTAATCCAGTGGAAGTTTTCTATAATGTACAGCAGTTTCTGCGTGTGTTCTTACCTTTGGCTGACTCCATGGTCTAGCACTCTGAGCATTTATTCAGATCTTCTGAATATGTCCTGAAGATACCTATCTTTCAGTAATAAGACCAAGATATATGGCCATGTTTAGAGGCTATGAAATGTCTCTGTAGAGCTAAAGACATCTTGAAAATGTGATTCAGACCCTCACTAACAGCCATGTGTGACTGACAGTGCTAAGAACTACCAAAATAGCTATTTAGAAGTGGAATTGATGCTTGTTTCCAAGAATTGCACTAGAACATGTTTTTCCTGTGCTAGTCTACTGTTTTATTATTAGGATTTTTTCAGAGCAGAAAAACAATGTATATAAATTTTATGGTGAAGATTCATAGAATCATAGAATAATTAGGGTTGGAAAGGACCTTAAGATCATCAAGTTCCAACCCCCCTGCCATGGGAAGGGACACCTCGCACTAAACCATATCACTCAACGCCTTGTCCAACCTGGCATTCAACACTGCCAGGGGTGGAGCATTCACAACCTCCCTGGACAACCTATTCCAGTGCCTCACCACCCTAACAGGAAAGAATTTCTTCCTTATATCAAATCTAAACTTCCCCTGTTTAAGTTTTAACCCATTACTGAACCACACAGCTTGGTGTCATTGGCAAACTTGCTGAGGGCGCACTCAATCCCGCTGTCCATGTCAGCGATGAAGATGTTAAACAAGACTGGTCCCAACACCGATCCCTGAGGGACACCATTCGTTACTGGTCTCCAGCCGGACATTGAGCCATTGACCACAAGTCTTTGTGTGCAGCCATCCAGCCAGTTCTTTATTCACTGAGTGGTTCATTCATCAAATTGATGTCTCTCCAATTTAGAGACAAGGATGTCTTGTGTGACAGTGCCGAACGCTTTGCACAAGTCCAGGTAGATGACATCAAGTGCTCTCCCCCTGTCCATCAGTTCTGTAGCCCCATCATAGAAGGCCACCAAATCGGTCAGGCAGGATTTCCCCTTAGTGAAGCCATGCTGGCTGTCACCAAGCACCTTGTTGTTTTTCATGTGCCTTAGCATGCCTTCCAGGAGAATCTGCTCCAAGATTTTGCCAGGCACAGAGGTGAGACTGACTGGTCTGTAATTCCCTGGGTCATCCATTTTCCCCTTCTTGAAAATGGGGGTTATATTTCCCTTTTTCCAGCCAACGGGAACTTCACCTGACTGCCATGGTTTTTCAAATATGATGGCCAGTGGCTTAGCAACTTCATTCGCCATCTCCTTCAGGACCCGTGGTATGGATTTCATCAGGACCCATGGACTTGTGCATATTCAGATTTCTAAGATGGTCTCGAACCAATTCCTCTCCTACAGTGGGCCCAAGGTCTTCATTCTCACAGTCACTGCATCTGCCTTCCAAGACTTCCAAATGAAGCTGGCTCATTGGCTGGAGCAGCCAGAATATCTCTGCATTGCTCCAAGCATTTATTATAGGTGCTGGCAACTGACTGGGTGTGTTGGGATGGAATGATGATTAATACAACTTTATCCTAAATGTCAAGACTGGGCCTTTCTGTGGAATAAAACTGGAGTATAATTATGCATTTGGATTGAATTAAACTGGTTTTAAATATCTTTAAAATATTAAATAACTCTGCAATTTAATGTCATATTCCATATATGTTAGGGGGTCCTGGAAGAAGTTCAGGGGCCACACAAAAAGCAGAAAGGAGATTGCTGGGGTGGGTAATCCTCTTATTACATTACCAAAGTATTTCAGGTATTGTTCTGTGGAAAAAATTTACCTGGATTTATCCATGTGAAAGTTCTTCCGTTGCTGTCCAGCTTTATTGAACTGCAGATAGCAAAATATCGAAGATGGAGAAAGAATATAGTCTTGCATGGATTTGCTACTAAACTGCTAACATCCTTTCATTTTGCAAGCTATTGATAACACACATTTATTGTTAAGTGTATTGATATTGATATTGATATTGTATTAATAACTTGACAACATACACTTAGAAGTGAAGTAACTTGTTCACCACCTCCAGAAAGATTAATGTATAGCAAACTCTGCAGAAACATGAAAATTTTATAGGAAAGGAAGATATTCCATGGTATAAAATTGGAATTAATGGAATTAATATGATATTTAACATTGACTTGTCATTACCTGAACTTGATTACTTTCAGAGAAGTTGCAGCCTATAGGCTTTACTTACACAGGGACATCACTAAGACATCTGGAAAACATTTCAGTGTTTAACTATAGCAACCACAAGTTATCTATCAAGTAAGTAAAGTGTATGGTCACTTAAAACAAGGCCACAGCGAATAGGACATTGGAGACTTTCTTCTACCTTTACCAAATTATCTTACATAGAAATATATTGGAGTCAACCAGACATATTTCCAACTTCTTCTAAAGCACCAGTTAGGTCAGCTGTGGATTTGTTTGTCTGGCTACTGAAAACATCCAAGGGTGGAGGAGGGCAAAGGGATCACCTTCAGAAACTAGGCACAGCCTACTGGACTGACATCTAAGAGTGATGATAAAAGTGGCAACTGCTATTGCAAGGGCACTCATTACCCTCTTAAATAAGTTACTGAGCATTAGGCTTCTGTTTTTCAAAAGCAAGGTTTAAAGTTGAGTTCCACAGCTTAAAGGGAGCTTGTTAGCAAGTCTGACACAAAAATGCAACACACACTTCATATAAGATCATGGTATAGCATCTTTTGAGGTAATCATCCCAATTACTTAATCTGAGATGGATTTATTAGGTGAATTCTATGAAAGCTGACACAGCTCACACAGCCTTTGGGGTGTGACAGGGGACATCATGTGCTAGTAGTGACTGAAACAGATAGCTTTTCAGCTGCAGGAATACAGACAGTGGTAAAGATGGGCTAGAGAAAGTACTTGCAACCCTCCTGCCTTTATTCTGCCTCTGCTGTGCAATGCAGATGCCTAGCCTCAAGGTAAGTGGGTGTAGCTTAAGAAGTTCCCTAGGGGTACCTTAAAACTGCCTTCCAAAATGGAAGTGTGGAACTTTGTTCACTCTCCCTTCAACAAATGTGTACTGGGGAAAAGGACCATTTGTGAAAGCCAAAAGGAAGGAAGAACATACCCACAAAATGTAAGGAGAAATAAACAAGATGTTCTGGTTAATTTAATATTACAGGCAACAGACATACCACATATTTAGGCAACATGTCAATATGCTAACTAATACAATGGCTGACAAACCTAACTGTGTGTTGTGATTGCTTTGTGCTAATGTACGCAGTAACAAGCTTTATGCAACTGATGGATATGCTGCAACATAAATATGGATAAGCAAATTGCTCATATTAGTAGCACTAAAGTAGTGCTTTTAGTACTCACACACCTAGCAAAGCAATCTGCAAAAATGGAGGTGAGCAGATCTAATGGGAGAACTTAAATCCACACCAGAATTCCATCAATGCAAATTCTGGGTTGCCCCATCCTCTCTTCAAGGGGTCATAAGAGAGCAATGTGTTGGTAATTTGGCTTTGTGTCTGTGAGGTTCTGAATCTAATTCAAAAACAAGAAAGTTAAAGTTGATTTCTTGGCCATGTGCCTTCATTTGGCATTATACAGAGTTAGTCTTATTTTCAAAACTTAAAATGGCTGGCAGGAGATGTGAAGTCCCACTAACTCCTGTGGGTCTGTGGATCTTCAGAATGACATGCAGACACCACCATTTCATTTCAGTGTTTACTGCACAGATCTGTTTGATAATGATAAAGTGTAACTGTTCTGTTACCTCTAATTGTTCAGTTAATCCTAATATAAAACTTTATCCTGAAGTCCTTTGATTCTAGTAGAAAAAGGTCAGCATGACACAGCTTGGTGTGGGCCTCCAGCCTGAAATATTGCAAGTGCTGCTCTCACTGGACCATCTGGAACACTTCAAGGAGAAGTCTAAATGGGACTTTAAAATGTTGAGTTAGTTGGAAGAATAATGATTCTTAAGATAAAGTCTGGATAATAAGCTTTATTAAAATCTGGATGAGTTGTTAAACTAGGTTGGTAACACTAAGCTATACAGTATCTGATTGCGATCAGACAAGCAATGTTATAGAAATATCCTAAATCCTAGCTTTTCTTTTATCTTGAAAATACTTTTAATACTACAGCTGAGAACACTGGTACCAAAACAACTGAAGGACCTTTTGGGAGTACAGATATGAATGTAAAAAAATTTATGGAAAATACCTGAAGCACAGCTTTGGTCCATGTTTCCCTCTCTTCTTAAACATAGGAAACTACCTTTCTTCCCAGAAAGTCTGACATGTTGGTGGTTCTAACTGAAGACTTACCAGCAGAAATGATCCATCCAAGTTGGCTTGCAAAACTCATCCAGCTGACCCTGGCAGAAAGTGAAGAGATCCTCTGCACTCCGGAAGATAACACAAGATGCATAATGTGGCCAGATAAGTCAGTCAGAACTTTTTAATACACAAAGCATCTTTATTTGACTGTATTTCATACAAACATTTGTAATTCACAAAAGTGCTTTGGCCAAGAGAGAAACAAGATCATCTGCTCAAGTTGATGTATCTCTAGGTGAAAACCCCTGGCTTTGTCAAACTGAACTGAACAGTCTCAAACATCCCACACATTATTGGTATGTAAAGTTCAAGCAGAGAGTTATGAAACTTCCATTCCTTTACAGTTTAGTCATCTAGTTTTAAATAAATCTGGGCAGTGCAAAGCCAATATGCAAATTCTTGTGTGCTGGCTTCCAGCTCTGCTGCACACCAAGATGAAATTCCATGTTCTAAGGAAAATCTTCCCCAAAGACTTGGATCAGAAGTCTTCTTTAAACAAGCATAGAGCAGCTTTGCAAACAATCTCTGCACTGTTTTCATTTCCTGAATACAATTGTTCTACAACGACATTTAATGACATTTTCTTCCCTTAGTTTGAATTTAGTCAGAGAATATCTCAAGTTGGAAGGGACCCTTAAGGACCATTGAGTCCAGCCTGAGTCTAACTCCAAATCCAGCTCCACTTTCCACAGACAACTGTAACCTGGCATCAAATTGACATTATCTGTTAGGTCTTTATAATTCTTAGGCAGTTCTGCTGGCTGTTTCAAAGTCCTAAAAATCTTGATGTGTTTCTGTTTGGCTTTTATAGAAAAATAAGACACTTCTCTAGGTATCAAAATTGTATTGGGATGCTTCATTATTTAAAACTGTTAGTTATTACAATTCACTTCTGTCTAAGTATCTTTTAGAAACTGACAGACTTGTCCTATTCACAGAAGGGCTAATTCTGAAATTCTTGTGTTACAAATTGCCTGATACCTGTTTTCACTAATGTAAAGATATTATCAACTGCTTGTTCAACTGTGCTGCCTGCCTTACCTGGTTTCTCTGATGTTTAAACTCTTGCAGAAATGAGCACAGCTCTAAAGTCATATTAAATGTCAATGGGAAAGTGTACTTGCACCAAAGCATTTAAGTTATCCAGGGAAAGAGATTAAATGTATTTTGTTAAAAAACACTGTCATGCTCCATGACAGCAAGTCTCATTGCTATGAAGGAGGTACCTGTTAGGAGAGCTAGAGGACAGAGCTCCTGTCAGAGTATGGGGAAGTATTTAGCATAATGGGTACAGCTACATGGCTGTTTTCTGTCATGTTTCTGGCTATAGAAGTTAATATTTCAGACAAGAAGGCTAAGTTTAGATGGATCTTAAAGAACTTGAACACTGTTAAGAAGAACATGTATGAAATTGCACATTTTCTTCAGCTCTGACACCACTGTGAAAACAAGTGGAGAGACTTTACTAGTTTCATCATGAGATAACTATAGTTACCCGGGTCCTCCTTCTTGCCCTTTTTGAAGACAGGAGTGATATTTGCTTTCCTCCAGTCCTCAGGCACCTCTCCCGTTTCCCAAGACTTGGTAAAGATGATGGAGAGCGGTCTAGCAATGACCTCCGCCAGTTCCCTCAGCACCCGCGGGTGCATCCCATCTGGACCCATGGATTTATGGATATCCAGATTGCTCAACTGGTCTTTAACCCATTCCTCATCGACTAAGGCAGACCGCTCCGTTGACCTATCTTCATCCGAGGTCTCAGCGGTACAGGGCTCTTCAGGACTGCCTCCGGCAGAGTAGACAGAGACAAAGAAGGCATTCAGTAACTCTGCCATCTCTGTATCTTCTGTCACCAGGGCACCCGTCCCGTTCATCAGCGGGCCTACATTGCCTCTGGTGTTAGTTTTACCTGCCATGTATTTGAAAAAGCTCTTTCTGCTGTCCTTGACCCCTCTCGCCAGCTTTAATTCCAAGGAGGCCTTAGTCATCCTAGCAGCTTTCCTACATATTTATATATATTTATATATTTATACATATTTATATATTTATATATAAATATATAAAGGGGAAGTTTATATTTATATTATTAAAATATAAAATATTATTAAATATATAAAATATATAAATAAATAAATAAAATATTATTAAATATATAAAGGGGGAGTTTATATTTATATTTATATAATTATATATTTATACATATTTATATATTTATATATAAAGGGGGAGTGTCACGAGGATGGAGCCAGGCTCTTCTCAGTGGCAAACAATGAAAGGACAAGGGGTAATGGGTACAAATTGGAGCACAAGAGGTTCCACTTAAACCTGAGAAGAAACTTCTTCTCAGTGAGGGTGACGGAACACTGGAACAGGCTGCCCAGGGAGGTTGTGGAGTCTCCTTCTTTGGAGACATTCAAAACCCGCCTGGACACGTTCCTGTGTAACCTTATCTAGGTGTTCCTGCTCCGGCAGGGGGATTGGACTAGATGATCTTTTGAGGTCCCTTCCAATCTCTAACATACTGTGATACTGTGATACTGTGATAACTGTCCTGGAGAGAAAGAAAACATAGATTTTGAGCTCAACATGACCCAGCAGGATGCACTTGCAGCCCAGGAACCAACCGTATGCCGGGATGCATTAAAAGAAGCATGACCAGCAGGTCAAGAGAGGTGATTCTGCCCCTCTACTCACTCTTGTGAGACCCCACCTGCAGTGCTGCATCCAGCTCTGGGCCCCTCAACACAAGAGGGACATGGATCTGCTCGAGTGAGTCCAGAGGAGGCCACGAGGATGATCAGAGGGCTGGGGCACCTCCCCTATGGAGACAGGCTGAGTGTCAGGCATGCTCAGTCTGGAGAAGAGAAGGCTCAGTGGAGACCTTGATCAGTCTTTTAATACTTAAAGGGGGCCTATAAGAAATTTGGAGAAGGACTTTTTATAAAGATGTGTAGTGACAGGACAAGAGGGAATAGATTTAGACTGAAAGAGGGGAGATTCAGATTAGAGATTTTAGGACTAAGTTCTTTACTGTAAGGGTGGTGAGGCACTGGCACAGGTTGCTCAGAAAAGCTGTGGCTGCCCCATCCCTGGCAGTGTTCAAGGCCAGGTTGGATGCAGCTTGGAGCAACCTGGTCTAGTGAAAGGTGTCCCTGCTCAGGCAGGGGATTGGAACTAGATGAACTTTAAGGTCCCTTCCAACCCAAGCCATTCTATGATTCTGTGATTATGATTTGATCCTTTGTACAGCCAGCTCCTATCTAGTGCCAAGGAATATGTTTCTTGACTGCATATGTTGTAACCTGTAATTTCTAGAAGTCCAGAAAAAAAATGGTTCTATGCTTTGATTTCTAAGCATTTCCCATTTTAGTATAAATTTTGTAATGCATACAGAGTGTTGGCTGAATGCACAATAAATAGGGAGAGAATGGACCCACTTCAGCATGGTAGTAGATGAATTATATTCACATGAGATCTTATGTGTACAACCAACTTCTGAAGCATTTTCTGTAGCTGACAGCTTCAGCTTCAACACTGCAGCAGGCAGGTAGTTAACACAAACAAACATGCCACTGCTTACTCTCCCAGGTTTTCTAGGAACAGTGTCATTTTATTTCCTTCCCAGCCTTGAATAGTAGAGGCTTAACACAGAAGTCACCCTTATATTCCATCTGTTCTTTTTCACTGCCTTCCACTTACTTTCTTCTGCATGAAAACACTACAACATCTCTGTTAATAAACAAGCAAGGATACTAATTCTGTATTTTCAATTTACTAAACAAATAATTTATTAATAAAATCTGTTGCTAAAATATTTTAAGTTTTCAAGCTCTTGCAAAAGTCAAGTGCACCAGAACATACCCTGCTCCAAGTTTAAAAACACTAGACTTACTTAACTGGAGCTGGCAAAATGCAAATTGTGATTAACTTCTCTGTGCTAAACAGCTTACTTGCTTGGAAAAGGGTTGAAATTTTGGACTCTGGTTCTGTGCATGTAGTAATACAGAAACACTTCAGCAGTTACACAGTTCTTCAAATTTAGCAAGTGTCACCTTGTCCGTAAAACCAGGCACTGACTTGATTGTACTTTACAGCAGGAGCTGACAACATGCCAATGGATCAAGAAGACTTGGAAATCTGGTGGCAATGGAGAACAAAATCCTTCTTGAAGGTTCCCTGGGCAGCAAAAGCTGCATTGCCCTCTGCAGCCCTCATGGTTCAGGGCGTCTCAAGCAACAGGATGAAAGACTTTTTTGTAAGAAAACCATACCAGTAAGGACTATTCCCCAAGCAGCTGCTCCAAGTTCACAGGGCTGAATCTATTTTACAGCGTTAAGACCAACGTCCAAGTCTACCGCAATAGCACCTTAAGTGTTGATTTCCCAGTGGCCTGTGGGATGCACTAGAGCATTTCTGTCTACCCTTTCATGCACTCATGTTCCTTTCCTCTTCCAGCCAGGGCCTTGGAATAGAGCTGAGGAATCTTTCAGCCAGACAGAGCACAGCTAACAGTGATAAAAGGACAATGCCCTATTCCACATGGTGGTTCTGCACTCACTGAAGTTAAAAGATGGCCCCATCCCCTATCCTAGATAATCTTGCTTAAAATTACAGACTGGCAGGCAAAATGTTTTTTGAATCCCTCCATTTTGATTTGCATACAAAACACCATCACCCTGCCTCTCCCAAAAAGCTCCAAACCAAAATCAAGCAACTTTTTTCAACTATTAATGTAATTTAAAAGTTAAGTATGTAGTGGAACAAGAATTAGTTTCATTTCAGAGACTTTCACTGTATAGTAATATCTTTCATGGATGCACTATAAAAGTCTTCCTCACAGCAGAGTTACTAGCACAAAAAGCAAATAAGCCTAGTACAAACAACAAATTAAATGTAGTAAAATTAAATGGCACGTTAATATAGTAAAATATAAGTTTAAGGTCCATGTCACTGGGTACACATTCACAAGCATACACAGTAAACATCTTTCAGAAATGAAAAAGTACATTTACATTTTTTTTGTCCAGCAGAATATATGCTTGTTTATAAAATAGACAACATGATGACAAACTGAACAGTTATTCCACTGCTTGATGGAATGTAAGAACTGACATCCATGCCAATTTCATTTGAAGAATAGGTCACCGTAATCTTCAGCCCTATATCCAAACCTATATATTCCTGAGTTGCTCAGTAAGCAAAAACTACAGATAAGTGTTCCAGGTTGAGACCACCATTTATCCAGTTAGGAAAAACCTGCATCTATGAAGACACAAGCTAGTACCTTCTCTGAAACTAAGTATTCTTTATTTACTTTTCCTGCAATAGACCTGAAACCCAAGATATTTTCAATGCAAGAGTAAACAACTTCCTGATGCAAGTGACAAGTAAGTGAAGAGGTGATCAGTTGGACCAGATAATTACAAACCAGGAGGAACTAGATGGAGGTATGAGGATTGGTGGCAGCCTTGGCTGCAGGGACCATGAGATGGCAGAGGACAGGGTCCTGAGTGGCAGTAGGAAAACAAATAGTAGGATCATAAGCCAAAACTTCCGGAAAGCAGACTGTAACCAACTCAGAGGTCTGCCTAGAAAAATCCCATGAGAAACAGCTCTGGAGAGGAGTCCAGGAGAGCTGGTTGATTTTCAAGGTTGAGTTTCAGCTCCTCCAAGCTCAAGAATAGTTGATGCAAACAAGCAGAAATCAAGCAAAGTGGGCAGGAGGCCTGCATGTGTGAGCAAGCAGCTCACACCTAGAGTCAGACATAAAGAGGAGGTGTACAGGAGGTGAAAGCAGGGACAGGTGATTCAGGAGGAATATTGAGATTCTGTCTGACTGTGGAAAACCGAACCTCACCTGGAGCAGAATATGGCAAAAGACATGAACAGCAACAAGAAAGGTTTCTACAGGAACATCAGCAGCAAAAGAAAGGCTAGGAAAATCATTAAGGTAGGACCAGTGGTGAAGAAAGATGTGAAAATCTCAGCTATTCCAGGCTCCTAAGACCAGTGGTATTGTCAAGAGTGATGTAGACTCACCCTCAATGGAGGACAGTCAGGTTAGGAAACATTTTTAAAAAGGGGACTTACACTTTGCCCATGATGTGTTGGAGGAAATAATCCTACAAACCATTTGCAGACAACAAGAGACTGAGAAATTCGGCATGCATTTATGAAGGGGAAAATATGCCTGATCAACATGATGGCTTTCTACTTGCTCAATGGGCATGGAAAGAATGGTGGATAGCATTATTTTGGACTTTGGCACAATGTCTGATACTCTCTCCCATAACATCCTCATAGACAGACTGGTGAAGTGTGGGTTTGATAAGTGAAAGGTGAGGTGGAGTGAAAAGTGATGGACAGACCTCAGGTGCTGTGTTCAGTGGCATAAAGCACAGTCAGAGACCAGCTACTAGGGCTTCCCTCCATGACAGTAATGTGTCCAGCCCTGTTTACGATCTCCATTAAATAACAAGGAAGTTCACAGAATCACAGAATACTTTAGGTTGGAAAGGAGCCTTGGAGGTCATCTAGTCCAACCTCTGTTGAAGATGGGTCACTTAGAGCATGTTACTTGGGGTTGTGTCCAGATGGCTCTTGGAATGCCTCTGGGGAAGGAGACTCCATGACCTTTCTGGACAGCCTATTCCAACGCTCGGTCACCCTCACAGTAAAAAACTTCTTCCTCATGTTCAGGTGGAAATTCCTGTGTTTTAGTTTACACCTTCTTTACCACTTTTCCTATCACCTGGTAATACCAAGAAGAGTCTGGCCCCATCCTCTTAAAATCCTCCCTTCAGATACTTCTATGCACTGGTCAAATCCCCCCTGAGCCATCTCTTTAGGCTGAACAGGCCCAGCCTTTTGTTACATTAAGTAGCCCTTCGACTTGCTCCAGGAGCATCATGTCTCTCTTGTACTGGGGAGCCAGTACTACAAGTGACGCCTCACCAGGGCTTAGCGGAGAGAGAGGATTTCTTCCCTTTACCTGCTGGCAGTGCTCTTCAAAATGCAGTCCAACAGTAGCAACATCTGAAGAAACCTATTGGAGGACAGTGGTTTGGGATAGATGTCCCAAACACAGAGGTTTCTCATTTTCTACCTTCCAGTGACTTTGACTAAAATCTGCCAGATTAAGTACTCATTTGAGTACTCAATGAAAAGCCATGTAAGCAGCTGCTGTTAATCACAATAGATAAAGTGAAATACTTAAGTCTTGCAGAATCATGGTTATGCAATACTTGGGCCTGTAATACTTGTCTGCTTGCAAGCTGGGAAGATTTCTGACCTGGCATGGATAGCCTGCACCCCACAGATTAAAGACTCCATGTGAGTGCAAAGTGATGCTGTGCTCTGCCGCATTTCTTGGTTTTATTTCCTTTCTTCTCCCCCAAGTGTTATGGATATAATGTAAACAGAATTTCAGACAGGAGGCACTTTAATCCATAGGAAAAGTCTTCCATTCTCATTAATTATAATATTTCATTTTATCTTTCTTTAGTGTTTAGATTAAAAAGGCCTGTCTGATCTCTCTTTGCACTCTGTGGCCTAGAGGACAAAACATTTGTTGGTCAATCACGTACAGTCTTCACTTAATTTTGGCTATCAAACTGATGTGTGGCTTCGGGCAAGTTACTTCATCATCTGAATTGCCTTTGTAAAATAGGAACCATGACACTAGCATCCTTTTGTCAGGGCTTTCAGATGTAGTCCATGTCCTTACCCAGTGAGTAAGAACTGAACATGTTGTGCTTTAGTGCCAAAGATGCAGCTTATCTGTGCCTGGGGAGATCAAAACCTCTCTGACGCATGAATCAATTCCAGCAGAGATAAGAACATATTAATGTCATTATACAAGGCATTGGCCACGTTTCCCCCAGCACACTGTGCAAGTTTCTTGTTGCCCATGCTTTGGAAAGATTTACCTAACTGAAGAAGGTATAGGACAATATTGGCAAAAAGGTTAGGAAGAGGGGACATTAATGACTTCAACTTGCTTGATGTAGTAAAACCTTTGTTTTGTTAAAGGTTATGACTTCTCTGGAGAAATACACAGCAAAGAAGGAGAAGATCTGAACAAAAATAAGAGGGAGAAGAAATCGATCAACCAGTGTTGGCATGGGAGCAAATGGGCAGTGACTGCAGACCTGATGCCTGAAAGGTTTATCCTTTCCAGACAAGTGAAGTTGTGTGTGCTTAGGCTAATAGCGTAATGAGATCACACGGAAGCACCTAGTTTCTTTGCAGACAGTGCTGCATGATGTGATTACTGGTGATACCTCAGATGGGTCTGTGACAGCAGAAAATGTGTTATGGAGCTGTATTTTCTGTCCCCCTATTCCCCCACTTGCAATTCCTTCTGACTCCTACCTGCACCTGGTGGCAGTAACCACACTGATCTGAGCAAAGGTAAAATGGGGGCATCCAGCCTCATGCTATATTAAAGACCACTGCGTTTTTTAATAGCCTGCTCTAAAAATGACTTGGACAAGGGAGATGCAGAAATACTTGAATGAAGCTTGTAAGCTATAATGACCTGGAATAAATGGTGAAAGCTTTTAACTGTAATTAAATAATCCACTGTAAAGGTGATTTTTAAATGTCTCATCCAGAAAGAAAAACGTTTATGCGTAAGTTTTGTCAGTGCTGGATTATTCTCCCAAATCCTTTGAAAACAGGCGATGACTAGGATTTTACTTTCCCAGCTGATAAAATAAAAAGCAGATGCGATAAATGGAGCTGCCACAAATGTGGCTGCTATTTCTTCATTATCTGCCTGCCTTGAGGAAACTGTAACGTAGATGGTGAGATGCTAGATCCTGTCCAATAATGAAAGACTCTCCTCAAAGCTACAGTATGCTTTCAAGCTGCAGATGTAAGTTCAAGCTGCTGAAAAACCTGCTTGCACAATATTGTTTAACTCCGTCATTGCTGCCTCTACAGAACTCAAGGTCTGTGACTTGCATGGAAAGAAACATGCATTTCTCCCTGCCTTCACCCTAGACAAACAGCTGAGGCACTGACTGCTGTGGCGGGTATGTGAGGCAGTGTCTGAGGAACCTGCTTTTTTTTAACCCATGTGCTGTAGGAGATTCAGAAGCTTGGAGTTCCATACCTGCCCAAAAGACAAGAGGGTGATGCAAAGATGAGAGGCTGGAGAGTAAAAGGATAGAGACATGGAAGCATGTTGGACATACATGCGAAAAATCAACAATAAAATGGGAGGGGGTGCATTTTTCTTTCCATCTTCATACAAAACCTAGACAATAGAGGAAAACTTCTTAAATGCTTTCAAATTTGAAACAAGCTCAATTTATTTTTTTTTTCAGATGACTCTTTATAGAGTTTGCCTATGGAATAGTCAGTCCTTGGATTAAAACTTGGATTAAAATTAACACAGATAATTTGATATTTCCTGCAATTTAGAAATCAGCAGACTAGCATCTCAGCATCCTTTCCCTGGCTGAGTGCCATCACCTAATTGTAGGGTGGCTTAAAGGAAAGTGCTGCAACACCAGTAATTACAGAGCAAGCTGTCCAGCGGGGGAGTTTCTTCTTCACTCCTGTCATTTAATAGTTGGGCTATGCTCCTAAGCACAGGTGCTTATCTACAAAGAACTTGATGTATGTCTTTTTCCACAGGCTGTGCAAGAAATTCAGAGATTTTATTTTCTTAACCTTGTTAACCTTCATTACCTTCTTCTTTACCAGACAGCCCTGGCCCCAGTCATGAAGGGGGCCTATAGGAATGCTGGGGAGGGACTCTTCATTAAGGACTGTAGTGATAGGACAAGGGGTAATGGGTTAAAACTTAAACAGGGGAAGTTTAGATTGGATATAAGGAGGAAATTCTTTCCTGTTAGGGTGGTGAGGCACTGGAATGGGTTGTCCAGGGAGGTTGTGAATGCTCCACCCCTGGCAGTGTTCAAGGCCAGGTTGGACAGAGCCTTGGGTGGCATGGTTTAGTGTGAGGTGTCCCTGCCCATGCCAGGGGGATGGAGCTATATGATCTTAAGGTCCTTTCCAACCCTAACTATTCTAGGATACTATGATGGAAATGGAATGGAAGAGCCCTAGCTTAGCAGCCCTGATTGACAGAAAACATGGTCCCTCCTATTAAGCCAGCTGCGGCAGGGCTGGAGCTCTGAGCAGCTGCAGTAGTGTTTACCCTGCACTGGAGAATCACAGAATGGTTGAAGGTGGAAGGTACCTTGTCTAGATGACACTTAGCCCACCTTCCCTGCTCAAAGCAGGGTCAGCTCAAACAGGTTTTACATTCCTCCACTGGTGGAGACTCAACAGCCAATGACATCAGCACACAGTGCATTCCATCATATCCCAAAGAGGAATTAGAGATGTGTGCATGTCTACGGGGGTATGATATAATAGGCATCACAGAAACATGGTGGGATGGCTCCTATGACTGGAGGGTTGGAATGGAAGGTTACAGACTCTTTAGAAAAGAGAGGCCCAGCGGGGGGGAGGGGGAGTTGCCCTTTATGTTAGGGATAGGCTGGAGAGAATGGAACTCTGTCTGGGGACGGGTGAGCAGTTAACAGAGAGCTTGTGGGTCAGGGTTAAAGGAAAAACAGCAATGGGAGACATTACTGTGGGGATCTGTTACAGACCGCCTGATCAAGGAGAACCTGTGGATGAAGCACTCTATAGACAGACAGGAACAGCCTCACACTCACAGGCCCTTGTTCTCATGGGAGACTTCAACCACCCTGACATCTGTTGGAGGGATGGTACGGCCCAGCACAAGCAATCCAGGAGGTTCCTCAGTTGTGTGAAAGACAACTTCCTTCTGCAAGTAATAGAGGAACCGACAAGGAGAGGTGCCATGCTTGACCTCGTGCTCACCAACAGGGAAGGGCTCTTTGGAAATGTGGCACTCCAGGGCAGCCTTGGATGCAGCGATCACAAGACGGTCGATTTCGAGATCCTCAGGACAGTGAGAAGAGTGCAGCAAGCTCACTGCCTTGGGCTTCAAGAGAGCAGACATTGGCCTCTTCAGGAACCTCCTTAGTAAGGATCCATGGGATATAGCCCTAGAGGGCAGGGAACTCAAGACTCTTGGCTGATATTCAAGGATCACCTGCTACAAGTTCAGGAGTGTTGCATCCCAACCAGAAGGAAGTGCAGCAGGAGGGCCAGGAGACCTCCTTGGATGAATAAGGAGCTGCTGAGGAAAATTCACATGAAAAAAGAATTTTATAGAAAGCGGAAGCAAGGACAGGTGGCCTGGGAATAGTACAGGGAAGCTAGGGATCAGGTTAGGAAAGCTAAGGTCCAGTTAGAATTAAACTTGGCTAGGGATATTAAGGATAACAGGAAGGGATTCTACAAGTACATAGCAAATAAAAAACAGATTAGGGAGAACACAGGCCCCCTCAGGAAGCTCTCAGGTGAACTAGCTACACAGGATTTGGAGAAGGCTGAGGTTTTGAATGACTTCTTTGCCTCGGTCTTCTCTAGCAAGGGCTCTGACCGCACCACCCAACTCTTGGAAGGCAGATGCAGGGACTGTGAGAATGGAGACCTTGGGCCCACTGTAGGAGAGGAATTGGTTCGAGACCATCTTAAAAATCTGAACGTGCACAAATCCATGGGTCCTGATGAAATCCATACCACGGGTCCTGAAGGAGCTGGCGAATGAAGTTGTTAAGCCACTGACGATCATATTTGACAAATCATGCCAGTCAGGTGAAGTTCCCGTTGGCTGGAAAAAGGGAAATATAACCCCCATTTTCAAGAAGGGGAAAATGGATGACCCAGGGAATTACAGACCAGTCAGTCTCACCTCTGTGCCTGGCAAAATCTTGGAGCAGATTCTCCTGGAAGGCATGCTAAGGCACATGAAAAACAACAAGGTGCTTGGTGACAGCCAGCATGGCTTCACTAAGGGGAAATCCTGCCTGACCAATTTGGTGGCCTTCTATGATGGGGCTACAGAACTGATGGACAGGGGTAGAGCAGTTGATGTCATCTACCTGGACTTGTGCAAAGCGTTTGACACTGTCCCACAAGACATCCTTGTCTCTAAATTGGAGAGACATCAATTTGATAGGTGGACCACTTGGTGCATAAAGAACTGGCTGGATGGCTGCACACAGAGAGTTGTGGTCAATGGCTCAGTGTCTGTAACGAATGGTGTGCCTCAGGGATCAGTGTTGGGACCGGTCTTGTTCAACATCTTTGTCGCTGACATGGACAGTGGAATTGAGTGCGCCCTCAGCAAGCTTGCCAATGACACCAAGCTGTGTGGTTCGGTTGATATGCTGGAGGGAAGGAATGCCATCCAGAGGGACCTTGACATGCTTGTGAGGTGGGCTGATGCTAACCTTATGAAGATTAAGCATGCCAAGTGCAAGGTCCTACACCTGGGTCAGAGCAACCCCAGGCACAGCTACAGGCTGGGCAGAGAAGAGATTCAGAGCAGCCCTGCGGAGAAGGACTTGGGGGTGCTGGTCGATGAGAAAATGAACATGAGCCGGCTGCAGTGTGTGCTTGCAGCCCAGAAAGCCAACCGTATCCTGGGCTGCATCAAAAGGAGCGTGACCAGCAGGTCAAAGGAGGTGATCCTGCCCCTTTGCTCTCGTGAGAACTCACTTGGAGTATTGTGTGCAGTTCTGGTGTCCTAAACATAAAAAGGACATGGACCTGTTGGAACAAGTCCAGAGGAGGGCCACGAGAATGATCAGGGGACTGGAGCACCTCCTGTATGAAGATCGGCTGAGAAAGTTGGGGCTGCTCAGCCTGGAGAAGAGAAGGCTGCGTGGAGACCTCATAGCAGCCTTCCAGTATCTGAAGGGGGCATATAGGGATGCTGGGGATGGACTCTTCATTAGGGACTGTAGTGATAGGACAAGGGGTAATGGGTTAAAACGTAAACAGGGGAAGTTTAGATTGGATATAAGGAGGAAATTCTTTCCTGTTAGGGTGGTGAGGCACTGGAATAGGTTGTCCAGGGAGGTTGTGAATGCTCCATCCCTGGTAGTGTTCAAGGCCAGGTTGGATGAGTCCTTGGGTGATATTGTTCAGTGTGAGTTGTCCCTGCCCATGGCAGGGGGGCTGGAACTTAATGATATTAAGGTCCTTTCAACCCTAACTATTCTATGATTCTATAATTCTATTTGTCTAAATCTGGTTTCTTTAATGTTTCCTAATTTGATCATTCTCCAGCAAGGACAAATCTACATTGCCCTGAACTTTTCCCTTGGTCTCAGGGACATAGGATTCCTGAAGGCTGAAGCAAAGAAGTCACAGGCTAACTTGGCCTTTTCTATATTCTTTGCCGTCCAATCCCTTCTCCATGTAGTCACGGGCCCACGTTTTCTCTAGGATGCCCTTTTTTACCTTTATGTTCCTTGCTATATTAAACTGGAGGTGAGCTTTGGTTTTCCTGAACCCATCCTTTCATAATCAGACAGCATCTCAATATTCCTCCTGAATCACCTGTCCCTGTTTTTGCCTCCTGTACACCTCCTCTTTATGTCTGACTCTAGGTGTGAGCTGCTTGCTCACACATGCAGGCCTCCTGCCCACTTTGCTTGATTTCTGCTTGTTGGCATTGACCATTCTTGAGCTTGGAGGAGCTGAAACTCAACCTTGAAAATCAACCAGCTCTCCTGGACTCCTCTCCAGAGCTGTTTCTCATGGGATTTTTCTAGGCAGATCTCTGAGCTGGTTACAGTCTGCTCTCCAGAAGTTTTGGCTTATGATACTACTATTTGTTTTCCTACTGCCTCTCAGGACCCTGTCCTCTGCCGTCTCATGGTCCCTGTAGCAAAGGCTGCCCCAGTAGCCACATCTCTGATCAGTTCTTTGCTTTTAAACTTGAGGTCCATCAAATCAATTTTCGTGCTTGAAATCATTGTCAACATGCTTCAGAAAACTTTTGGACTGCTTGTGCCTTGCTGTGCTCTTCCCACAGACACAAGGGTAATTCAGTTTCTTGGGAACTCTGAATGTGAGGCTTCTTCCAATTGTTTGAAGATGTCCCTCCTCTATTTTTTCCTCCTCAACAGGCAGCCTCTGTAGCAGACACCCGCAACATCACCCACATTGGTCTGCCTTCTAAGCCATAAGCTCTCAGGTGCCTTTTTGCCTGTGCCCAGGCAGAGTCCCAAGCATACCCACTGCCCACTCACACAGGCAGAATACAACACTGTGTAAGGGCTGAAAAACTCAGTTTTGATACAACAACATTGCTTTCAAACTTGCAGATGAGCACAACATAGTCTGTAAGGCCTGTGCAGTTTTGATTATGTGCTCTCTGTTTTGGAAAGATGACATGTCTTTTTTTATCTTTGTGGAGGGCAAACATTTCACTTTGCAATATGCAAACCTTAAATGAAATCCTGCTTCAGACATGAATTAAAGCTCAATTTCTGTGGTTCTGTATAAAGAAAATGTGCAGTTAGCCTGGATTTTTCTTCACTGATAGCCTTAGAAAGGAAATCTAAACAAGGAAAAGAAAAGGCAATGCTGACATTGTCTGAGTATTTAAAATTTGTTTTGTGTGATTAAAGCAGCCATGCAATCCTGGAAGGAATCTTCCATTTTAATAACTCCCAGAGGATATGTGATAAGAGCTATCAAGATGGCAATTCAAGATTATTTTATCAACTACACAATGAGAACTTTTGACTGACTGTGAAACTAAATTGGCTCCTAAACATGCATCTACACAGCATGAGGCACTCAATAAATGAGTTCTGGCTGCAGCAGTACTATTGACACCCCTGTTACTGTACCCTGCAGGCAAATGCAGCAAAGCTCCAGTTCCTTCACTTGCTGTATTTTGGACTGTTCCTTCTTGCCATTGCTTTGCACAGACATTTCTAAGCCACACACTGAGACCTCCTCACCTGCAAATAGATGCCCCAGGATTAGAGCAAGTTGTAAAGATCTTGCACCTTCCTCACCTGTGATTCCCTGAATATCTTTGCTGAAGGTAAGGGGGCAAACGCTCGTTCCACAAGTCCTCACTCTCCCAGAACTGTTCCTTTTACTGAGTTTCCAGTTCACTGAAAGGCTCAGAGTGCATATCTGTCTGGCTTCTTGTCACAAGCTGTGTGATCACGTACCTTTACATCTGGTCAGGTGACACAGGAGAGGTTGTATAGCTACCAAAAGCATACAATTCATTAAATTACACTAATTTATTTCTCCCTCTGTGATGTGGATTAACAGCCACAGTAGTCAAAATGGTTTGGGAAAATCTGCATAGCTGAAGACTTTAAAAAGTCGCTTGAATTTTTGTGCTTTTGAAGATGAGGGAGCATGAAGGAGTTCTCCCTATTATGTCAGCTTTCAGCACCCTCAATCCTAATTTCACTGACTTTATTTTGTTGTCATGTCCTTCTTCAGATGTGTCTTTGGAGACACTGCATATTGGCAATTAACATGCTGGACTAGAAGAGGGAATTGCTGCTTCCAGTCTCAGCTGTATTTCTGGATGCCGCTACCTACACATTACTGACTTTGCATACTTCACTTGGATTACATCATGTCAGCCCTGGGTCTCCATCTTCTCGCAGTCAGGATGCACTGACGTCATGGTACCAGCCAGCAGGTAGAGCATCATTTAGTCAGGACTGCCAACCTGCATCAGCACCAGTGGTTAGCTTTCAGGTTGTTCTACATATGTGTGTTTGTTTGTCACCAGCACTTGCACATTTTACTGTATTTCAACAGCAGAAATAACCTAAAGACAGACCTCCTTTAGTTTATCACTAATTTTTTAAAGTTTAATCCCAAAACTCTTTTTTCCCTCTGGAATTCTCAAAGCTCCTATAGATCTCCCCAGAAATTAGCTGAGTATAAAAACAGTGGAGCCAGATTCATGAAAACTTTCTTCCTGTCGTACAGACAGTTGGTATTATTGAGTCACTGTCAAAGTTAGAGGCACTGTCACCTTTGCACTTACACCCAAATGAGGCTACAGAGATAATCAAAGCACAACAAAACCTTAAGGAGGGAGGGATTACAAGGTCAGACTTTGGTGGAAAAGAACACCTTTTTCTGGATAATGGTGACTTCAAAGAGTTTAAGAGTCTGCTGTAGTCATAACAATCTCTCTACTAACACATCTTTAGGAATAACAGGCAGGAGAATTTTGACAGCTTTTTCTTGTTAAAGGATAACAGCAAAATGTTAGTGTTTAAAAATACACTTTATAAGCAGCTGACCAGCAGTAGCTTGAAGACCAGGATGTTTAACTCTTTTGTGTCGTGCAGTCACTGCTCTGTACAGTGTATTTATGGCCACACACAGGGATCAGTGCTGTCGATTTGCAGGCAGCTCCAGGGGTAATAAATGTGTTCTGCAACAGCCAGCATGTGGTCAGCACTAGTCTGCTGTCTGTTGGAAAGTCAGAGGCCCACCCCAAGCCCCATCGCTGTTTGGTGAAAGTTGTGCCAATGAAAGCAGCCAGAACCACTTGCCTGAACCTTTTTTTGAATTAAAGTATTTCTTGGTCTGCTGGGGATGTTAACACAAGAGACAGCCAGAGCCAAGACTCAAATTAATCCCAGAAAAGGTTGGTTTAACATGCCAGAGAAGTAATGGAAGAAAAAGCAAGGAGCTTTGTCTCCCTCTGTCATTGTTATCCCACACTGCTCTGCGATGCACAATAAAACATCATCTGCTGGGTTACATGAAGAGCCCAGCCCTCTTTGCTCAGAAGACAGGGAGATGTTTGTGTTTGTATAATGGTAAAGCACTGTGTGTATTTAAATAGCTGAGCTCTTTCTGTTTCTGCTGGTCTAGGGATGGGGATAGTGTTTTAAATTTCATCTAGTTTTGCATAGTGCTGCTCACAACACTCCAAGAGAAACTGGGTCAGAAAAAGAGTGTGAGGAGGCTTATTACTGCCCATCTCTTCTTGAAGACAGCTTTTAATCAGCACATATTAACATGGCTAAACCCATGCTAGATAACTTAAAATAAGGGAAGCATCTCAGTGTTTGCTTTCTAAAAAAAAGAAAGAAAACTGTGTGCAACTCCTTATGATTAAAAGAAAATTTTCTACATTTTCCTCTGTTCCCCAATAATATGCTCAGAGGAACCTGCAACAGCTAACAGGAAACTGTGAAGCAGAAAAATAAAACCTTCCCAGGACTCCAAGGTTTGTTTGAATGCTTTTAGTACCTTTTTGGCCCACATCTGGTAATATAAATTGCTACATGCCATATATATATCTAATCCTTGATTTCAGGCCTAGGGGTTTGCCTCGCTTCAGGCTAAGTGATATCTGCCTTTGCCTCTCACTCCCAAGAGAAGAACAGTAAACATCCATACAAAAATCTGGAAGTTACTTGTCTGCAGTTTTAGTCAAAGTATCCTAGTTCACTTTGTGCTCTAAATGGAAAGGTGACATTAAAGAATGCAGCAAAAATTGGTTTAGGCAGGCACCTGCCCAGCAGCAGCATGAGGGGAGAGTCAGGTAGGCATGTATGCAGGAAGAAATATCCTGCTGGGGACATCCTGCTACTGCTTGGAGAAGCAATAGCACTAACCTGTGCTTTTATCAAGCTTGCCTGATTTGCAGTTTTTATAATTATAGTGCTTTGTCTTGAAAACTACTGAAAATTTTAGAAACTCCTATGTACTAAATATTAGATATTATATACAATGCCTATGTATATCTAGCACTTGCATATATTTTGCAGTTATGTAGGTGAGCTATCCTGGACATACCTGAGGACAGAGTCAATACCGTCAGCTGTACCGTCTACTGTCTTGTCATGCTGACCATGGGGATCATGCAGAATCACATCCTTCACAGTGATTAATGTTTTAAAGCTTAAAGTATGCATGTGTGTGTTGCAATAAATCTACTTTATTTTCCTGTTTTTCCAGATGGTGGGCTGGGAGGGCTGACCTCCAAGAACAGCTCCTTTCTGACCATAAACAATTGCAGATTACAAGTATCAACAATCAGAAGCTCCCGTGGAGGCTGTGGCCACCTGTTATCCATCCCTTGGGAGTGAAAGTTCTTTTCGTAGACTTCCAGAAATATTTATAAAACCTGCGTACAAAAGTATCTCTTCCATGTTGTCTTAAAAATTGCAAAATGAACAATTGCTCTGCAGTATAATTCTTCCTCCACCTCATTCTAGCAACATTGTCAATGTCTTGATTTTGATCTGCTTGTTTCTAATAGAACTGATTTCATGCCAGGTAGTAACAAATTCATCTTCAAATTCCTCCCTAAAATCAGGACATTCTTCCTGTTTCACAATAGAGAACTGTGGCAGGAGATTGAGCAATTTCTTAGAGGTCAGTCACAACAGCAATGAAAAAGAAAAAACCTAGACCTCTAAAATCTTAATCCAGATCATGAATTACAGACTCATCCTTCATTTCCTCTCACAAGACAATCGTCATGATCCTCTGTATTATTATTACATGGCTTTATTGTTTAGAGAATGTAAATCTCTTAAGAAAGAGATGCATGTGGCAGGTTCTTTACTTTTCAAGAAACTTATATTCCAACTGTTGTGCTGTCTGAAATTATTTTGAGGACTCAGTAAAGTGAGTATTAACAAATTAATCTGCCTTCGTACATTCTCTACTGCCACTGAGCACTGCAATTAAAATCCGCTGAAGTGCATTTTCTCTGTCAGACACAAATTCCCTCCAACTTGTAAATGTTAAAAGCTATGCATTTTCCTATAAGTACTTGGAGCTATACCAGGCAGTCATTCCACTAGACAAAGCTATGCCAGCCTTATGTTTAATAGCATATGGAAATAGCTAAATCTGTAATGGTTACACCATGTTCTGAACTGCTGGATAAATAGACCACTCAGCACAGCTGACAGTACAAAACCAGTCTGTGCACAAGCATGCAGATTCTAGCTGCACCTTTAACTGTAGCATGTGTGGACTTCGTCACTAATAGACTGAAGAGTGCAACCAATTTAAGGTTTGCTGTATCAGCAATACTTTCTAGCTAGCAGCCTTATTCACTAGAAAGATTTATCAAAAAGGTAAACAAAGAGAAGGAAAATACTGTTGACAACAATCCATTTAAAAATGTGAATAAATATTGTAGAACATTTTGCTGCCTTGTTTACTCTGTGCTGAGCAGGACCATCAAGTTAATTCAAAGAGTAAACATTTTGGAAAGTTTTGCCCATCAGGCATAATCCTCAATATAGCTGCAGGGAACAGACCAGTTTCAGTGTTCTCCAGCTCTTCTGAGAAGAGTATACTTATGTTTCATGGCCTGCCTAAGCCAATTCTGACAGCAAAATACCAGCTTTGAGGTTCTAATTCAAAAGCTATTAAAAACAAATGGGAATCTATGCATTGACCTCATGGATTTTGGATCAGAGCCTGAACTGCAACTCAATATGGACTGAAGCATCCAAAGCTCTGTGCTTTCCCAGACATCGTTTTTCTAGGAGGATAAATTAGGACAAGTGAAGATTCTAACAAACTTCTTGCTCTAGACTGGTCACATTCTCCAGGAAATGTTACTGTAGAGACTGGCATATCATTTAAGAAAGCTGTTTGAGTTCTGTCTTTATGAGAAATCTTGAAACTTCCAATTGCCTTCCAGTCACCATCCAGGTTGGGCACATCTCAAATCTAGATCACTGATGTATATTCCCTAAAGCTGCTGACAAAATGATACTGCAAGGGTTTGGGTTTTTTTTTTTTATTTATTTTTTAAGAGATCTAAGTGGCAAATTTATGAACATTTATGATTACTGCTTCATTTGTCCTCACCCATAGGTAAGGATTTGCTGTCTCACCGACGCAGATATTCATAACAGCAAATAAACTCATCTATAGACTTAAACTAAGAACTTGTGTACTCCTCTCTTTACTAAGATTCTCAGGAAACTTTGTAACTACCCTTTTCTTCTCTATAAATTTTACTTTATTTATATTTTTCCTATTGTACAAAGTTTATTATTGTATAAAACATTTTGTCAAATACCTTTGAGAAAAGATGTAAAGCTATAAATTTCTGAAAACTGCTAGACCTTTGACTAGAAAGCAATTACTCTTATCTTAAATATCTCTGAGTAAGTAAGAACTCAGTGCCACCAGAGCACAGATTTCCCTTTATCTTACTACTCCAGCTTTGCTTTCAGTGATGGGAAGATCCATTCACTCTACATGGCTGTAGCGAAACTCCCACTTTCTACTCACATCATAGTACATCAGATGCTGTTGAGGAAGTTATGTCGATTCCAGGACCAAAGGAAATGTTACACTGTAATTGTGCAGCAAGAGCAAGGAAACAGGCAGATCCAGGAGAACTCATCTGTAAATACTAGATCATGTCCTTTCACGATCACCCTGTCTCATCACCCAGTAAGCATCCCTTACCCCACCATTTTGTAAAGCTGAAAGTGTTACTGCTCTGGTCTGTCTTAAACTCTTGGTGTAGAGCTTCAGTGTAGTTTTATCATAATTACAATTATTTTTTAAATATATCAAGGTCCTTTAGAATATAAGCTGTTGGCACACGACAAGGAAATTTGAAATAAAATTGAGTCGTGTTGTCTAAAAGGTCTCCTTGGAGACTAAATAGCAATGGCAGATAGATGAGAGTACTGGTTGCACTATGTACCTTAGGATCATAGATCCAAATCAATGGAAAAAGGAAGAAGTGAGAAGGTAGAAGGGACATCTCCATGTGGGCTGACGGAAAGGCCAGCTGAAGTTTTGAACTGGATGCTGGCTGACAGACGTTTACATCTGGAAGCAAGAAAATGGTCCCTTGTAGTTTCATGACTTGTGGTCCAAAATCATGAATGTCATGCACTTTTCATTTAGGTAAACATGGTATCAGATGTAACTGATCACCACTCAGCATTAATTCCTCAATTCTCTCTAGGAAAAGACCTGCAAAGTTCTGAACTTCGAATTCACCAGATCAAAAACAGTTCGGATTACAAGAAACTGGAATCTTTCTGGAGTTCTACAAAAAAATATTCCACATTTTCTCATTTTTCAGACCTGTGTTTAGCACTGACACACTTTCGGTCTGAAAGTCTTATTCAGTCATATATGGACTATCTTCAAAACTGATTTGAATACCTCACATGGTTTATAGTATTGGTTTATAGTATCTAATTAGCCCATAAATATACTTCTTGCACCTTATTTCATAAATCCTCATCTACTTGCTAAGATTAGTGAGGTTCCACTGAGCAATATTTTTAAAAAGATCAACACTTCAGCTGATTGGTGGAGCTATTTTTCAAGTGAAAAACAAGGAAAATGAAGTCATTAAATATTCAAGGCTATGAAAAAAACCTTAAAGGTAACATACATTTTGACAGCACCCTTTTAAGTATTTTTTGTGGTTTTCCTTGAACTACTTCATCAGTTATTTATAAGCCATATCACAAAAATCATAAACCATATGAAGCAGCAATTTACAAGCAATGAAATCTGTATTAACACCTGAAAAAGTACATTTTCTAAAATATCAAGACAAAAAAAATGTTCAGTGCACTTTTTTCAGATTCCTTTCTCCTTCCTCTCCCTCCCCACTGCCCTTCTTGAGCTAAGGGAAGAAACAGTCCCATAATTTTTTCAGTATTAGCCCAGTTCTTTAAAGTGGCCATTGTCCTGTGATTTTCATATTGACTCTTTATACAATGTCCCTTACTACGCAAAACAGTGGATGTCCCCTAAACGTACAAAGTGATACAGGATAGTTTCCTGTGCTTTTGCTGATGCACACTTCTTACCTTTAATGGACAAAGTTCTTGGATCTTTATTGTCTGCAAACTCTTGCACTTGCTGGAGTCAATGCAGCCCTACAGCAGCACATAATTCTGTCTGCAAGATCAGATAGAAACCATCTGCATTAAAAGAGACATGCGACAACAGCTATGAATCCTACAGAAAACTAATCAGTGATAACATGGAGTAATTGGCTTTTGAACTTGGAGAATGCTTACCTACTTATTTGCTAGTGCGCTTGTTATTGACAAAAGATAGTACTGGGTTTCAAGCTGTATTGCCACCTCTCTCTATAAAAGATGATAATTATTGCTGTATTTTTCTTTATCAATGAACAACAATGTATTAGATATCCATTTTTATTGTCCTTCAACCTTAATAAGGATGTTTTATGAGTCAACATTGGTCATATACCAGAGTTCTATACTAAGTTCTATACCATATAGTTCTACATTAAAATTAAATTTGCTCTTTTAGTCTTTGTTTTCTATCATTAAAAAAGGGGAAGAACAAAAAAAAAAAAAAGAGAGAGGAAAGCAATAGTTATTTGTCTTTCAGTGAGACTGGCACTTGCAAAACCCTCAGTCTTTTTTATGCCAGTTGGACAGGGTTATATGCTACAAGACTGGTGCATAGCTCTGTTGTAAGCCTGTAAATCTTATGGTCAAGCACAAAGCTGACAACTTCAGTCAGAGGATAAAGCCTACTGCTTGGATGGTAGAAGAAATCGTTTGAAGCAGAGCAGTGCCTTGTAGCAGAACAGTGCCTTTGTAGGCTGTAAGACACATAGAGACTACTGTTCCCTGCCACATTGCTAAGAGATTAAAAAAAAGCTGTAGGAAACAAGGTCTCTGGTTCAGAAATACAAAATAATCAGCATTGTGCTCTCTGCTGAGCTGCTGTTATTACCACTTTGTAGGGAAATGTTGTTTCATGCATGAAGAAATTCACAGAGGAATCCTCTCACCCTCATATTTTTCAAGCACAAAATACTAACATGGATTGCCATGCAGAGTATTGATTGTATTGAAGCATGTGGGTATCTCTCTTGAAGACATAAAACAGAAATGGCATCTATCCTTCTGGATTGCAGTGAGTAGTATTTTTCCATTAGATGCTAGAAAATTGCTGTCTCCTTCTTAGTTATCCGAGGTATAAGTCAGCCTGACAAAATGAAGATTCATCTTTCTCTACTTTTTCTCCTTAATTGTATTAAGGGTGCTGTATGATGAGGAACAGCTGCTATGTAGAGAGCTACTACGCCAGGTCTGACCACCAGTACCAACACTGTGAAGCAGGGGGGAAGCAAAGCATCCAGTCTACCCCACCCTCCAAGAATACTGATATCCATTTTAAAAGTAAACCTTTAAAACACTATATCACAGTGAATTGCTTTGGTTCTGTCCATCAAATAGAATTACTATCTTGGCTTATTAATATTTCACAAAATAACTCATAGAATTCATTTGTACCTAGACACAAAAGTCTATGGGGCTAGATGGGTATGTAGGGACCTGTCAGAAGCACTCACCAAGGTGCTTTCCACCATTTATCAGCAGTCCTGGCTAACCGGGTAGGTCCCAGTTGACTGGAGATTGGCGAATGTTACCCCCATCTACAAGGAAGGCTGGAAGGAGAACCTAGGAAACTTACAGGCCTGTCAGTTTGACCTCAGTGCCAGGAAAGGTAGTGGAGCAGATCATCTTGAGCAGATCATCTTGACACATACAGGACAACCAGGTGATCAGGCCATGTCAGCATGGGTTTATGAAAGGCAGGTCCTGCTTGACCAACCTGATCTCCTTCTATGACAAGGTGACCCGCTTAGTGGATGAGGGAAAGGTTGTGGATGTTGTCTTTCTAGACTTCAGTACAGACTTTGACATCATTTCCCACAGCGTTCTGGAGAAACTGGCTGCTCATGGTTTGGATGGGTGTACTCTTCATTGGGTGTAAAACTGCCCAAAGAGTGGTACTGAATGGAGTAAAACCAGTTGCAGCTCATCATTAGAGGTGTATCCCAGTGCTCAGTATTGAGGCCAGTTCTGTTTAATATCTTTATCAGTGACAGGGATGAGGGGATAGAGTGCGCCCCCAGTAAATTTGCAGATGACACAAAGATGAGCAAGAATGTTATCTGCCTGAGGGTGGCCAATGGTATGAGGTTCAATAAGCCAAAGTGCCAGGTCTTGCACTTGGGCCACAACAGCCTCATGCAATGCTACAGGCTTGGGGAAGAGTGGCTGGAAAGGAGAAAAGGAGGCTCAGGGCATCTTATCACTCTCTACAACTACCTGAAAGGAGAAAGGAGCAAGGTGGGTGTCAGTCTTTTCTCCCAAGTTACAAGCGACAGGACAGGAGAAAACATCCTCAAGTTGTACCAAGAGAGGTTTAGACTGGATATTAAAAAAAATGCTTTCACTGAAAGGGCTGCCAAGCACTAGAACAAGCTGCCTGAGTAATCGGTTGAGCCACCATTCCTGAAGGTGTTTAAAACATGTGTTAATGTGAAGCTTACAGACATGGTTTAGTGGTGGTCTCGGCAGTCCTGGGGTAATGGTTGGACTTGATGATCTCAAAGGTCTTTTCCAATTCTGTGATTCTATCTCTTAAAATACAAGACAAAGCTAGAATAAGGGTAAACTGATGTGGAATTAATACCAGGCTCCTAGGAAAGTCAAAAGTCGAAGTTAGATCAACACTGGCAAAACCTTAAACTCTTTTTTCCTGTGTCCCTTAATTTTACACTGATCTGTGAGGTGTCCTGGATTGAACAATTCATAGCATGTATAAAATATATTTTCAGTACAGTATCTTCCTGATGGGTGTGGAAACAACATCTGACATAATCTAAAGCATCAGCCTTGAGGCTATGATGCTACAAAAAAAATGTGTACTTGCAACCAGTGGAATTATTTTATTAGTCTGTTATATTCAGTCAGAATTATTTAAAAGATTAATTTTCCACTTAGCTGAATGTGGCAATATGCTCTCAAAACTCTTTCATTACATCTCAGATCTAATGTGTATGGAAGCACAGCTGTAATGCAGCAATTCTTCCTGTGGAACTATTCATGGACTTTTTGAATTCATGTAATTTTAAAATGATGGCTTACTTGCCATTAGGCAAAACACTGGAATAAGAGTGGAGTGACAGCTTTATCCTTCTCAGACACCTTGGGGCTGAGCAGTTGCGCACTAAAGAAGCACTTCCAGTTCAAAGATCTGACAGACCATTCTTGACAGTTTATCTGGGGGTATATATGTTCTCCAGGTTTAGAAAATGCCTGGTCTCATTTTACTCTGTCACTCTAGTGAATGGAGGAAAAGGGAGGATGATCCTATCGAAAATAGTGCATAATTTGGTCTAACCCTCATCTGATATGAAGTCCTGCAACACAATGCCAAAAAAGTAGCACCTGCACACTTTACGTACATACTAACAAGAGCAAGCTTTGTCAGGACGTGGCTCTACCTTGCTCCTTTTGTATTTCTCTCACTTTTCTGTTTGTCTTGGATTCAGAAATTGTGATTCAAAGTATGTCAGGAGTACATACCAGCTTCTGTAAATACCCATGGCACTGTATGTTACAACCACCTCTCTCCTCTCCTCTTGCATAGCAAATCTCAGTAACAAGTAAGCTGGGTTAGTTGCATATGTAAAAGTAAGCTTCAGTGAATCTTTGGAGTACCAAAAATATAACTGATATAAGTATCAGAGAGAAATAAAAAACACTGTTATTTCAAGCAAATGTTTGACAAAAGGGAAAAGCTTATGACCTCATCTTCTTTGGAGTTGCCTTCAAATGAACTTGTTTTTCTACATTGTTTGGTCTCATGTACAAGATAGTGTTGCAAGGGATAAGCCACTTTGAAGTGATACAGCAAATCCAACCATGTTTACTGCAATTCAGGAGGGAGTCAGCTGAACTCTTAGCTGCAATTAGATATCTTAAAGGAAAGTAATAGCCTTCCCCCCTGCCCCAAATCCTCTAGAAAACCCAAGTTCATTTAGGGGCTCCAACCAAATAGGAAGAGGTTATGTGAAGCCAATATTTCAAATTGTCAGTGTTCTGGGAAATACTTCTTCTCTAGTAGCAATAGATCTTCCTATTAAAATAAACTGTATGGCTGTAAAATCGAACATTGGTCCTCCATGCAGGATTCACCAGGAATGCTAGCAAGTTGCTCCTGGCCTACATCAGCAGAAAGTTGTGTCATTTTTGTTATCAACTTGGTCACTCTGGTTACTTTGAACAGTGGTGAGTATAAAATCACTATTCAAAGTGTCAGTGTGAATGCATAGGAAGAAAATCTCCTGTGCTTAGTGAAGAAACCAAAGTACCTCAGTTGACTGTAAAATGGGCATTTGATTGTAGGCTTTTAGTCCAGGACAATTTAAGACCAAATCCTGTCTTTCTTTCATGGACTTCAAGGAGCTTAACTGACAGAAGAACAATTATTCATCACAATTTGTGTCAGACAATTGTTGTGAAAACAAGTGCCAGTTAGGATCCACCAGCTAGCATGACCAAGCACCCATACAGCATGCCATATCCCAAAGAACAAAAAGAAATGTCTTCCAAAACCAGGATGCCATAAGGAGTTGTTCTCTGCTTCTGCAATTTAATGTGATTGCAGGACTTCCATTCTGACTCCTGTGAATAGGTTCGTATACCACCTGGTGGGAGTCACCAGTTGGTTCTGAGCAGTTACTTTTGCCCACACCAAAACTGCACTACCCACCACTTCATAAACCAAGACCTGAAAACAATTCAGCGGCTTGTTCATTTTCCAGATACAGAGCTGCTTCGAAGTCTGGTGTGTACACCATACTGTGTTTCACAGTACTAGCAGTGTCAGGTATCTGTGTGGTTGAAATCTCTGAAAAACACAGAAGGCCTATGCCAAATGCATGACTTGGTGTAATTGTTTTTCAGACAAGAGCACCTTTGGATGAGATAGCTTCTGTACCAAAGCCACCTCATGCGGATCCCTAACTTCTGCCATCGGTTGTGCTTTAACACAACCTGAAATTAGAAATGCTGGCACACTGTTTTGATCTAGGAACTACTCTGTGATACCTGGTATAGGTCTGTCCTGCATCTTTGCCCAATGTTCTCTGGTCTCAGCAAAATGTGTACTGATGGACAGAGGACTTTTATCTCCAAGCACTCAAGTCAGATTGGTACGTCAGGGTCTTTCAACTTAATTTCATTTTCTAGTATGAAGTCTGCTTCTCTTTAAAAAAGTAAATACAAGGAAATTCTAGAGTATCTTTCCTCTCTCTAACAGGCATTAGTGAAAAGCACAGCACATTACAGGGAATCTGTCCACATGGTACAACCGATTTGCCTTATTCTGACATGAGACTGCTGACCTTTACACAAAAGGCTCGCTGTTCAACAGTGCCATATATGTAAAGATTTTACTGAAGCAGTGTATTAATGGTGCATCCAGTCCTGTGGCTCAATAATACTGGGATTCAATTCAGAAACCTTACTGATAGGCTTAAGTTTCATTATCATAACGAATATTCCCAGACAGTTCGAAGTTTTGGCTCTTGTGCTAGTTCATGGTACAAGCTCACTCATTCTAGATAACAAACGTGTTATTCTTCATATATGATCTGGGAAAAACAGTGTTTGAACTTCTTGGCTTTTAAAACCTTTTTCAGAAAAAATGTGCTCAGCTATTTAAAGACTGTTAGTAAATGTAATTTGATTGCTAGGAAACCATTTATTGCATTAAAATGCTAAACAACACCCACAGGCTGCTTTTAGTGTCTAATCTGCAATTTCTATTATTTAATGTCTGTGTTACCATACCAATCAGGCACTGATCTCATCCATTGTCGAAAACAGAGCAAAGCTTAGCTTGTTTTTGGATGAGTGATTCTCCAGGAGAACAAAGCACAGGTTTTTACAAGACAGCAATCTCTCATGACATGACATGCTATTATGAAAGGCGATTCTATTATTAAATGTAGTAAATCTATGGCTACTGAAACTCTTGGCATGAGAAAACATGAAAGGATCCAGTTTATGTACAAGATAACATACTGATAATTGGAAAACACACAACCACCTATATGAGCAAGAACTGAGTAAAGCCCATAGAATAAAAACATATACAGTCTTAATAGGCAGAGATTTAATATTCAAGAAAAAATCCTCAAGATTTGAGACATGCAATAATATTCTTTCCCAGGAGGCTGGTGGCAAGTGCACAGAAAGCAGAAGCATTATGCTGACTGGAGTTTCTTCTGCCTCATTATCACCCTCTTATTTCAGGCTAGATGAACTATAGCTTATCTAAGCCAATCTTTTGTCAGAGACTGAGATATTGGAGAGAAAACATCTTAACCAGGTCAGACACATAACATCAAAAAAAACCCTGCTGCTTCTCTTGCTCAGTTTTCAGGTGTCATGACACAACCTTAGATTCAATCATTACTTGCTCTATCTTGCTCTGAAGCCAGGAAACTGGTAAATGAAGTAAAATGAAGCTCAGATAGATAGAATATGTACACTTATTATGTTTCTTTTTTGTATTTTGTATGTTAGAAAAGATGAGTCTTTTAATATGGGAATTCAAACCTTATGGGGAATAATAGTAAACAAATTATAGTGAGGAGGAGTCATGCTGTTTAGGTATGATCAGGATTATAATAAACATTTCTGAACACAGCTATATTTAAAAGTTTATTATGACATTAAGTCCTAACATATCCTGCTTTCTCCACTGTCTCAGGCCTTCTTACCTCTTTCCCTTCAACCATCTCTCTCTGAAGCAGTCACTTATCTGGATACGAAACCTTGCTTTGCATTGCATTTGGAAGGTGCAGCCTTCTGGATTTAAAACATTAAGAAAATTACATCTCCAAACCTGAAGCAAAAAAACAGCAGAGCACTGATTCAATTCTATTCTCAGCTTCTCAGCAGTGCTTAGGTCTGTGCCACATATTTTCTTTTAAATATTACTTTATGGGAACATTCACAAAGTTTTATGAAAGCAGTTAGATTTTCAGTCCACAAAAGTCAGCTTTGTTGCAGACATTAGCACTTCAAAAACATCATACAACAGCCTATATTGAACACAGAATGTTTCAAAACTACGCATGCATTCTGTGGCCTGACTATTGACATTGATTAATGACTGAACCTTAATATATTCATATAGCACCAAGTAAACCTCAAACTCAAGAAAGAAATCTGTGGGATGTGGAAAGAGGGACAGGCCAAGTGGGAGGAGTGCAGGAACATAGGCGCTTTAGAAAAGACAGGCCCAGCAGCCGGAGAAGGGGAGTTGCTGTTTATGTTAGGGATAGTCTGGAGAGTATGAAACTCTGTCTGGGGACAGGTGAGCAGTTAACAGAGAGTTTCTGGGTCAGGGTTAAAGGAGAAAAGCGATGAGAGACATTACTGTGGGGCTCTGTTACAGACTGCCTGATCAAGAGGCATCTGTGGATGAAGCACTCTATAGACAGATAGGAACAGCCTCACACTCACAGGCCCTTGTCCTCATGGGGGATTTCAACCACCCTGACATCTGTTGGAGGGATTGTACGGCCCGGCACAAGCAATCCAGGAGGTTCCTCAGTTGTGTGAAAGACAACTTCCTTCTGCAAGTAATAGAGGAACTGACAAGGAGAGGTGCCATGCTTGACCTCCTGTTCACGAACAGGGAAGGGGTTGTTGGAAATGTGGCACTCCAGGGCAGCCTTGGATGCAGCGATCACAAGACGGTCGATTTTCAGATCCTCTGGACAGTGAGAACAGTATGCAGCAAGCTCACTGGTCTGGGCTTCAAAAGAGCAGACATTGGCCTCTTCAGGAACCTGCTTAGTAAGGTTCCATGGGATAAAGCCCCAGAGGGCAGGGGGGGCAAAGACTCTTGGTTGATATTCAAGGATCACCTGCTACAAGTTCAGGAGTGTTGCATCCCAACTGGAAGGAAGTACAGCAGGAGGGCCAGGAGACCTCCTTGGATGGATAAGGAGCTGCTGAGGAAAATTCTAAGGAAAAAAGAGGCTTATAAAAGGTGGAAGCAAGGACAGGCAGCCTGGGAAGAATACAGGGATGTTGTCTAGGAAGCTACAGAACAGGTTAGGAAAGTTAAGTTCCAGTTAGAATTAAACCTGGTTACAGATGAGACAGATAACAGAAAGGGATTCTATGGTTACATTGCAAATAAAAGACAGACTAGGGACAACGTGGGCCCTCTCCGAAAGCTACCAGGAGAAATGGCTACCCTGGATTTGGAGAAGGCTGAGGTTCTGAATGACTTCTTTGCCACGGTCTTCAATGGCAAAGGCTCTGACCGCACCACCCACGTCTTGGAAGGCAGATGCAGGGACTGTGAGGATGAAGACCTTGGGCCCACTGTAGGAGAGATCTGGTTTGAGACCATCTTAAGAACCTGAACATGCACAGTTCCATGAGACCTGATGAAATCCATCTGCGGGTCCTGAAGGAGATGGAAAATGAAGTTGCTAAGCCACTGGCCATCATATTTGAAAAATCTTGGCAGTCAGGTGAAGTTCCTGACGACTGGAAAAAGGGAAATATAACCCCCGTTTTCAAGAAAGGGAAAATGGATGACCCAGGGAATTACAGACCAGTCAGTCTCACCTCTGTGCCTGGCAAAATCTTGGAGCAGATTCTCCTGGAAGGCATGCTACGGCCCATGAAAATCAACAAGGTGCTTGGTGATATCCACCATGGCTTCACTAAGGGGAAATCCTGCCTGACCGATTTGGTGGCCTTCTATGATGAATCTGCAGATCTGATGGACAGGGGTAGAGCAGTTGATGTCGTCTACCTGGACTTGTGTAAAGCGTTCAGCACTGTCCCACATGACATCCTTGTCTCTAAATTGGAGAGACATCAATTTGATAGGTGGACCCCTCGGTGGATAAAGAACTGGCTGGATGGCCGCACGCAAAGAGTTGTTGTCAATGCCTCAATGTCCGTCTGCTGTCTGGAGACCAGTAACAAGTGGTGTCCCTCAGGGATCAGTGTTGGGACCGGTCTTGTTTAACATCTTTGTCGCTGACATGGACAGTGGGATTGAGTGCGCCCTCAGCAAGTTTGCCAATGACACCAAGCTGTGTGGCTCGGTTGATACGCTGGAGGGAAGGAATGCCATCCAGAGGGACCTTGACATGCTTGTGAGGTGGGCTGATGCTAACCTTATGAAGATTAAGCATGCCAAGTGAAGGTCCTACACCTGGGTTGGAGCAACCCCAGGCACAGCTACAGGGTGGGCAGAGAAGAGATTCAGAGCAGCCCTGCAGAGAAGGACTTGGGGGTGTTGGTCAATGAGAACATGAGCATGAGCCAGCAGTGTGCGCTTGCAGCCCAGAAAGCCAACCATATCCTGGGCTGCATCAAAAGTAGCATGACCAGCAGGTCGAAGGAAGTGATTCTACCCCTCTACTCTGCTCTTGTGAGACCTCACTTGGAGTATTGTGTACAGTTCTGGTGTCCTCAACATAAAAGGGACATGGAACTGTTGGAACAAGTCCAGAGAAGGGCCACGAGGATGACGAGGTGACTGGAGCACCTCCCATATGAAGACAGGCTGAGAAAGTTGGGGCTGTTCAGCCTGGAGAGGAAAAGGCTGCATGGAGACCTCATAGCAGCCTTCCAGTATCTGAAGGGGGCCTACAAGGGTACTGGGAAGGGACTCTTTATCAGGGACCGCAGTGATAGGACAAGGGGTAACGGGTTAAAACTTAAGCAGGGGAAGTTTAGATTGGATATAAGGAAGAAGTTCTTTACTGTGAGGGTAGTGAGGCACTGGAATGGGTTGCCCAAGGAAGCTCTGAATGCTCCATCCATGGTGGTGTTCAAGGTTGGGTTGGACAGAGCCTTGGGTAGCACAGTTTAGTGTGAGTTGTCCCTGCCCATGGCAGGGGGGTTGGAACTAGATGATCTTAAGTTCCTTTCTAACCCTAACTATTCTACGGTTCTATGATTCTATGGTCGTCGTCAGGGTATGCAGGGATGTGACAAGGAATGCCAAATACCACCTGGAATTGAGCTTGGCAAAGGACATCAAGGACAACAATAAGGGCTTCTATATCAGCAGCAAAAGGAAGATTAGGAAAAATGTGGGGCTGCTGAATCAGATGGTTATAAAGGAAGACATAGAGTGGAATTACTGAATGCTTTCTTTGCCTCAGTCTTTATGACTAAGGACAGGTCTCAGGATATGAAGACCCCAGAGGTAAGAGAAGAAGGGTGGAGAAAGGAAGATTTCCCCCTGGTTATAGGGGGTTGAGTTAGGGATAGGCTAGACAGACTTAACACCCATAAATCCATGGGGCCAGATGGGATGCACCCACATTGCTGGAGGAGCTGGCAGATGATGTTACTCTGGCGCTATCATCTTTGAAAAATCATGAAGAACAGGGGAAGTGCTGATGATTGGAGGAAGATCAATGTTAGTCCCATCTTCAAAAAGGGCAAAGAAGGACCCAGGAAGCTACCATCCAGTCAGCCTCACCTCCATTCCTGGATAGGTGATGGAACAGGTCATTCTGGAGGCCATCACCAAGCATGGGGAAGAGAAGAATGTCGTCAGGAGTATTCAGCATGGATTCACCGAGGGTAAATTTTGCTTGACCAATCTAATAGCCTTCTATGATGACATAGACGGGTCAATGAAGGGAGAAAGTGGATGTTATCTACCTCAACTTCAGCAAGGCTTTTGACACTGTTTCCCATAACATCGTCATAGGCAAGCTTAGGAAAGGTGTCTTAAATGAACAGAAGGAAAGGAATTTAAAAAAGGAAAAGAAATGAAAGGAAGAGCCACTAGGAAAATGCCTTCCTTTGGATAATATTTGTACTAGCAAAGTCTTCACAGAAATATGATCTGTGCCTCTACAGGCTGTGTGCTCCAAAGGCAATCCAGCTAAGCACAGAAAATTAGAAAGGTAATTTGCCCACCTGACTTGAAATACCTATTTTGTTCATTGTTTTCATTTAAATGCTTACAACCTTCTTATCAGTAACCACTTCCTCAGCTACTATTTGGACAGCAATGAACTTGGCATTCCTCATCTGCCCTGTGTTCTCGTAGTAAAGGTCATTCTGCAGTTCAGAGTACTGTGCAAGGGAAGGCTAACAGTATGTATACTCATCCTCCTCCTTCCCTCTCTGAAGAAAAATTTGGGGAGACACAAAGCAGTCATCTAAGATGCCAGCTGTTTGCAGTAGGGCAGACAAAGGGGAAAAAGTTTTCCTGATTCAGTCTTATTAAAAGAAAGAGGCTATCAAAGTCTGTCAGAGCTAACTTGATCTGAATCCTAAATGCAAATCACTGTAGGAGAATGGTACATTTCAAAATTGGTGATTAAAACATAGCTAGACTCTTGCCTCATCCTATACTTTATTAATTCAAGACTGAAGTATGACTGCTCTTCACCCTGTCACCCTGAGACTGATCTCTGCTCTGGATATGAAAGGTAAAGCATGCTAAACCTTGACACCTGCATTCGTCTGTGCATTTAGTGTTGAATGAGCTATCAAGCAGCACAGATGAGTTTAGGTCATGGAGGACTGAGTCCTGATACAGTTATTTTATTGGCAGTAGAATGGCAGAGTAAGTGTTTAAGGAGAAGATAAGCCACTGAATTGTTCAGCAGGTCCCCCTCAGATGTAGCCTAAGATTATGGCTTGCTGACATATATGATAGGGGTGCATATAACACAAGATTAAGTTAATTGTTATGAACTTAGATGTTTGTATAACCACTAAGGGCTACCCTGCCAGCAGATAACATGTACACCTGCCATGATTTTTAACATGTTCAGAAAAACACATTGTTCTGGACCATCATAGTGCCCTGTATGAGGCACATTTACAAACCAAATGATTGGCTGAGGTGTGCGGCCTGTAACAATTAAATTGTAGTTAAAGCAAGTAGCTTTTCCAGACCAGGTACACTACAGGTCTCAAGGTATATACCCTACCCCTTCCTTCTGAGCAGCTAGATATCAATGTACTAGATATCACTGGGTATTTCTTTTTATTGAAGTGGAACACAGATGGTTTTAGGGTTAACTATAGTTCCACAATATATTAGCAATTTTTGTAGAGTTTTTGGATATGTCACCTTCCAGTTGCCTCTTGCCATTACCTTTCTCCTTCAAGGAGATATATGTGTTGTTACACACCTGACAAAATGCACATGCAGGACTTTACATAATCTCCACTGCTGCAGCAGGGTTGGGAGGGGAAGGTTTTATTACCTTTCACTTCATCTGTTAGGTCCAATACAAAAGAAGAAAGACCTTGTAATCTCTGCAGGCTTCTGCTTGCATTTGTTTGGGTTCTTTTTGCTGTCAAACTAATGACCAAGGACTGCCTTTGATTCCTGCCACAGGAGGCTGGCCAGAGGATAGCTCTGCAAGAGCAACCCTTGGTTTTGCCTAGAGCAGGGCTTTTTAGAGTTCAGAAACCAAGATGCTATTTTAAAAACAAGAAAGCTGCTGCAGGACAAACAAGGCATTTGTATGCAGCATAGTATCTTCCTTTTAGCAAAAAAAAAAAAAAAAAAAAAAAAAACCAACAGAAAAAAACAAACAAAACCAGAAACCAACCCAAAACCAAAACCAAACCCCACCAGCTCTTGCTTTGCAGGAAAGCATGCAAGCTTCTTTCTTGCTGTGAATATGTATAATCTTACAGACAGATATGAAAAACTTTGGCTGAACTTAATATGACAAGCTATAATGAAAAGAGAGGAAGACCCATAGCAATCCATTCTGATGGATTTTAGTACGGTTTCTGAGCAAGGGAAATATGTTAACAATACTGGGTTGTTCTGAAAGACAATGGTTGATAATCTACAAATAAAGCCTGTTTGGACTACGGGGCTTTATTTTAGGCACCAGAAGAAAGTACTAAAGACTATCTTATACAAACCCCGAGAATTACCTCGCCTAAATCAACCTGTAAAGCAGTATGTGTGCAATCCTAGAAACTATCCCTCAGTACGGCACTGTCTTGATGGTTATAAAGACAGGCAAGAGAATGCATCTGCTTTTCTCCCTGCAGCAGTCTTTCCAGGCTGGGACCATATAAGCACCGCAGTTTTTCATAAGGTTAGGTAAATTGCAAGTTGACAGAAGTGGACACTATGGAGTGGGGGGTGAGGACCCAAATCACTCTGATACTACTAGTTTATATTTCTGTACACAGGTTTTCAAAGGGCCAGATTAATCATAAAAGCCTCGTACGCTGTGCAACATTTCAGCTGAGACAGAGGCAATACACATTTTCAGAGATAGGAATGTTCACCAGGAGATTAAACAAGAAAAGGGAAGAGGGTATATCAGGGACAGGATCTAATGATAAATCCGTTATTCTAAGTCCATGGTCTTCCCTTACCTACTGACCTATGAACCAACTGCATTCGGATCTTTAAGCTAGAATGCCTGAATTTGTCCCTGGAGGGCAGACCTTACAGCAGCCCCGGCAGTATTTCTTGCAGTTGCAAAGTAGTTTGGAAACTTCCCTCCCTCTTCCAAAACCAAATCATATAAATTCATAAGTGGGACCAAAATCAGCCACAGGCCGTCAAAGTTGGACCTGATGCTACATCCTTTCATGCCCAAAACAATATCCTGTTTGAATGTGGGAAAAGCATGTGGATACCTGCTTTTCCACAGACTTTCTGCTTTACTGTATAAATGACATGGGTCAGTGAACTTACAGGTCAGCTCAGCATGTTCATACAACTCCTTGGCCACCCAAGGGCCTCTGTTAGAGCTGAAATAACAAGGCTGAATGTAAAAAGATGCAATATAAATGCAAAGTATATGTGTGGGGAGCAGCTAGTGAAGATGGGACAAAAGACATCTACAAATCCTTCTGCAGACAAGATGGAATAACTATTTTTCTCCTATAGCTTACCTACCACAGCAGACTCCCAACAACATCTCTGGAGTAATATCAGTAGACGTAATGTTCTATACATTATTATTATTACCTTGGCAAAGGTTATGACAGCAAAGATTGATCTTGGCCTAAGTGCAGGGAAACATTATTCTTTCCCCTTCAAGGAGTGCAGCATTTTGTTTGTAGGATAAACCAGCAAGAGCACTGCCACCCCCTAGAAGCCCATCTCTTGCTTTGGGGAGCTGACCAGTTCTTATAACATAGTATTCCCCCCCCCCCCCCCCCCCCCCCCCGGCAAAATTAAAAGAAACTGCCCTGAACCCTGAACAAGCAGCTGTCTTGAAACCACGGAGCAAAATATCCTGATGAAAAGTTGTTTTGTCTTTAAAGTACTATCCAGGGAGATGAAGACATGAGTTAGTTCCAGACCATTTAGTAATGAAACTTTTCAAATTAATAGTCAATTGCTTTGGAATAAACCTGCCAGGCTGGACAAGGTCCTTTTGTAGAAAAGATGACCCCCATATTTGCTTCTAAGAGTTCCAGGGATGATAGGATTTCCAATGCTTCACACTAAGAAACAGGATGTGGCTTTCTAGAGTCCCTGGGAAACATAGGGAGCCAAATCTTGCAGTCTGGTCCATGGCCAGGAAGACCCGTTTTCACTGCTGACCTCTGGCACAAGCAGACTCTTTGAAAGGCTACATGCAGACGTAACACATTATTACAGGCAAAATCAATGTCTTGCATACAAGAACTGGTGTTGCAATACTGCAGCAGCCAAGTAGCAAACCTCAACACGTGACCTTAAAGGGGGACAAGGGTGATGGTTCGTTGTTTTGTTTGGTTTGTTTGCCTTTTTTTTTTTTTTTTAGTAGAACTGAAGCAAAAGTTTTTTACTCTCTTATGTCCATTTACTTATAATCAACAAGTCAGTTGACTTACTTGTATCCCACTGTCTGCCAAGAACTCATCCAATTACATGGAGGATGAGGGATGCTAGCTATTGAGTCCTCTTCCTATGTCCTGGATTCCTCTGAGTTTGGAAAACATGTCCCAAGTCTTTGGTCTGCTCTTCTGCATCGGCTGCTACCCTAGTATTTTTATTGAAGTATAGAGCAGGAATAACCAGCTTATGTGTTTTCCTTGCTTTCTTGTATCATTCCTCACTGTATGTGCAAGCTGAGGCATTTAAAGCAGGGGGTAAGGGCAGAGGAGGGGAGTCCATCCTATTTTAATTGAACGGAGTGTCTGAAGGGAGTGTTTGAAACAAGAGACTGGAATTCTTATATTTGCCTTACTGCACATTTCATTCCTGACTCAAATGAGCAGCCTTCAAAGCATCAGTGCAGTGTTTATATTCTCCACTCTCAAACCCTGAAGTCTGCCTACAGGTTACTCTCCACTGTGGTTGTTTTACTGTCAAGCCACTTAGTCACAAGGAATAGGCTAATAGTATTTGATTGTTTCCTTCTGGCTATTGGAAAGCTATCAGCAGGAATGATATTCTCTCATTGTCAATAGAGGCTGGAAATTAACCATTGGATTTTGAGCTTATGCCAAGTTCAATCTCTTGAGTTACTAGGTTCTACTAAAGACAAGTTAAAGGCACCAGCAAACTGTTCACCAGACATGGATGACCACCCGCACCTTGCTAGTTTTCATCCATAAGTCAAGCATAGAGAAGGAGGAAGCAGAGAAAAGAGCAGCAAAAAAAAGGCAGCAAAGTACTGAAAATCTTGGATTTATTGATAGGATGCCAAAGATATTAAAACTTGCAAATATTCTCTGTATTTCTGAATTTTTTCTGCATTCAAGCATTTTTCTCCACTTGAAATACTTCAGAATTACTGCCCGTTCCATCTGCAATGCTCAGTTTTAACTTTAAAGTCTATATATATGAAATGCCATCATTTTAACCATGCATAGAGATCAATGAGGATATGGTAAGTATGAACCGTTGCAACGTATTAGTGAAAGATCCTGCAAAAGCCATTCTGAGCTCCTCACCTGTCACATCTGTCTCCAGGATAAGTATCTAATGTGCCGAGTCAAAGTGCCTAGAGAAGCTCTCAATACACAGAATCAATATCATAAAATTGTACCAATTAATGTTGTCAAAATTTCACCATAGAAAAATTCAGAAGTATCACAATCATAGTGCTTAAAGTGCAAAGCATAACTAGGTTCTTGAATGGGCAACTGACACTTGCTGACACATCATGCTGTTGAATGTTTCTACCTTAATTTGAATTATATTTATAGCTCCATATTAGGTATTTACTACAAGGAACGAACACAAGAACACTACTTTTATGCAGCCAAAAGTAAATGCTGAGAATCTTATTCTTGTTTTGTTCTACTTAGAAATGTTCACAAAAGCTCAGACATTGATTAGCTGATTAGCAAAGTTGACCTCACATATAACCTCATGTACAGAGATAAGGAAACCCTCTGTTTATCTTACTGTAATCATAACATTGATGTGATGAAAATATTTGCATACAAGAATGTGCAAAACCCACAGTTTATGGAGAAAACTCACTCATGCTGTCCTATATTTTGAGCGTTTTCCATGCCATTATTGCCATAGAAATTCGTTTCATTTCATCTATATTTTATGAAATCCACAATATCTTACGGAAAATTCAGCTATTCCAGTTAAGATTTTCTCATTTTAACTTGAAAGAACTATTCCTTTTATCAACTTAGACTGTTTTGTAGAGCCACTGTTGGTCTGTTTATTTAAGATGTATAAAAGAAATATGTAATACAATTGTTTTTTAAGAAAATCATGTTTTCTCAGATGTTGTAAGATTGATGACTTGTGAATACTAACCTGAACTGCTTGGAACAATTCAAGAATCATGCATAGACATTGGGAATTAGGTCCAAATATATTTTACATTTTCGAGCCGTATCAGTATAGAACTATGGGTTAGCAGTTTAGTATAGTTGGATGTTTTTTTGGGGGATAAAGTGATCCAGCACTGCAGCTGAAACAGAGCAGGTCTTTCCATGCATTAGCTACATATTGACAAGCCTATTGAAAAGGAAAAAAATAGTAAGTTGCTTTTGAGTGATAGTTTTCATCATTGCCTACAGTATCTTTGGATACCAGTAACCAGGGAGAACCAGATTCAGCCTATTTTTCAGCAATCACCTACAGAATCTAAAAAGCCACTTGCACGGTGGAAGTTGCCAGTAATGCATTTTTCAGTACTTGTTACATTTGACCAAATTAATCTCAACTTTTCTTACAGGAATCAATGAAGTATATACCTTTATTGATCTTCCTCAATAAACACACAAGGAGTACAGTATGCTTTCACGAACTCCAGTTCAACTTTCTAATTTGTCTCAGAAATGCATCCATCTCCTATAATCCTGTAATGGTATCCACCACTCTTACAAATTAGAACACAGAGAAATTGAATCATAACAACCTGGATCAATGTTAAACTTCTCTGCAAAGCTGGTCACAGGTAACATGGCTTTTATAGCAAAAGATCTCCCAGCATGGTTTCAAATGACGAAAGTTACACCCTATGCTCTTTGGTGCTAGGCTATCCAAGATCCACTACTTGCACATTTGATTTCAGCAGTTTCACTGTGTTTTGATGAGGCATTGTACTTACACCTGACCTCGAACATAAACAGGAAAGCAACATCACTCTGTAAGCACAACGGACATGAATTGTTCCTGATCTTTCATTAGCTCAATTTTTCACTCTGAGCCATTTTCCTGGTCTTATTTTTCCCTCTCTAATACTTTTGTTATTATTAATGTGGCCTGCTTCTTTTAAAGGAGGATTATAGAAAGGGATAAGTCCTCACATATTCTATAGCCAAGAGTTTGCTTATCAGATCTAGTTTTCTTTTTTGTGGAAAATCTCTGGAATGCCTTCGGGCATCTTTGAGCAGAGACAGTAAAGGACACTTAGATATAAAAATCTAATGCCATCATACTATCTAATATTTTTGAGACTGATTTCTATAATCCACTTTATGGTCACTTTAGAGTAGTGAAAAAGAAACTGAGTCTCCTTATTATAATTTGCCTTTCTGAAGATGATATAGTAAGCCAACCCATTCTATTCATTTATAGGAACTTAAGTGACATTCATTGCTTGATACTTAACCTGCATTATTGTAAAAGTTGGTAGTTGTATGAATTCCCTGAGAAATGAAGCATTCTAGTCTTGCTATAGAAATGTTCTCATTAGTAAGCAGAGGCCTGGCTAAAAGGGAAAACTCTGCATAAGAAATCACTGGCAACAAGCAAATCCAACTTCCTTGTAACCCCAGTCTCTTGGATCAGAAGACAGAACATATCCTTGTGCCAAAACTTAGCTTTAATCATGCTTCACTCTAGCATAAGCTATGCCTTAGGGCTAAAATATATCTGTGTGCAAAGACAAGATTCACAAGCCACTTACATCTTCAAAGTGACTCAAGAAGAGCCCTGGCCTTGTAGAATCTCTCTATCTGCAGAGAGGAGTATGGTAAGCACTGAAGCACTGAACACGGTAGCAAAATGACTACCTGAAAGTTACTTTGATGATTTCCCTTCTCTCTTCCACCTTCCCATGAAGTTCCCAGCATTTTCTTTTAACATCTCTCTCCCTCTAGTGAACCACTGTGGGATCATTTAAATTTGTATTGTCACAATAGGATGCATATTCTACTGAACAACTCTGGGTAAAAATTGCATTTCTTTACCACAGCAGTGGGATGCAGTGTGGACGGACTGAACATTTCTTGGCAGAACAGTACTTTCCCTTAACTCTCCAGTCATAAATTTTGGCTGGTGTTCTTAAACTTGAAGAACTCTTGCCATTTGACAGGGTAAATGCAAATATTATGGATACATTCCTCTATTCTCCACATGCCAAAACTTATTCACTTTTCCCAAAGCGAATCCTCCCAACATTAGAATTATCTTTTCTCTGCATTTTCTCTGTACTTTCTAGCTTACCCTAACTCACTCTCTTCCCATTCAATTTTCTATCCCCCCAAGCTAACCACTATATGCACTCAACTTCTACAATGCTGTTTCCTTTTCCCATCTCTCTTACTTATATCTGTTATTCCCGCTGCACTCTAGTCTCACTGCTGTTCCCTCTTCCATCAGCACATGAACTTGTTTCACTCTTTTTATCTTCCTGATATCCCATCATGCTACCGTGTGGTCCCCAGACCAAAGATCCTACCCACCACTTTTACCTATCAGCCTCAGGTTTCCTTTGTCCTTCTGTAACATACTCTGAGGATGTACATGCAGCACCAACAAAAAGAAATATGTAAAAATTCACACACACAATCATAAATGGCCTCATTCCTAGGGAAGATACATTATAAAAGATAGAACAAGGCATAGGGAACATTTAGACTATTTCAGAGGCCTTCCTACACAGCAGGTGGATCAGTAACAGAGACTCAGGAGCACATTTTAATCAATGTATATATGGGAAAATGTGTGCAATAACATTGAAGGTGTGCCATTAAAATGAGAAAATAAATAATCCCACTAAACCAGAAGTTTCAAGTTTCTTTCAGTTGGTATTCCATTACTTCAGAAGCCAAGAAATCATTTTGGAGACCACTGACCTAGTCAAACATCAGCACCAGTGTAATCAATTGAACATAAAGATTCATTTGAACTTCAAAAGAGTTTGCTGACTCTCAGCCACTGGTTACAATTTTCTCTTCTGTAGGAAACACAGTTTACACTTGCAGGTCTCCCCAGATTACAGATGTCGACATTTCTGAGGTGCTGATGTCTGATTCATAAAACCGTCAAATGGCCCATTCACTCACTCCTTTGATGTGTAGCTCAACGCCTTATCAATTTCCACAGAGACAGCCTCTAAAGTCAGGTGTGAAAGTGTTAGTCTACCAAAATATCTAAAGCCATTAAACCCAACTAACTACAATCCTGCATGTTGCCTGCCTACTAGGATGGACTTCCATTGTCCATAGCAGATTCCATTTAGATTTTGATTCTTACTGTGTCAGAAGTTATGAAGCAGTCTGAACAGACACAGGTTTGAAGTAAGTACTGTCAAATGAATTGCAAAGTAAAAATAAAAGAGAAATGCAAACCCCAGATAATTACCGAAGTAAGGAAATTGTCTCATAAGGACCTATAGAGACAGATTTAGCCAGAAGGATGTGAGACCCAGCATCTGGTGTAACATTTGCATTATAGGCTGGAAAAGAAAAGAAAGACGTGCACAGCTGATACTGGTATGCATCACATTTATCAGTTCAGTGAGAGGAAAGGAAATAGAAAACAGCTAAGAAAGAAACTAAAGCAGAAAGTACAATGAGATCTTGTTCAAATAAAGCCATGTTAAGAAACATATGCTGAATAAGAAATAGCTCAGAATCTTTCAGAGTAACTCTCTGAGGCTGACCATGGTGGCTTAAGCATGGGTTTGCTGCCAGAGAGAATGAAAAAAAGATGTTGTGCAACTTGGAGGTGCATTGCCTCTTACCTTTACCATTTCCACTGGGCTAAGAGCACAATTTTTCTTGATACCAGTTCACAGCCACATCTTCAAAGTGCCAGGAGAAATCACTAACAATGTTGGTCTAGTATAGGTAAGAGAAAAGATACCCTTAACATTTCCACTTATTGTAACTAACTGCGTCACCCAGTGTGTTATGAAAAAAAGTTACAACACCAGGATCCTAGGACACGGCCATGTTGGATGGGGCTTTGAGCAACCTTGTCTAGTGGAAAGAGTCTAGATGATCTTTAGGGTCCTTTCCAACCCAAACCACTCTATGATTCTACAGTTCTGTGACAAACATTCCCTCATTTGCTGTGCAGGCTGTTAGACCATCAAGTAAAGCTGGGTTGAACAGAGACAAGATTTCAAATACCCATGTCCTGCTTGCTGTGCCCGGTGGCTTGCTCCTGGTGCCAGACTGCAGGACCTCAGATCAGTGCTAAGGTCCTTGGGACCACAGGAAAAGAGTTTAAATCTGATTTCCTCAGTGACAGAGATTTTCAAAGAGAAATGAAATTTAGAGAGCAACAAAGCATGTTCAAGGCTTAGCTGATCTCCACTATGGAGATGAGAGGAAAAACCTCCAATTTTTGACTCCTTTAAGTATGAGCCAGGATTAAAAAAACCACTAACAATAGAAAGATATCAGAGGAAACAATCCTGCATAACACTAGCTAATTTAACTGAAGGTGGTATCCATTTTTAATCCACTAGGTAGCACGTTATTCCAAACCTTTTATATCTAAGCAGGATTCCTCCATGGCAGGAGACATTCTCCTTTGGAACTAACTGAAAAAGTAGGATGTTTTTTATTTTTGGAGAACCCCATTTACATTCCTGTAATCCTTCCTCAAATATCTCAAGAGCTCTCAAGATCACTCCAACTGGAGGAATGAAAGGAACATTCAAGGTTTACAATAATCCTTTTCCCGAAGAGTAGGAGAAAACATCAGATGTGGCTGTGGCTTTCAATGCATTATTAATACAAACCACTTGGCAGTATTTGTTTCTGTGAGATCAATTTGATCTGTGAACACAAAACAAAGAGAAGGAAGACATCTGGTCATACTGGTCACAGGGATACCTGCTGAGCCCAATCAAAAACTAATATTTTTGCACAGGGACCTGTGAAATGTGGACATAATGTTTAAGGAGCAGTAAATACTTGAAGAAAATGTATTCAGTTACCAGTCTCAAAGACCAATTGTAATGCAAACTACAGCAGCAGTTCAGCAACAAGGCAGACTAATAGAGATATTAAACCACATAAACAAATCCCTTATCAAATGCAGCAGGCACTAAAGGAGATCCTGAGGCATGTACTGTGCCACTGGGTTTTCTGCAGGGTTTTTCAATGTAAGAATGCCTAAATGCTTCCCAGGGAAACTGGACACCTTGCACACCAAGGTTGACCCTCCTGCCAGGAGAGTCTTTACTTAGCTTATGGTGACCATGTGGATATAATTTCTAGACTTTCAGGACTGGGATACACACTCACAAAAGGGGTGTGGGAAACCTCTGGTTTGGTGGCTCAAGTCACCAAAATAGAAAATAATCACTCTCACAAAAAAGGGTGCAATTTCAGGCCTGAAATCTGAACACTGCCATATAGCTCCTTTAATCTGCTGGGTGCTGGTCTAAAGAGAATGAGAAACCTGTGACATAACATGTAACAGCAGCTAGGCAGAACAGTAAAATCGACCAGATAAGAATGTCACACAAAGCTCTTGCATGCAACATTTGGGTTTGGTTTTTTTCACATCAAAAATGTCCCTTGTGCCTGCTCAGGACTGACTTACTCCCAGACTTCTGCAGAGTGATTTGGTGTGGGGACAGGGACTAAAAGTGAAAACAGATGCAAGCAAGTGCCTTACACAAGCACCCAAATTAAGCAGGTGATAGGTTTTTGTTTTTTAAAAATGCATCACTACAAGAAGTAATAATCAAAAAACTCAGCCAGATTTCTCTGTGGTGTTTACTGTGGGTTTGCCGCATAAAGACCGTTGAAATACATCAGTTCAGAATATAACTTAAGATCATTAACCCTTCACCCTGTGGGAGGACTCCTATACACTTTTGTACAGTTGATCTTAGATCACAATAAATTATCCCGTCGTTGAGTAGGAGAAAGCTACTGCAATCTAATAATGCTAAACCTGAATGAGAGCTTTCACAGCAGTAAAACGTTTCAACACTTCACATTATCAGTTTATTTGTCCTAGCTTTCCTAAAAGAAATTACTTTGGGGGTGAACTGGTCAGTGCAGTATCCTGCTTTATCAAATAAAATAGGTGATGCTTGTACCTGTGGAGGGAAGAAAGACAGTGGCTAAGAAAAGTTGTAGATCACAGAGCTTGGAAGCAGGTGTGCAACTTTGCTCCAGCCTCATGCAGAGGCACCATGAGAAGATAAGAACGCTTAGGGCTCTGCTATCTGAACCTGTCCATCCCTATGCGGGCTCAGGGAGAAGCACTGATAGTGCAGTGATAGGGTATTCTGTTTAGCTCACTAGGTCAGGGCGAACTTCATGAGGGCAGCAAGACTATCTTCAAAGCCTGAGGAGATCTGGGCATTCTGCTTTTTGGAAAAACAACTCACAGTGAAGTAGGGAAGGAAGAAATTACCCTAAAAACTCTGTACACTAGGACTTGGTCTGCATTTTCCTCTCCTTTGTAGAAGGGGGAAAATCCAGGTCAGTCTGATCTATACTGAGCACCTGTTTTGGTCACTGCAACTGAACTTACATCACTCACTTTATATCCTTGGTTATTTAACTGTTGTTCAAGGGTAGTTGTATATTTTTACACATCTGACATCCTCCTGCACTGTCCGCTTTCCCCCATGACAGATTTCTGGGAGAAAGCTTCTCCCTGATACACCATCCTACTTACACAGAACTTCTGTAAACAACATTTACACAATCACCAAATGACTTATTCTTCCCTGATAGACTGAAGTCTTTAATCAAGTCTGTAGTTCCTATGTCTTGTCTTCCTTGTTAAGCAGACCAGACTTATCTAGAAATGTCAAGAGCCACTGTGACTAATGGTTGGACTTGAGGATGTTAAAGGTCTTTTCCAACCTGGTTGATTCTATGATTCTAATTAATTATTCTACCTTATCAGTCTTTTAAGAGTGGCTTCAGAATTCACTGAAGATTCCACTTTGAAACCACATTGTCAACGGAGAAAGAAAAAGATTAGTGCATGAAAGAACTGAAATAAGAAAACTCATTCAATGCAGAAAGTTCACTCAGCCCAAGAAATTGCATCCTATAGTATATCATCAACCACATACTTTACAGGGTCTTGCTCCCAAAGAATCTTTGTTATTTATGGTTTGCCATGTCCTGCCTTGCCAAGCATGAATACACACTTACATAAACACACTGAACAGAGAACAACTCATCAAGAACAACTGGCAGAGGATCTTTCTTTGGGAAAGGAAGTGTCCCTTTCTACATCTTTCCAAATCTTTCCCAGTCCCATATGTGTTTTTTTCCTATCTCTCTTTTTCCGGTTTAGGAAGCATGCCATGTGCTTTGATCAGTGGTCAAAAATCCCCTTTATAATCTTGGTGTTATTAAGAGCAATCAGACTCTGAATGAGATAAAAATAACCAAAGCATTTGTATACTTCTTTCTGTTCAAACTAGTGCAGTTCATAGATACAATGGCTGCATGCAAAAGCTGCATTCATTCAACCTACTGAAGAAAGACAACCCATTCCTTAAGTTGTAATGGTGAAAATGCCATTTATGCCTGTATCTGTTTTAAGGATTGGGCAAACGCAAAGACTGCAATGAATTAGGGCTTTAGCTATGCTTACTAATCTGATCAAAGATTTTCAACCAGAGAGTATCTTACAAAAGAATCAGTTGAATAAAACACTCACTTAACTGATTTCCACAGGAGCCCAACCAGACCATGTGGTAAACTGACAAGCGTCCTACTGAATATATTCAGAGCCATTCAAGTTGCCTAAAATAAATGCCATAGCCTTTAACAGATGTTAGATTATTTGCATTAACTTTTCTATTTCTTAATTATCTATGCAAAAGTTTTTTTTGTATCAGTTGACTAGGACAAGCATTGCTGTTATGTATTATGGAGAATTACAAATAACTCGTTTACAAAATAAAGCAAGTGGAAGTAAAGGAAGAATGTCAAAAACCTAACAGTTTGTTTGTTTGTCATATGTACCCATATGTATCCAATTGCTTTATGCTGACATTATTTTCCTTTGTATAAGCAGTAACTCTTAGGAGCATGCATTATCTCCTATAGAGAGAACTCATAGATTTTTTGTGGACCTTAACTGCAAAGTTACTACCTAAAGTATACAGTTGCATCTGACTATAGCATCAAAGGGAAAACATTATGTCTAATTTCCTCCTTTTCTCTTCCCATCACTTTAAGGTAAGAATTGATCTTTGGGGTCTTTTCCATAGTTGCAAAATGCAAAAGCCTGTTTTCAGAACCCTGAGAGATTCCCTTGTTGGAAAATCACACTGCACTTTTAGTATGTTTCTACCACCTGCTATAGAAAGCATCTGTATGCAGAATAAAATGTTTCTTTTTAAACATACTAGAACTGCACAAATCAATACAGTGTGTTAAAATAATCAGATTTGTTTCATATCTTTAGTTCACTGTTAGCAGCTAGAAGATGAACAAATGCTGTGCTCTCAGCAAGAACAATAGACAGAGCTTCTTCAAAATACACTGACAGATTTGTTAAATGCCTAAGAAAGTATTTGATATATTTAATTGAAAAGGCATTTCCCTTACTATACCAATTTGCTGCATGAGGTCATGAGATTTTTTCTGTACAAACCTTTAGCTACCCAGTCTTGTTGCAGAAATAGCTTAATTTCTACGATTAAGCCTGCTTGTTCCACTCTCTTCTTTGTCCAGGTCTTGAGGCTGGCTCATAATGCTGTTAATGCTCAGAAATAAGGTAAGCCAAACACAGCCTCCACACTCCCAAACCCATTATGGGAAAGGGGCAAGTGGTACACAACATTGTTGCTGTTTTCATTCCCAGGGCTTCTATCAAGGGCAGAAAATGGTGTCTTTCAGAGCAGAGGAAATGGCTGCCCAGTAAATACATGCTGAAAAACAACATACTGTGATGGAGACTGATAGCAGTGAGCACAATACACGTTTCAACAGCAGCAGGATAACATAAGTATGGATATATACAGGACTCTTCTTGAACCTCCACAGGCTGACCAAGAAGAGCAGGGGACTGAAAGATGAATAATCAGTAGCAAACACTTATGGGAGAGGACACTTTAGAGAAGTTGAAAGTGAGTCAACGCACCCTTGGTGGCATAGAAAGTCATCAGAAGCTTGTAATACTGGATTTACTACTGTTTTTTCACAAGCTGTGTCAGGGTACGAATACAGTTGCTCCAGCCCCTGGAGCAGCCACAGCAAGAGTGGAGTCAGTCATTAATAGCCTTAGTTCTCCTCCTTGCCTCTGGGGAACACCAATTTGCTGCTGGCTATAACAATCTTCTCAGCAGATGACCAACAGCTTGCCTGTGAACACAATCTAGATTTTGAGCAGTGTAACTGTCATGTAGTCAGACACTGTCCTCATTCGCAATAATGTTCACCACTAGTGATGTCCCCCAGGGCATCAGCATGCCTCCAAGGCAGATCTCAAGAGGAGCCTGTATGGCTGAGTTAGTCCTGATTAGGGAGTAGAAATCCTTTGAAGAACTAGCCAAATGACTGTCCTTATCCTCCATACAGCATTTCCCAAAGTGCATCAAGCTAAGCCCTTGGGATATTTGTACTAAGGCTGGAAGACCTTTTATCACCTCCAGCTCAGAAGGAGTCATCCCTTCTCCCCAGATAAGCGGTGGTCACAGTGACCCATGCACGATCACTTCTAAACTGGATTACTCTAATTCACTGTCTTGAAGGCTGGGTGTAGATTGTGCCAGACTTCTCAGTTTCTCAGGCTGGGACAAGTAAATGAAGGCCCTGTTCAGTCTTACCCACTGAACCCCAGTCATTTTCAGAAGGTAGCTTACAGTTTTGCTCCTTGTACTCTGCTTCCAATGTGTGGACCAATCAGCTTTTAAACAGCCAATATGACTAAGAAACCAGTTTTCATCCCACCACCTGAGAGAAGTTTCCTCTAGGCAATGCAGCTCCGTGAAGGGACATGACAGCCAAATCCAAGAGATGCTCAAATGAGAGGACCCAGATAAAGCACAAGGTGCTACAAAAATATAGGTAAATGCAGAGTCTCACAGTTTTTAGAAATTTTTAGAAATTTGGAAAAAAAAAATCTGTTCTGGTGATGCTGGTGTTATCCATTTGTACAAATGAATAGCACTTTATCCTTAGAAATTTCATAGCCTTTTCCAAAGTTTCTGTGGGTTTGCCCCACACAGTTGTAGACACTTGCCAGAATGGCAGAACTTGGGAATTATTTTGCACTAGTAAAGTATCTGACACTGCCCATAACTAGACCTGAGACTGGCCCCATGCAATAGGATTGCTAGTGTCTTTGGAACGAGCTCCAGGATCTCCTTTAGCACTGCAGATTATAATGGATTCGGAAGTTTATCCATAAAAATCATATCCTTTGGCTACAGTACCTGGAGGACATCTTCTTGTTTATCTTTTTTGATACTTGTTTGCAAGTATCAAATTCTGTGTGAGGCAGAGTAAATACACAAGCTGAGAACATCATCTTTAAAAGGTATTGTGGATGTCATCCAAGCATCTAATCAATCTCTTTACAAGTCCTGAAGACCAGTTTGCTTTCAAACCTCATCTTTTGGTTGAGATGAAATTAAGAAGTTTCTTTCACATCTCTTACTGTGTCAAGCCCTCATTATTGCAAAAGATTTCACTTACATTTGGGGAAAGAGAGAGATCAGGGATGGTTTTGTTATGAGATGTTTTAAGTCATTAGAGAATGTTATGAAAAGGTAATTGTATTGCTGTGCTGCAACAAGAAAGCAAAGTATAAAGTGTTCTGGGGATATTACTTCCTCCACAGCATGGTTTGGAGTTTAGTACCAATAACTACTATAAATATTTTTAATCCTTCAGAAGTAAAAAAGTAAAAAAAAAAAAAAAAACAAAGTAAAAAAGTAAAGACAAGTGGACTTTTAGGTACCTCTCCTTCTGTACAATCATGAATACCTGACAAGCAATAGCTAATTTTGACAAACTGTCTGCCTAACAAATTAATTTAGCTAAACTAGAAGCAAAGCAGATCCTGCTAAGTGTAGTTGAGATGTAGTCCTTCCACAAGGACATTCAAAGCTCAGATATATTGTTATCCCATTCCCAAAGGAAATGAAGAACATTTACAGCTAACCAGTGCTATTACTTTACACAGTTAGTAAGCAACTTCAAGTTCTATAGCTTGAAGAGCTTATGTTCAAGTTGCGGGCACACAAGAGAGTGGGTGTCACAGCCTGTGCCTTGCTTTTTTTTTACCTCTGCTATCTTAATCTGGCACAGACAAACCATCACACCACTGTAACAGCACCTTCATTCAGCTGCAGGGTGACATCCTTCAGCAAGCGGTACACCATCCCTGTCCAGAAGTAAAAATCTTACTGATAACAGAGGTTATTCCTACAGTTTTACTTAGTTTGACACACTCTCTGTCTATATTTCTTTCTATTACTGAAAGTAGAAAGGATCTCTGATGTGGACAATTAAATTCCTGTACACAGGATACAGTTTTTCTTAACAAAGTATTTGTTACTACTGTTGTCTCTACTGTTAAGCAAAGATGCCTCAACAGTCAGGCACACTGTATGTTCTTAGGCTGAAGAGGTCTTGAGTGGCTAGTGGTCTCAGGGGTATAAACTAGTGGCATGAGGACTGTGACTGCTTAAATTTCTGGCTACTTACCTTTGCAGCATTAGAAGAAAAAATTAAATCTAAAGACCAAAGTATTAACTGTGTAGCATCACCTATCAATATGGGCCTTGAAGCCTGTATAACTCAGATCCAGAAGAACTTCTGTCTCCAAAATTCCTTGGATCCTTAGTGTTGGAGCTAGAGAATTGCAAACAAAGTCCCTAAAAATGCAAGGAACCGGTAAGGTTCATCAATCATTCTTGACAGCATTCTCAGCTGCTTTTTGGGTATTCACTGAACATACCTAGAAGGAAAAGCTGTATAGTGTAGGCACTGAACCATGCTCTGGTTGATTAGAAGTGCTAGTACATGAGGAAAATGCATGATTTGGTCAGCACTAATTTGAACCATGTATTTTGGGAATATCCATAGGTCCATTTGTTCCAGAGAGGTACTTAATTACTGAATTAATTTTTCCTATCAGTTAGAATCATATTACAAGCTATCTCTGTAATGTTAACCTTACAAAATGGAAATTGAATGACTACATTTTGCCTTACACTAGCACTAATCATTGTCTGTGAGTGCTTTAACAAGTTGGCCATCACAAAATAGATTATATATCATAGCACAAAAGCCCCAGATGAAGATTTGAAGATACAGGGTGTCTTTTCAAAGAATTTGAATATTTTTTTTGCTTCTGATTCTCAAATACCCTAATCATAGAGTCATGGAATTGTTTAGGTTGTAAAAGACCTCTAGTAACTAACCTAGGGCTGCCAAGTCCACCGCTAAACCAGGTCCCTAAGTGGCACATCATCACACCCTTAAATACCTCCAGGGGTGGTGACTTCTCTGGGCAGCCTATTCCAATGCTCAACAACCCTTTTAGTGAAGGTATTTTTCTTAATATCCAACCTAAACCTCCCCTGGTGCAACTTGAGGCCATTTCCTCTTTTCCTATCACTTGTTTCCTGGGAGAAGTGACCAACACCCGCCTCACTACAGCCTCCTTTCAGGTAGTTGTAAAGAGTGATAAGGTCTCTCCTGAGACTCCTTTTCTCCAGGCTAAACAACCCCAGTTGCCTCAGCCACTGCTTTGTACCTCAGCTGTTGACACACCTTAGCAGATGATCTCCAAATGCAGCTGTGATTTCCTCAGCATACCCAGGAGGAGAGTGGAGAAGAATTCCTTTCTCTGTATTACTCCTTCTCCCTCCAGACTGCTGGTGAAGTTCTCCTTAGCTCCTGGCAAAGATAAGAGAAACCCTAATGTTTTTCCAGTTTCAGCAGCATCATCTACCAGGTCTGTACTATGCAGGTACACTCTTGTTCAAGGGTGTCCTGTCCTAATAACGATATCTCTTTTGAAGTAACTGGACCACAAAAGAAAGCACTTGACATCTGTCTCAAAATCCTCAAGAAAATAGCCATAAATGCACATGTACATGGTGTTTATTTGACAATTGTTGTTCATGATGGTGGCAGTAATAGTCATGATAACAACAGTTGTTGTGAGATAGGCAAGGTCTTTCTGAAAGTTCTGCCCTGGAAAGAAAGGTTGTGAAGTCAACTTATCTCCTTTCTTAGCTGAGACTGGCAATATTAGCAAAGTGTTAGCTAATATTAGTTATTAATTAACTCAATATGAATATCTTGAGACTATGGATTAAAAAACACTTTTAAAATCTTGACTTCAGCTTCCCTTTGTGACATTAGAGGCTATTGAAATACATCACAATCACTTCCCAAGTTTTATAATCTGTCATGAACATGTTTCTGGAATATGTGTAAGACAGTATTCTGGAATGTATAAGACAGTATACCCACAGCAGTGGGTGGATGAAAAGTGTGTTCACCAGTGTACTTTCTTTTGGACAAGAGCTCTTCCACAAAAAAGCTGCAGAAAACTCCTTCAAGAAGTATGCATATAGTTGGCTAATTAGACCAGTCTGGTTATCCCAAAACATGCTATTCTCTAAGGGTTATCTATAAGGGAAATGAGGACGTAAACTGGTTGAGATCACAATATGATTCTGAGGATCCTAAGGAAAAAGAAGAAGGGAGGCAACACGTAATTTGGAGGCAACAAGTAATTTGGACTGCTTCATTGCAAACAAAACCATTTTATAACATCTAATACCGAATTTGGTAACTTTGGTCAAAAGTCATCTTCTTAAGGCATATCTCACACAAACGATTGGGACTGTAATTGTAAAGTTTGTAAAAATCCCCCTTAGACTGCAGTCACTCAGACTACAGCCCCATCAGGTGTGTTCCTAGCCAGCAAAAGATTCCTCCAGGTAAGAAGCACAGCCTTTTCATCAGCAGAGCAGTTAGAAGTCTATTTGCTTATCCCTGCCTCCAGGATCTCCAGATAACATAAAAAGATCTGTGGTATTGCTTGATTCAGTCCTTGTGCCTGAGAACTCATGTTTTCCTGCTCTGCTGTTCCCTGAAGCTGCTCCTTCGCTCCTGGGCTGGCTACAGCTGACTTCACTGAGCTGAGATTCTGACTCAAAGAGAGTCTTCAAATGTGCAGGGGAGAGGAATATATCTAGCCATGAAACATTTGCTGACCAGAATGCATCCTTGCAGAAAGGGGCAATAGATCATTGTGAAAGAGTAGCTTGAGCCAAAGAATGCCAAGATCACTAACTATCTAGAACAAAGAGCTCTGCAGCAGTATGCTTAAAAACTGCCATGTGTATACATTTAGCATTTTGCATGTAGTGAACCATTTGGTGTGTGTTAGTGGGAGAGGTATCTGATATCTCAATCCATGGGTATTTGATCTAGAATATACCCTGCTTAGCAAGACATGGCCATATCTTTCTGTTAAAAAGACCAAAAAATTTATTGCAAGCATTTCACAATTCATTCAAAACAGGACAGAGTGCATGTCTCTGAGCTTATGTAAAAAAAAAAAAAAAATATCTTATTTTGAGAGAAATCATGTTTTCTAGTTCTTAAACCTCTTTATATAAGAAAGAGGAGCATAATAAAAATAACCCCAATATTAAACAAATATACCAAGGTACCCAGAAACAATATTCAGAAGCTTATTGCTACAATTACAGTGAAATATGTAAACTTTATTCTTTCTTTTCACTACCACCATGCAGCATAGTCATCCATCTGCAGAACCTAATATGTCAAAGGTTTTGAAGTTTGATATTGTGCAGTGCCAGAAACTCTACCAGTGACAAAAGGAAATAGTGGAGTTCCTTCATCCCTGAAACGGATGCTGTGCAATCCCATTTTATGCATAGAATCAGCTAGAAATGGAAGCTACAGATACAATAGGAATTTAAGGAGCTTATTATTAAGACAAAGAAAGAAGAAATAGCCATTAAACAGAGAATGGACTTGGAAGAGACACCAGAGAAGTGTTAGCAGGAAACGCATATCATTGTCAATTCAATCAAGTTGGAAGGTGTTGGAAAAGGAGAGCAACAGCACACCCTGATAACCTAGCAGTTCGTGTATGTTTTTGACCAATTTACTTTTGTCTGGTCTCGTTTTCCTATGCAGAGCAGAGAATAAAGGATGTTATAAATATAGGCTTACTGTACTGATAAAGACTTATTTTTCTCACCCTCCCAATTAATGGTGGGCTTCACAATCAGTATAAGCCAGAACAATGTGGAGTGCTCACTAATGTTGCAGAACAACATTTATCCCACAAAAAAAAGAGAAAACTTCATTTTCATAACGCAGCTACATAACTGCTGATGTCAGCACAAAAGAGTTGGAAGGAATGTGTGGTCTGGGAGTTAAGACTATTGTGAACTTGCATACTACTTATGGAGAGAGCCATTGTACTGTCACTCCAGGAATACTGCGTAAACAGAGAAAGGCATGAGTAGCTTTTGAGAAGCTGCAATTTATTGTTTGCCAAATGCTGCTTTGTTCTAATGTAATCTTCCTCCTTGCTCCCCCAAGAATACATGAAATTGATGTAAATCATAAGAAAAGGAGATGGGGTACATTCATGTATAAATCATTATTGGTTACATAAATCTCCTTACTGGTAGGACAGGACTTGGAGGAAATTTGTGCTATAGCATTTGAGCGTTTTGTCAGTAAGGTGCTCTGCTCTGGTCTTTTCACCTGTATGAGTAAGAAGGTATAAGCATTTGAACAACACATCAGAAGTACAGAATTTACTTCTAGAAGTATTTTACTTAGGGAATAATCTCCCAAAAAAGCTGATTTTGATGCTCCTGCTGTGTCAGTGTTAGAGGTTATTAAATGGATCATCTAGCCAGTACAGAGACATGCAAAATCTAAGTTTATGGCTGTTCAAATGCTGTGGCAAAGATGATGAATTGGTTAGATGTAAAAATTTACTATTTCAGATGCTGTTTGAACTGTTTTTACTAGAAGGTTGCAAAAGTATCAGGAAGCTTCAACAAACAAGGCTTATGATAAAGAAGTTATAAACCTGACTTCAGCATTTTGGTTAACTGCAGATTTTTTACATAGAAAACATAAGCAGAAGCTGCAGTGGAAGTTCTCTTATAACTTAGTTAAAATACATAGATGTGTATATATTTTTACATATGGATAAATATATATGAAAATACATATATACTAACTGCTCATATCATATAATATAACTGATCTATAAGATGGTGCATTTACCCACGTTTTGTCACATCTAGGTGACAAAACGTCGTTGGATCACCATAGCTGGAGCAGCACCACAACTAAATAATTTTGGCGATCTGTCTCAGCATTCCTAATGGAGGATAAGCTGCTTCTTGGCCAGCTCTGCTGTCTGAAAGTCACGTAGGAAGGTGACTTTGCTATACATACATACTGCTTAACCTTAGACATAGTTATGAATAGCTCCATTTGTGGATGAGCTCTTAAGTTGGAGGTCTTTGCTTAGTGTGCAGGCTCTGCAGGTCTGGCTTGAGATGCAGGCTGTGTGCCACCCTTAAAAATTTGGAAAACTCATCTTACTGAATCTCAGCATATCAAGGCAGTGTGATGATACTTACACCTGGATTTGGAGACGGTTACAAGCTGTGGCAGAAAGCATCTCTTCGGCCATGCTCTTATGCAAAGCTTTCTGTCCTTTTCCTTTCACAGCCTCAGGGGAAACAACTGCTAGCAACTGTTCTTGGTACAGTGTGAACTTCCAGAGCAAATAAAAGTTGCAGAAAAAAACCACTTTTGAAACTGCGTCTTAGAATTCAGTTCTGTATGAAATATATATATTTTTAAAAAAGCATGCAAGTCCAAAATATTTTAAACAGATCTAGAAGCTGACAATTTTTTTCTCAGTCTTTGTGAAGAAATGTCTCATGATTAAAAAACCAAAACAGTACCTTTTGATCTGGCTTCATACAAAGTAGCTTTGGTTATTTTAATTTAGATAATTGTTTTGGATTTTTTTTTTAGTAATTTAAAGCTGCTGTGTTGTTTACATCCAAGCTACTAAGTCATTGTGAAAGACAGCTCACAAGAACAAGTCTTGCTCGATAGAAACAAACCATTTATTTTTTCTTCTTTTCTTGTCTATTAAGGCTTTTTAAAAATTATTTTTGGCAACAGAAATAATGCTATCACTGAAAGGAAAATTAGTCTTGTAATAAAAACAACTCCTCACTCATTCTACCTATAAAATCTTTTATTCTTACAATGAATTCTTCTCAAGGAGCTAATTAGAAAGTTCTTTAATTGATAAGCATATGACCATGAGGGCATTTTCAATTTTTCACAGCATCCCAGATGACACAGTTACAGAAAGGCATAACTGAAAAGAGAGAGAGAGTCTAATTGGAACAATTAATTGAAACAACATCTAGTTAATTTCAATTATAAGAATCCTAACTGCTCCCTCGTCCCTTGTTGTGTGGCCTGCTGCATTGGGGTGATGTTCCTACAGACTTCTCAGCAAAAGCTGCATGAGGATCCCATCTGCTACTGATTATTCCTGTATTTACTATTTATATTACATAATACACATCAGCTTTACTCCTGCATACTTCTGTTCCCAGGAAGATGCTCTATAAAAGCAGACAGGAAATTTGTAACTGCAGACATGTGCATGGCTTTGTATGCTTAAATTACCCATTCAGACAGGAAAAAGTTAAGTCACTCACTTGAATGATTTGGGATTTAAATGTGTCTAACATAAATTTCCTTAAGAAATATCAAAGAACACTTCTATGCAAGAAGTCTGTTTCCAGCTAAATACCCAGCTCTAATACTCACCAGACTCTGGGAATAAGCTGCAAAATATGCTTTTTGCAGGCAAAGTTCTTGTGCTTCAATTTGAAAACTAACAAACATTGAGCTACAAAGCCTTACCACCTGTTCATCATAAAGCAGAAGGTTGTTTGCTGTCATTTTTGCAAGAAGCAACTGCACATCACTCTTTGTGGCACTCTTCAAATGTTGGTTGTATGTGTACTCACACCCCATAGGAATCTCCAAGTGATCGCACTCCCTTTCTCCACCAGCTTCTGCTAGCCATAGTGATGATTAAAGTTAAGATGCTGTCAGACACATGGCAAAACATTTCTGAGGCTAGGATTTCATGCTGCATCTTTGGTCAATGCAGTAGCTTTTGTACACAGTGTACTGATGTACAGTGTACTGATTCATCTGCAGAAATAATCCAAGGTCTAGCTTGAAACAGCACATGACTTTTGCATCTACATACAGCTGGTTTGGTCTCAAGACTTTAACTGTGGTATAGGTTCTTATGGGAGGAACTGTTTGATTTTTTATGGTTTTTTTTTATACTAGCATTCATTTCCCGTGCTGTGGCTCCCAACTCTGCTACAGGGATCTTATGTAAACAGCCTATTCAGCAAGCCTGTGCTGAGTTTGGGACACGACTGATTATAATTTTACATGGCTGAGAGAACCAGGACTGTACTGTTCAAGAAAAGGCTGTGTGGAGAGTTGCATTAATTCATAACACCTTCCAATACTTTACCTTGCTTTCTCACGTATTTTCCTTCCTGCAACAAATGAGCGAAACTGTTATCACCTCAAATTAATTTTTCCTTCTGTGGTTCCTCATGGCCTTCTCATGTGGACTTTAACAATTCTCTACTTCTAATCCTTTGCAGGAAATACAGTCTGAAGCTGATTTTCATACTGACATAATCTCATCTGCTAGTAGTGGAGTGATCAGGTCTCCTGATTATTGACTGTGTTGGCATTTCCTAGGCCTTCAAGTCACTGTGAAGACATGATCTGAGGAAGAGAAAAATGAAAAGCCTAAATAATGATACTAACTTAAATGTATGTCAAATCCTTAATATTTTCTTTTGCAAACCATAGATCACTGTATCTTGAAAAAGTAGTGTTTCTTTGTAAATGTATTCTACATAGATAGGCTCCACACTGAGAACATTTTCATCCTGTACTAATTATCTGGGTGAACAAAAGCTACACTAATGTCCAAGGACCAACATGAGAGGGTTGATCTGAACTTTGTACAATTAAGTGTGCTAAACACACTCATTGAGATTGTTCAGGTTGGTCCCATCTTAAAATAGTCTTGTAAGACAGTTATAGTGGGTTGACCTGGGCTGGCTGCCAGATGCCCACCCAGTTGCTCTCTCATTCCCCCTCCTCAACAGGAGAGAGGGCAAAAGTAAGATGGAAAAGATCCTGGGTTGGAATAAAGGCAGGTTAATAAGAAAAGCAATACCTGTGCATGTAAGCAGAGCAAGAAGAATCTAACTCTCTATTTCCCATCAGTAGGCAAACATCCAGCCACTTCTTGGAAAGCAGGACCTGAGGACCCAGAAAGATTTTTTTTTTTTTTTGTAAGACAGATGTCATAATGAGGAATGTCCCTGCATCCTCCTCTTTTCCCTCAGCTTTTATGGCTAAGCATTATGTTATATGGTATGAAACATCTCTTTGGTCACTCTGGGTCTGCTGTCATGGCTGGGTCCCCTCCCAACCTCTTGCCCACCCCCAGCCTACAGGTCTTAGGGGTGGAGGGGTCATTTCTGGATAAAGTCTGGCCACTGCAAGCACTGCTCAGCAACAGCCAAAACACTGGACTGGTACCACCGGTGTGTTATCAACCTTGCCCAGCCACAAATGTAAAGCACAGCACTACACTGGTTGCTAGGAACTCCATCCCAGCCAGACCTAGTACAATGGTACACCAAGTTATAGGCTACTGAAGTGAAAACACACACAGATAATGGTGCTAGATCAACAGAAATTACATGACTGCTATATTCTAGATCCTACAGTACAACAGAGAAGTCCCTCACTTGATGACAAAAGGAACCCTGGGAAGCTTCTTTGTGGCTTTTGATGGGAACCTGGACCAGGAGTGTAAACACTTTTCCTCCTTCTGAAACACATAGGATATTGGAGATAGATTGTCATCACTTTGCCTATAGCAGAGGAGTCATGCCAGCCCTGGACTCTGTGAAAGCAGGTGGTTCTTCACTGACACAGTGCACAGAGTGACAACAAAAACTCTGCAGGCAAAAGGACTAGGGCTATATTGCAGCAAACTGCAAAATTCCAGAGACGTGAAATATGGGATACAGGAGATGGAAGCATTTCAGACTTTAATTATTCTAAGCCATCAAATAACTGGCCACACACTGACAAGCAGGTAGTGCATTGCATCTTTAAATGCAAAGGAAAATTTCCATTCCATTGTTTTCACTATTACTTTTCCACATGTTTTTTCCTAGGCAACTATACTTCTGTAGTTAGGTAAATCAACTGGAATGTCCAGTACAACTGGCCTATAAATGAACCTTGGTAATGGCTTGGTAACGGCTTCTAAGCCATTAAAAATCACTGATAAGTTTACCACAGCAAAGGAAACACAAGAGAATTGTAAACTTAAAAACTAAATGAGAAAATATTTTATATTCTCATGTTTATAAGTGGTTACAAGGGTTCGGGAAAGTGTAGATGTTCTGTTAGACTCTCAGCTCCTCTGTCGAATACAGCCTAATCCAGGAGCTGGGTGGAAGATTTCACACACTGATGAAATGTCTTCCAGTGGCATTAGATATAACTGAAATAGACCCCCCATATTTGTAAGGAGGTGTTTCTGTTCATATCTAGATATGAACAATGGCACTCAAGAGAGGCTTATTTACAGTTGACTTATTTTTCTCCTACCAGTGTGTCTAAGTCAGTCATGTCTCTGCAACTCAGAAAAGATAAAAGAAAATTTAAAACTTCAAATTGTTCACACAAGCAGCAAGATCAGGATAATAAAATGTCATTTATTAGTATAAATGGATCAATCACTCATGGAAGAAATCTGCTCTGTGATGTACTCCTGTTGCACAATTGGTTAGATGCAGACAACAAGCAGCAATTTTTCAAAACTAAAATATTGATGATAACCGCTAATGATGGTCGGGATCAGTAATCTGATCTGGAATGCCAAGCCATATGGTCTTATACTTCCAAGGCAAGATAACCTTTAAAAACCACTCACATCATTATGTTTAAAATATTATATTCTAAGTACTACTTGAGTTGTAATGATTTTGCTGTGAAGCCTTTCAGCAATCTAAAATTTACTTTAGTAATACAGAGCCCTCTTCTACCAAGCTGTCACAGCAGCCATGTCTGTATGTGATCACCAGAACTGTATAAATCTAAAAAATTCTATAGAAACTAGACTATTTTCAGATTTCAAAATAGGCTTTCATGTCCAATAATCTTATCTATAATTCATAGTTAGTGGAGAATATGCCATTGTTTCAACCCTTAATCCATTTTGTTAATCCAAATTTTGTTTTTATCCTGTATGTACAAGAAATAAAACCTGTGCTTCTGGTTGCAACACAAAATATTTACTGATGATTCATTGATCCAGATGTAATAACACAAAGTCAGCCAAGTGTGCAACAGAACTGGACTCTGTGAAGAACTGGTCATTGAATTTTGCTTTATAAAAGACGCCTCTGACAGAGTGTGGCACACAGAAAATGCTAGAAGGCTGGCTCACTAGTAGATGATGCCTGGATTTAATGTGTGTGAGCCTAACATCTGGCTCTTCGTTTATCCAATATCTTAGTTACCATGCTCAGCCACCAATCCTGTTCCTTCTCTACTGATGCAGGCATAGGCATGAGTCCCTCATCTCTCCATGTACCTCCCGCACTGAGCTGCCAACATAAAGGACCTTGATAACATAAAAGCTGTAAACATTACTTGACAGGATTTAAATGCATCTTTTGCCACTTTTACTATGCTGCAGTGACATAAGGTAACCTTCTTGTCAGTGAGGGTTGGTTACTATGCAACTTCTGTGCTTGTGGATAAGACATAAATAATAAAAGCCAAAAAAAGTTGCCCATAGAGACAAGCCAATATCCAGAACACAAGGCTAATCATGCCTTTTTAGTGAAACATATTACAAATACGAACATTATTAGATCAAGAATCACTGCAGGAACTCAAATCTACGTGGAAAAAAAGAACAGTACAAAACCTGATGGAGAATCTGGGGCATTGAGCTGGCACTGCCATGCATTAAATTTCATTATTTTTTCCAGTTTCTATGCAGACCTATGACCCACTTCTGTTCCCACTGAAATCCATGGCAGATTTAATAGGTGCTCTATTTTTTTCATTTTAATAGGCACTCTATTTATAGAAAAACGTGTAACTTAAAACTATGTGCATTCTAGTCTTGCTTCACCTTCTGCTCCTCAAGGGATACATACTGAAGAACTAAATGCTATTCCACAGTTGTGGAATATTACTGTTACTGTAAAAATAACCATAAATTGTGCCTAAAATGCTTGTCATAACATATTTAGCTGGTTATACTACACTGGAGAACAGACTTTTTTCCTAGCTACTAAGACATAAACACAGTTTGTTATTAAGGCTGTGCCTTGTTTTAGCAGATTATCCCTCAAATGAAACCAAATTATTTTATACTTCCTTATCTTAGACTTCTGCCAATCAGGATACATCAAAGTTTAAGGCTATCAGAACAGACACTGATGAGGCATGAAAGCTGGAACCTGTGGAGATGCTTCCCTTTAGTCAGTCTTCCATCCTCTTGTGTAATGTTATATCTTAGAAGCTGATTCTTTGATATATTCAAGTTTGTTTGTTTTTTTTAAAGTGGATTTGAGAAAAAAAACTCTCCTGACAACACATCTGGGTCATTTCCATACAAAAGATTCAACTCTGTGATACCATGTTACTGGAGGTTTGGTTTCTATGATGGACATAAAACATCTTTCTGTATTTCAGCACAGGAAAAACAACATGGGGGGAAAAAAACAACATCTGTTTCATAAAATTAAATACATATAGACATATGTGTTACATAGATATGTTAAATAACACACACACACATATATATAAAGTAAATACAGATATTGTCAAGATAAATTGTGATGGTACTTAAGTTTAGATTTCAGTTACTCCTTGTGGCAAATCAATGCCTTGATCCACTGCTAGCCAGACTGGGACTCAGAAGCAGTGCCCACAACACCTGAGCTATGACATGCCTCAGGAGGGGATTAAGGATTCGATGCTGAGCCATATCAGCATACTCAAAGGGCGATGAATGTGTGGATGATTGTAGAGGCAACACAGTGAAAATCAGTGCTGCAGTGAAAGGAGTGATCTCACCCCCTTCTCCCTGCATGCAGCCACATGCCCTTTCGTGATAGTGGCCTCTCATGTGGCCATGCAGCAGGCTGGATTCAGGCAGCTGCTCAACTAGCAATAGTGACATCTGGGTTTTAGCCAGGTTGATCCACCAGCCCAGTTCTCTGTGTGGCTGTGCAAAACTCTTACTTGCAATGGGAAGCCATGAGGATGAGTGGCCAAGCACAGTAGCAGGCACAGTGCCATCCCTTTGGAACAGTTTGGACTACAGCTGATTAAGCAGCCAGAGAGCTGCAAGTGGGTAAAAACTGTGCTGCAGGTCAGGGATGCTCTCAAGCCCTACACCGGGACAAAGCAGTACCTTAACTATGTGTTAATGTGTTTTTAAGTAAAAGCCTTCAATGTTCTCTTGCAAGGCCTTTAAAACTATTTCAATAACCCAGTCCACAAGTACATTTACAAGCTTGCTTAATTAAAGCTATTTTGTTTAAAAGAATTCCAGAGCATGCTATTACCTTTTCTTAACCTCAGTGTTACAGCGGATGCTTATCCAGTCCTGGGACTCTGGTAAGCTCTTATGGGATACACATAAATGAGCTATGACAAGCAGATATGAACTCCCTTTGCCTGCACACCAACATAATGGGCCTCCAGCCAGCTCCAAACTGAAAACCCTTGCAACCTTGTTAGGGTGACACAGTGCCCGAGCTAATAAGCTGTGCTCAGAGGCAGAGCAATCTGGGCTTGGCTTCACAAACATGCTTTTGAACTGGAGCTGGCTTGTATCCAGGCAGCTGAACACAGGGGAACAGGGAATTTGTGCATGACTGCAACCAACCATGTAGTCATATTCACAGTATCATCAGACTGAAGGCTATAGCTTCTCTCCAGAAGGTCTGAATGCCTGCAAAGCTTCTGTTCTAGATTTCAAAGTACATGCACTGCATTTCACTTAATCTTCCCTTCTGAGACAATGGAAACCTTTTGCATTATGTAAACTATCCAGTCATCTGGCATTGCTTGTCTCTAATAAGTCTTAGGATTGATTTGACTTTCCCTTGTTGTCAGGAACCACACATTTCCATACAGTTTGAGGAATACTCCTGTAATTACTTGGGTTTTGAAAGGCATACAAGACACCACTATGTGTCTTCCAGCTTTGTACTGGCATGTCTTACAAAGCTAAATTTGGCCATTTTTCTTGTTCAAGGCACCTACATATTACAGAAATCCTCTTTGGTTAAGCTTGTCTTTTGTCCTGGGTTCAGCTGTAACAGTTGTTTTTATCCTTCCCACGACGCTTTTTAAGACGTCAATAAACCTATAACTATTTTGACCACATAACAAATGTGATGGGTGGTTTACTTCACATCACTTCATTCATAGTTCATCTCAAATAAGGTTTAACATATTTTTTAATCTGGCCATTATTGGGTTTGCCCAGTTCTTACTGTGTACGTCAGCCAGACTGTTTGCCACACCACCAGTGACATAAAAGCAAGTATTTTTATTACTTGCTTTGTGCGTGCAATTGGAACTTAACTCCACTCTTTCTTCTCTTCTTTTTCTCTCCCCCCTCTAAGCCTATCAGCAAAGCTGGATGCCCTAACACTCTCTGTCTCTGAAAATATGTAAGGTTATGCTAACAGAAAGCAAAAGAAGTGTAGACAAAACAAACTGAAAAGCAAGATCATTCTCTACATTCTCTACACATAGAAATGATAGACTATACAAAGTGCAGAGCAGAAAATGAGATCTGTTGTTAGATGTTAGAGAGTACTTGCAGTAATAAAGAGAAATCTGAAAATCAGCACAGGTCGGGAAGGAAGAATTAGGCCCACTGTTTTGTAAGTCGGGTAGAAATCAAAATGTGGTATTTCAAGTGGGGTATAGGCACACCATGTACATTAGGCAAGTATCCTGACAACTTAGGTGTGTCTGGCAAATACCTGCACCTAGATAAATGTTGAATTTTCCTTTAAGAAGTGAGCATGTACAACTAACACATGTAATATCTCAAAAAGAAATTCAAAGACTTGTCTAAGTAATGAAATAATTCTGTGCCTTACTGTGTAACATCTACCTAATATTAAAAGAAACCAGCTTTAATACATGATGCTAGGATCTGTTGAATGTCATACATATTCGGTCACAAGCAGTTGATTCTTTCTTTTTGAAATTGACTATATTATTTATCATTTCATATTTTGCAGACTTCTCAATAATCATAATATTTTATTTAAAATGGAATTAGGAAGCATGGTTCATTAACTGGAAACTGTGAAAGCAAAACTCTATTAAAAGGTACCAGTATTGATATGTCTTTAAAGAGGCAGAAAAAAACTACTGTCACAGAAAGAAAAAAAAAAAAACGGCATTTAAGGATATCAAGTAGTAAAATGAAATTAGAAACTTTCAAATTATTCAGTTAAGCTGAATGGCTGTTATTTTTGTTTAAAAGTTAATGGCTGAATGCAGTTTGCCTGCAGTAAATTCAACAGCTCAGTTACACAAAATCCAATAGCAAAAAAGAATATTTTTCCCCTCTGGCAATGGAAGCAAGTACCAGCTGCCACACTGTATGTGTAACTGAGATCAGTCTCAAGGACCAGTATTCACATTTTCATCAGAATTAGCAAGGTGTGTTTTTTAAACTGCCTGTGTGACTCAGGAACTTAAGTGCCTGTAGTGAGAGTTAAAAAAGCAACCTAAACTTGATTGTTTAAACTACCCCTGGGTACCTCTACCCTAATTCACTTAAATATGCTTATGGGAGATGTCTTCAACAGAAACAGAGTGGAATCTGAGAACACCAAAAAGCCCACTGTAGAAATGAAGGGATTCCCACAACCTCCAAAGAGGGCAAGAGCTGGGCCTAAACGTACACATAAACCAGCTTTATTGCACTTGCGAGATCTGCAGTTTTGCTGCATTTGATGGTACGAAATTTATATGAATGTAACCTTGGTTATGCCAGTGCGGCATACTGTATTAGCAAAAAATAGCTTGTGGCCATGTTTTTAATATGCATTACAGCTAATCCGGTTCATATGTGAATGTACTCCAGCTCTTTATAGAGTTGCAGCTGTATCACTAAAAGAGAAAGGGTCTTAACTGCTGATATCTAAACTCCTTGTTGTGTGGCAGGTTTAATCTCTTGTGCAGTGAGATCCCTCCACCAATAAAGCTGAGGTAGCAGAATATCCCATCTCCCATCCCTGCTGTGGTGGGAAATCCATTACAGATTGTGATCTGCTTAACTTGTGATATAGCAGTTACACCACTCTACATGCTACCACATGGATCAGCCACTATGAAATAACAATACAGAACTTGCAGAGGTCCCTAGTGCCGGGGTAGCTGTCATTTGACTTTTATTACTCTGTAATCTGCAAGTACAGAAGTATAATTTCATGAAAAACTCTGCCTTGGAGACAGACACAGGGCACAGGCCTAGGAGGGATCTGGCTCATTCCCCAGCAGCAGGGTCGGAGGCTGGAATGGGGCAACCATGGAGACAGCCTCATCGCCTGAGCACACAGGGAAACATAGCAAGCTGCTGGCTGCTGTCCCACTCTCTGCCTTCTGCCCTCTGCCTAGCAGAGGGTAGATTTCATCACTTGTCTGCACCTTGACTTTTAAGTGCAAGTAGTCCAGCCGGCATTGAGTACGCTGATCGTTTTATCCACAGGATCTGCATTCTTTGACTTCTAGTGTGATGTTTTTGTCTAGTGACATTTGGATCAATTCAAAAGCTGAATTTGTGCATAATCTTAGGACTGCTTTTGCCTCACAGAACAGCTGAAGTTTTCACCTCTGCCAAGTGTCCTTGAAAATTTCTTCATACATCAGATAAACAAGCTCTAAGCATCTGGCTTGTTTAACCAAGAGTAAAACTATGTAATTTAAATTTGCAAAGATACATAGCCTCCTGTTCTTGTCCAAATCATAACACAAATGTGGCATCCTCAGCATACTGTTAAGTTTCTCCCAGTAAAGCTTAATGCATCTTAAATATCTGGATGAAAATTGTAGGTAACAAACTGAAGAGTCAACAATGTCTTGCTGTTGCAGAAAAAGGCCTGGAGTCTTCATTGTTGGATGGCTTTAAAAACACATTAGACAAATATCTGTCAAGAGCTAATACGCAGGAATATCTGAGCCTTTCCTAGTGACCCTGGAAAAAAAAAAAACTTGCCCAGTTTTTCTGCAGGTCTGCCTTAAACTACTTGACCTCCAGCTGCACATCGCCACATGCCAGCCTACAAATTCAAATGCTGTCAGTTCTCGCTCACTCCTAAGTCTGCTAAGAGTCTCACTGGAACCTATAAAAAAAAATAGGTGAAGACTTCATGATTTTATTTAATACTATCATCAGTATTAATAATAATATTTAACAATGATGGAAACAGGTAGAGAATAGTAACAATAAGAGTCAACTGTCACACACTCTTCACATTGACATCATTATACTTTAGGTTTCTAAGGAGCAGCTACACTGCACCTTTACAAATATTTCTTTTCTGAAGCTTGGAATGATCCATCTCCAGATGATACAACACACACGTAATGTTATATTACTTCCCCTATACAAGCAGATATGTACTTACCCACATATGTTTGCAACACAGACAGAATGTTTCAATTAATGGAAGTTATAAATGCTTTTCGATAAAGTAATGGACTGAAATATTAATAAACTCAAAATTAAGAGTGAAACTAATTAGCAAAGTAACCATATTAAGTACTTCCACAGCTGCTAACACAAAGCTAAATAATAAAATATCCTTGGCCAAAATTGAAGCCTGGGAAGAAAGTCTGTTGCTTCATTTATATCCATACTAAAAGCAGAATCACAGCAGTTAGCTTTACCAGGCAGCTGCCAGACGTGCCTTTGGCAAGATACTGCTCTGAGAATTTTTACTGCTCAGTTACACAGGGGTGGAAAGCAAAAGCCAAGCATGTTTACTGAAGCAGAGGCCTGCAGTTAGGCATATAAAACTGTAACTTTCAGACTCAGCAGCAAGATGCTTCTACTTAAGACCCAAATACAGATTCTGTACCCTTATGTTAAGCATAGATGTATAAAATATTGTCTTTACTGAAGAATTTGGATTAAAATTGAACTAATGGGAAACGCACATTAGAAACCACATAGAAGACACTCATATTGACATTTCCTTAGAAAGGTTGAAACTCAGATCCAGGCAAAGATTAGGTATGAGCTCAGTTAGAAAGTGCCATTGCAGCTGGATAATTTATAGCGGAAATTCACCACTCTTCTCTTGACTGTCCAGGGCCAGGGACTGGTCCCTCAAACACAAAGATGCTCCCGTTTGAGCACCTGGGAAGTGTCTGGTAAGATCTGGGTGCTTACAGTTTTTCAGCTCCAAGGCTTTCTCCCCTCAAATGCACAGCTTCTGGGGATCACTCATCCAAAAACAACCTCCTGAGACAATAATTGCATTCAGAATTGGAAACAGGGACTCCGTGGCGCAGTGAGGCAACAAGAAGTGGGTAAACTACCAGGACAGCTTAATGTGGCAATTGCCTTCCTGCTGAACCTGTGGCCATCCCTCAGGCTCATCTGCATGAGTTCTTTCACAGAACAGTCTCAAAGCTTGAATTATTGATACCTCTGGAGCACAGTATATCAGTACGTACCAGAGAACACTCTCCTTGCAAAATACACGAGAAACAGAGCAGATACCACTGCCAGTAACAGCCTGCTGACAAAGGACTGAACGTTGCTCTGACCTTAAACCTATAGATGGGCTTTCCAGCTCCAGCTGTAGGGCAGCATGCAGCACTAAAGGCAGTCACTTTCTCATTTTATATCTTTTAGCTGGGGCTGCTTATTTGTAGCCTTACCCCACCTTTGCTAACTCTCAGGTTAGAAGCAAGAAGTCTCCTTGCTTGTTACTCATTCAGAGCAGTGCAACAACCATGACAAACAAGACTAATATCAAGTCTTTTAGTGGCACTCAGACAGCATGTAGACAAGCGCATGCTATGTGAGACTCTGGGAACTCACACGTTGAAATATGCATTTCCTGATTTTGTTCCCATCACAGGGATGACTGTCTAGCAAAAACACCAAAGATAAAATAGGGGTGGTTGTTCTTGGTTATTTGCATTAAGAGAATTTAGAAACCTCCTAATATGAGAGAAGAAAGAACACAGGCATTTTTCCATGGGGATTTTTTTTTGCGTGTGTTTTTCCCTGGAATGTTGTAACACCACAAGGGCTTCTGCCATATCCAAGCCAAATACAAGTAAGCCATGACCCCCTTTTTTTATTTTTTTTATTCTGAATAACCCAAATAAAACCTAGATAAACCCCATAGCTGTATACACCTGCTGCAATTAGTTAGAAAATGATGGTGTCACCAACATAGCAACAGAGTGACACACACAGGAAGCAGAAACAGAATAGGGTCATACTGAACTTTTTTTTACATGCTGGCTTCAACCACTGCCTATAGCTGAAGTATCAGAACAAAACACATCTTTTACTTCATCTTTTTCTTATCTGAAGGGGTTATTTGGCAACTTGCCACCAGCAACAATTATGTTTACACATAACATAAACAGTGTACTTGAATATGACAGTAGAGATAATAATGAGAACCTAGTGGCAAAGGGCTGAGTAAATAGCAGTCAGAGAGAGATGGGACATGCTTGGAAAACCGGAGCAGAAAATACACTTAATTCCAGTGGAAAATGCAATAAGATTGACCCTCATCTCACAGAAGCCACTGGGACTCACAATCCTAGCTGCAAAGACGAATTTCAGTATGTTATCCCATTGGAACAATGTGACTGTCAGACATAGAATGATGTGGGTTTTTAGAAACATGATGTAGAGAAACAGGCTGACTGCTATAAGCTCTTGAAATGAGTAGCAGCTGGAGAAGCTCATCTACGTCACTTAATCTGTCCAGCTCCACTACGCAGGAATGCCCACAGCCTTGATTGCCCATCTGCAGTGATGCTGCTCTGTCCTCTCATTCACCATCCAATTATTCTCATTGTAAGAAACACCTCCTTAATGACTTGAGATTTTCCTGTTTCAGCTTCAGGCCACTGCATCATGTCTTTCCTTCTTCTGAGAATGTGGACAATTCCCTTCTTTCATTTATACTATTATCATTGCAATTATTTATAGTCTGTAACTGTAAATCTCCTGAGTCCTCCATTTAATACAGTTCTTTCAGTGTCTTTTTCTGCAATATGTCTTACTTTTCTATCACCATCCACTACTGGCTTTGTATTTTCTCTGATTTTAAAATAATTCTTGTATTATGGGGATTTAATAGCATTCATCATTCAAAATGTATTGGTACTAGATGATCTAAAGGTCCTTTCCAACCTAAACCATTCCCTGATTCTCTGATTCTATTTTCACAGTATTTGCCACTAAATTACTTGAGCACTTGCCAGTCACTAATAAGTATATGCCCTGGATCTGACACAGGGAAAAAGGCAAAGAGGCATAGAAAAACTAAGATGCACACAAACATTTGAAAACAAACCCAATCCATAACTTGAACATAAATTGCCTGAGCTGCTGTTCAATATCTTCACAACAGTAATCTTGAGAAAAAACAGACAAGGTAGCTGCAGTTCAAAAGCCTAAGGAATCAGTCATTATATGCAAATAAGATTAATCTTCTTGTATCAAGAGATACTGTGCTGTATGGGCACTGAAATGACTAATGCTAACTACAGAGATCATGATAAAATGGATCTCCAAGGAATAGCACGATGTGATAGAATAGCAATCATGACAAAAACACAGCTTTAAAAGGGTACTTGTCTGTATTTTAAACCATTCAGGTAAAATGAAATAATGATTATAACATTGTAGTAGTTTTGCATATTAATGATGTGATAGACTTAAAGAAAAAAAAAGAGATCAAAATCAGTTTGGAAAAGGAGGGCTCTAATAAGATAGAAATGGAATTGGCCACCCAATCCCAGTTTCTCTATGGGCCACCAAATATGATGACAGACAGTCACAGCTCTATAGTGTTACAAGGGAGAAAGATAGTGTAGTATTAAAGACTTGAACTTCCCACACAGATAATAAATCCTAGTGATAGCTGTTGTCTCTGGCTACATCCACAAATGAGTGACGGGCATATCTTCACCAACTAGACAATGAACCGATCCTGCTGCAGTTGACTTTCAAGTTTGTGGTCTGTTAATTTTTCCACATGATCTGAATGATCATGGGCCAACTCACTTTAAATCAAATGAAATGATATACAGAACTAAGTTCTCTGCTGCAAAAGATCATTTAAAAAACAAAATCAGAGAAATACAGAGTTTAAGAGTTTGGAATGCCTTAAAATGTTCATCAAATATATTAATAAAGAAAAAAGAAAGTGCATTGCATATGACACAAAGATTAAAGATCCCCTAAGTATAAGTGTGTAACTAAATTAACTCTTGATTTACTTTTCAACAGAAACAATGACTATATAGTCATGGGTAGGGTAGATTAAAGGAAAAAGGAATACAGAACAAGAATTATCAAAATTAAATAGAAGCAAAACCCCAAAGATCTTGTAATGAAGTAGACAGTCTCTATCCTAGGACACATGCTAAAGGAGAACAGATCAACATTGTTTTGTATTTGAGGAAGAAGTTTCTCAAACTGCTCAGCCAGTCAGACCTATAGTCTGACTTCAGTAATGTACAAAGTTTTAGGACAAACATGGAAAAGAAGACGCCATAAATCTCAATATGCTTGGAAAATGGGAGAAAACACAATTTGGATTTACTAGAATTAGACTGTGCCCAGCTAACTTGAGTCTCTCCATAAGTCATGTGAGTTTTCCAACAAACTATCCAGTGGTCTTGGAAGTTCTGGGGTAATGGTTGGACTCGATGATCTTAAAGGTCTTTTCCAGCCTAAATAATTCTATGATCCTATGATTCTACATGGGACTTAGTGAAGTATCTGAATCCAGCATAGGAAACTATTATGTAAGCAGTAAATGCTGGCAATTTGTACAAAAGTTGCCAGATGAGTAACAGATACCTTAAAGGGAACATGAGAGTAATGCTGAAAAGAAAGTATTTAGACAAAGGAGGTTACTAAAAATTCATCTGTGATCAGCCACGGGACCAATCTTAGATAATACCATCACCAACAATCTAGCCATAGAAATTAGGAAGGGATTAACAGAACTAAGGACATGAATCTGGACAGGACATTTAATAGACAACTGACATTGAACTAAATAATAGAAATTGCCTAAATGTCTCTGAATAGCTATGCAGAAATGTCCATCTCTCCCCTTTGATTATACAGGTAATCTTGAACCTCAAGTTAAATACTTAGGGTAGGTGCTACTTACAACAGAGACTATGGCACCATCTGATGCAGCTAGAAAATAGCACACAGCTTGTCAGTCAAGGTATTTCTAGTAAGGAAAGTATTAATATGAGTTTAGTATCAGCATAGGAGGCTGGCATGAAACCTCTTTGCACCTTAGAGTACCACTTACTTTTCTGTTCAGTCAAGCCCAAGAAAGGTGGATTCAGGCTGGGAGAGGAGCTGATGATCCCAAGGACAATGGTCAGAGGGATGGTCTATCACAAGTGAAGTGCCCAAAAGAGTCTGGCTACCTTAACTTGTAAAAAAGGGTTCTGAGAGAGGAAAGGGAATAATGTCAGGCACAGCTGCTGAAATTGAAAGAAGTCTCAGAAGAAACAGAAACAAAATTAATAGAAATACATCCTGTGTAGAATTTAGAAGACAACTAGGTATCCCAGGAACAAGATGTCAGGGTACTCTTGATAAGGTTTACAGTAGATGTCATTGTACAAAGAGGAAGAAAAAAATAATCAAGAAACTCTCCACTTACAACCCCCTAAAGGGCTGCAACATGATATATGATAAATTTACGGTTTACTTATGACTTAACTTTCTACAACATGAGACTAGACTAGATTGAGTCTTCCCTTCCAGTCTTATGTTCATTACTGTAAAAAGACATTTTTCTTTTTGAAAACACTTGCTTCAAGGAAATAATTTACCTTACAAGAATAAAATGTATCTGTATCTATCCTATCCAGTTATGTCCTAAGATAGCCCAAGCCTAAGAAAGCTGATTTTCAATCAGCAGAATTAAAGTTAGAGCCTACATATTGCTATAGACATATTTATGTTATATGCTTGAAACAGATACAGAAACTGTATTTCATGGCATCAATTCATTTCATTTCACAGAAGCAATTTCCTTGCAAGCAAAATCTACCAATGTTTTAGCATGCAAAACAATATTATATGGCTTATAAATGCAGACATCAGTACGATCGATTTCAATGTAATTTAAAATTTAAAGGAAGTGCTGTTATGCTGCATTTCTTCAGTCTACACGTCTACCACTTCTTGCCAAAGACCACCTGCACTAGAAAAGAGCTTGACCATTTGCCTGTCAAATATTCTACCTCCTCCCAGTGACTATCAAAAAAAAAGACTGTGAAACTCAAACATATGGGGAAGAGGAAGGGCTAGTTAATGAAAGTGACAAGAGTTTACAACACCCTTTTGGATGATAAATGAAATCTGCATTTTAAATATGTCTAGGCAATGCAGAGTGTGACAACAGATCATTTTTGCAGCAACTATGGGACACAGAAAATACAACCTGCTTTTACTCCAACTAATCAATGAGCCTACAGCAGCTCTCTCGCCATGTCCTTATTCTTTTTTTGATCACCAAGCACCACAGCCTCTGTGGTAAGAACAGGGAGAACTCCCCCAGCATGGTTCTCTGCTTGTTACCCTTCTACAGAGGTACACTTTTCTGCCAGGTTTTTCACCTTTTTTGCAAATCAAAAACATATTCAGAAATGTCTTTATATACTTAATATACTGTATTCTGTTTCCCTATTATCCTCCAAATCTGAACATTCCCAAAATGTTCCAGATCATCATTCCATTCACCATATGAATGGAAAGTAATATTTGTTTTCACACATCTGCAGTGACACCCTCATTATTTCAGTATCTGATTAAAAATTTCTCTGCTAGCATGCAAGAACATTATGGCCCACTCTGAGCTTTCCATTTATTTTTGTTTCCCATCCTATTACCTCTGCTCTGCAGGCACACCACCATAATCCCTGCTTAATTAATCATATTCCTTATTTCTAAAACACACACACACACACGCACAATCATTTTTCATCCTTTGTAAAGAAGAAAACAAATAACCTCCTCCACCACCTGCTATACAGAGGCTTTGGAACACAAATGTTAGATTTCCCAATATGCATGTGTACTTCCACAAAGGTGAACATACACGCTGTTAGTTATGAGTGCACATTAAAAAAAAAAAAAAAAGGCAAACAAACTTCAAATTTATATTTTTCCACTGGAAAACTTTACAAACATGTACTTCTAGAGGAACATGAATCAATGTTTTTATTAACAGATGCCAGTCTCACAAGAAAACCTCATCAGAATATACACCAGCCTATGTATACTGAAAATAAATCTTGCAGCATCAGCAAAATAATTTTGTATTTGGTTTATTACTAAGCATATAGAATTGATGTCACATAAGGGTATGATATTCTAAAGAGTATCATATTTCTAAAGATAAATATTAAAAAGTGGTAGTCACACAGCTGCAAAATGGGCGAGGCTGTATTTTGAAGCCACATTCTGTCCCACATCTGACAGAAAGAAATTAAACCTCTTTTGCCACCACAACCGAAGTTTTAACATGTATAAGCCGAGAGAGTTGGGGCTGTTCAGCCTGGAGAAGAGGAGGCTGCGTGGAGACCTCATAGCAGCCTTCCAGTATCTGAAGGGGGGCTATAGGGATGCTGGGAAGGGACTCTTCATTAGGGACTGTAATGACAGGACAAGGTGTAATGGGTTTAAACTTAAACAGGGGAAGTTTAGATTGGATATAAGGAAGAAGCTCTTTCCTGTTAGGGTGGTGAGGCACTGGAACGGGTTGCCCAGGGAAGTTGTGAACGCTCCATCCCTGGCAGTGTTCAAGGCCAGGTTGGACAGAGACTTGGGCGGCACGGTTTAGTGGGACGTGTCCCTTCCCACGGCTGCGGGGGTTGGAACTAGATGATCTTAAGGTCCTTTCCAACCCTAACTATCCTATGATTCTATTACTGGGAAAACAAACAAACAAACAAACAAACAAAAAACACCCAGCCAAAAATGCCAGCACAGTGCAAGTTTGGGCTCCAACACATAATTTACAACTCTATCATTTGCAAATTTATGCAGTGAATGCACAGTACAGGACCACTAATGAAACACGGATTTGGGTTTTGAAAACAAATTAAATACTTCTGTGTTCTGATTCTAACATGATTTTAACTATTGTGATGTCTTCAAATACTGCAACACTAAAACACATTCATTCTCATATTATGCATGCTAGATCCTCACAAACAGTGATTATACAAAGTCATTATAGACACTTACTATAGTAAGTGACTATACAAAATAAATTACTAATTTGTAATACAAAGGAAATCCTGGCATCACAGAACCCAGGAGCAAATTCCAATTGGTGCTGGCAGGTCAAGAATTATATCCAGTGCTTTTTCCATTGTGAAGAATACATCCAAAACAGACAGGTATTTTCTACCCTCCTTTGGAGATGAACTACCCATGTTTCTTGTACCACTAACAGTAAAAAATATAGTAAAAATTAGGATTAAAATCACCAGCAAACTATCAGTTCTCTCTGCTGCATTTTTACAACTTAGATGATGATGATGGTTGGAAGGGTAAGGCGGGACATTTTTGTGAGTCTTAATTTCCTGTTTGTTGAGTATCCTGAAAACAACATAGGAAAGGGACTTTATTAGAGCAGAATTGCTTGTTTCTGTTTTTTTTCCCTAATACTGCAAACAAAACACAGAACACATAAGCAAATAGCACTTTTAGCAACAGTATAAACCATCATATAGTTTGCCGAGAAGCCTTGCAAAAAAGAAGATAAATTTGTCCCTCAGACATAGCAACAAAAACATACGGATCAGAAGAATTCATGCACATACTGGTTTTGGATTATCCCAAAGGATGCATTCTGCCTCTCTCTCATGCTCTGTACAACTCCCCTGAAGTCAGAAATACAAATCCTGTCTCTGTACTCCCAAAATACAGCCAGAAATACACCTCCTTCGATTACTGCCAATTCAGGCATGCACTGACTTTATGAGCAGTTAATGTCTTTGTTGGGAGCACATAATGAAAAAAAATATTTTTGCAAGTAATCCTGAATCAGGATGTTATACCATGATATGTAGGTGCTGCTTTTGCTACCAATGAGGCTTTCCTTTTCTTTATTAGATTAAGTTGTACATTGTAGGTGTATTCTCACTTCATGTCCTTCACTAGAGAAGATGGAGGCCAAAGTCCCATTGATTTAAGACCTGAGGGTGAATTAGTAATCCCAGTGCTTCAGAAACTCATTTAGAAATGGAGGCTACAGGGTCTTTCAGGTGAAAAGAGAAACAAACACAAACCACACTGAACCGTATTTACTTCAGAAAGTCCTTTATATTGTTTATTGTCTCTTGTATGTTGACCTCACACTCTATGACCAACAGAATAAATTAATAACCTCAAATGATGCAAACCTTTAAGTCCAAATGCATTATAAGGTGAATTGATGCTGGAAAGTCTCAGGGGCCCAAATATCCACCACAATTACCCAGGAAAGGCAATAATGATGCCATTTCTTGTTACTTTGGTCTTCTTTTAAGGCAAAGGCAATTCTTAACTGGTTCACTTAGCTTCTTGGCAATCTTTTCCATCTTTTTTTGAGAGAATATCAATAGACATTCAAGAATATTCACCAGTTATGAATCAGAAACAGGTAGAAGACCTGAAGACTTCTCCAAGAACAACTAGCACTAGCAAAACTATTATGTATGTTTACTACGTATACCACTTGACATTTTACACTTCTTTGAGCACAGACAGGTTGTTCGATAGAATATCCCCACAAAAATGGCACCTCCCCTAATCACAAATGAGGTATCTGCCACAAAACTTCAAATCCAGTGAAACTCTACTGAATCCAAGTGCCCAGTACAATAGAAGAAACCACTGTTATAAACATGGTTTAGGAATGGTTTTCTCTATTGCCTCCCTCAGCCAGCCTGGTTAGAAATTGCTCCTGCATAATGCCTAAGTGGTTTTGGAAACACTAGCCCTGTACTCTGCATGTCGTATATACTTAAAGTGCATATTTAATAACATTAATGCAAATAATAACAGAAGATGGACACTGGTTGAAAGCAGTAAAGGAGCAGAGCACCCTTTGAGATTTTCTTCAATACAGGAACTTGTTTAACTGAGATGGCAATGCCAGCTTTTTCTTCACATTCCCTCTCTGTGCTCCCTGAGGTTGGCCACTTGAGCATCCATCTTTTGTCTGCGGCTTCCTGATTTCCTGACAGCTGAAGATGCTCCACTCAGAACAAGCGTGTCAAAAACCAAAGGAGACTGAGCATCACACATGGAAACAAATCAAATGTTGAAGCATTTACCAGACTGATGACAAAAGGACTTACAAAGGTCAGCTCACATTCCCTACAAAATTCAGTATCATTCCTAAGCATTAGACTTTCCCAAGCTTTATCCCAGCAGCTTTATCTCAGGTGCTTTTGCTCCTACTTCATCACTAGCGTAGTAAGACTGCCATTCCCCTAAGCATGCATGTTGACAACAGAAATCTACAATTTTATTCCAGTTCTCTTGTATAGATCTATTCTGGCTTGTATTCTTGTGGGTATGAACAAAGTGATGCTACAATTCGTTACAAAAGCTCCACATCCCCACAAACACCTTCCCCATTCCCACAGGAAACAAGCCTTTGGAAGACTATGGCTGCCACATGGACACAAAATATGACTGCAGATGGTTCTCAGCTCCCCTAGATCCCTAGATCCCAAGATCTCCTTGAGGGGCTGGCAGCCTACTTGCCCTTTTCTTAAACAGAGCTCCTTTTCTGTCTTGAGTTCTTTTACTGGAGATTCCACCAGTCTGTGGATGATCAGACTCATGCACTTACTTACTCATGCCTTTTAAATTGGCTGAAATGCCAAAAATTATTTTACAGCAAGTTCTGCTTTGGAGTCCAAATCCTCAGGTGTGCAAAGAACTAGGTACATCCAAGATACAAAGTTGCTTCCCCATTGCAAAGCCAGGTGCAGGTGCTCACGGAGCAGCGATAATGCGGGGGAAAAAAAGACTACTTTTCCTCCCTCCAGTAAATCTGTATCTTCCACAGACAAAACAGGAAGACCATCAACTACCAGCATATACTAAATTACAACCAGCCTTGTATTTCTGCATGACTGGAGTCTTCCTGTATATTGCTGTACTCAGTGTATGGCTTATAAAATATTTCTGTAAAGAGAACAGGACATTCGTGAAAATGTTGTCCATCCCAAAGCACAGCAGACCATGCAACAGTGAGCACCAGACTGAAGGCGTGTGGTGCTGAAGATCTTCAAGAATGTTTTCAGTGTACCACTTACTCTAAGCCATCTTCCTGAGGACACCTGTAAAGCCCTTTGTACACAGTAGACTTTTCTTGCTTGAAGCAGCATGTTTGAAAGAACCTAATGCCACATACTAGGCAGGCTGGGAAAGCAGTCTTTTTCCTGCTGTCCTGAGGCCCTAAGGTAGAGGGACCATACCAGAAATATCATTCCCAGATGTATTTCAGTTACCTGAAATAAAATTTTGACTATTTCAACAACTCTCTGGTGCTTTTTCGTTTCATTCAATTGCCCATTTGAATGACCTGAACATTCATTCATTATATGAACTGCAAGATAATCCACTCCAAAGCTATTCATACAGTGGTATGATTTGTCTTTAGTGGTGTCATGACACAGCTGGATGTGATTCAAAACCGGCTTCAATCTGCAATTAATGCATAAAGAAACATGTTATGGCATTTAGGAAACACAGTCTCAAAGATACTTGCTTCATTGGAGAAATTACTGAAAACAAAATATTAGGCTAGCAATTCAAGACTTCATTTCCAAGGAAAAGAAACAGCAACAAGCTTTTTCAACATTTTTGGATGGAGCAGCCTGCTAGGGTTTACAACTCTTTTATGATACTAACAGCACAGCACATACAATTACCATAAAATAGCAAGTCCATGAAAAAAAAAAAAAAAAGCAGATCACTAAACCTCAATTGTAAATGCTAAACGTGCTGCAAACAAAACCAAATTTGCATTTGACCAGCCCTTCTTTTCTTTCTTTATTTCACCAAGGCATAATTGGATGTTCAAAATGCTACAAAAGTGGAACAAAACTACCAATTCTCTTCCTTAGAATAACAGGTTAAGCTTGCAATTACACAGCTTCAGCGTATCATTTTGTACAATTACTAATTAGCCACCATCCCTGATCGGAGAATACAGAAGTAGTGGATTTCCTCCTGAAGAGCTGCGCCTACTTCATTTTAAGTGAAGTTCTGCTACAGAGGGAGAAAAAAATCCCACGGGCACGCCCGCATCTGCGCGTGGGGTGGCGGGGGGGGGGGGGGGGGGGGGCACCAAACAGAAAAAACTCTTCTTTGGACAAAACCATCCAGCTACGCGGCTGTCGGCACGCCTTGCTGTGCCGCCCAGCACGGGGGTCCGCAACGCCTCCTCCCCGCGGCGGGGCGCGGACGGACACGTTTTGAGAAAGCAGGCGAAACAAAGCAGCTGCGCCCCCCCCCCGCCCCGCACCCCCTGCGCCGCCGCCAAAGTTCCCTCCCGCTGGGGCTGCCGCACACCACCGCGCCGGGTGCCAGGGCTGTCAGCGAGGTCGCACCGCCCTCCGCTCCGCGGAAGGAAAGCTGGGAGCGGGGGACACGGCACCGCACCACGCCGCTGCAGCGCCACTCACCGCACCGCGCCGTGCCAAGCCGGTGTGCGGGCGCGCCGCGGCGGCCGCAGGTGCCGTGGAGGAGGAAGCGGGGGCGGGCTGCCCTGGCGAGCCAACCGGGGCCCGGCGCGGCGCCGTGAGTCACCAGCAGCCGCGTAGGGCGGCCGGGCGGCTGGTATAAGAGCGCCGCGGGGACACCCTCCCCCAGTCCATGTCTCCAGCTCCCTCCTCTCCTCGCCCCTCCGACCGCGGCTCTTGCCCGCCCGCCCTCTCTGCCTTTCTCCATCCCGGCGCGGCGATGCGGTTAGTCCGGCAACACGAAGACCTGAGCGAGGGAGCAGGCAGACTCGGTCGCGGCGCGAGACGGCGGGCGGTCTCGTGCTGCTGGGCGCTGTACCTGCTGCTTGCCCTCAGCTGCTTGTGCGCCACCGCCGAAGGTGAGTGCGGGGCTGGGGGTGGTGGGGGTGGTGGTGGTGGTGGTGGGGCGCCCACTGCTGAAGCTGGTCCTGCCGCCACCCACAGAAGCAATGTCTTTCTCTCTTCTCCCACCGCCCTTCCCTTTATTTATGTATTATCCTTTTTCCTCTGGCCGCTAGCCCGCTGCTCGGGGTGGGGGGGAGGGGGCGGGAGTGGGGCTGGACGGATTGGCCTTCGGGGGTCTTTGCCGCCTGAGTTTGCCCCACGCCCCTCTTGTCGGGCATGGAGCCGCCTTTCTCGGCGGCCCCTGCCGGCTCATGGGGCCGATGAGGGTGGGCCCGAGCCCCTGCGAGCACCTCTTCTGGGAGCCACCCGTGTGCCGCGGGAGGGTTTGATTTCCTGCGCGATGCCTGGTGCTGAAGGGAGGGTCTGCGTGCCTTCGGCTTACTGCGGGGCGGGGAGGGGAGGGCTGGGGCTTTGTCGTGGAGGGAGGAAGAGGCGTCCTTGGAAAGCCTGAGGCGTTAAAGGTGCTGTCAAACTACTGTGCAACTTTGGCTTTGTGGCATACAGCAGCATTGGCATGGCTCTGGTTCGGGGCCAACGGTAACCACCGGAGGGGATCTCCACCTGGTGGCAAGGTTGGGTCCTGCCAGCGCTGGGTCCCTTGCGGGCTGGGCTCTAGTAGCGTTGCTCCTGGCGAGCTTCAGGGTTGCCACCTAGCGCAGGAGCAGCTACCCCAATGGCACATTAAGCCAATTGAATGGTTAATTAAAAATATGCTCCTCTCAAGTGGAAGCAATAGTTGACTGACTTTCTTCCTTCAGGAACTGAGGTCCAGACTACTCTTGAGGTGGGAGGTACATGACTTTCAGTCTCCTGACTAATGCCCTGAAGTAGGCCTCAGCGTCAGATCTTTGCTGTGTTGGTGAAGTATGCTTAAAGGTGGTTGGACCTTGTAGTCCTAACTGTACACAGGAGTCTGACACAGGGTCTGTCAGGTAGAGCCCAGCCAGGGCACTGTTGTATCCAATTCCTCAGGCAAGGATGAGAGGAAATATCTGCCTAGTCACTCCTCAATTCCTAGTCATGTAGATTGCGTCTATATCCACTCTACAACAGACATGATTAAATAGCTACAGTATGAAGGACCAAGCTGGCAATCACTGAAACTGCTAGTGCACTGTAGTAAGAAATTGTAGTAAGAGGTACACGGTGGAAGGCAACTCTAGGCCACCAAAATAGAGTCAGAGATTCTTCCCCCATATGAGTTAGTGGCCCCACCAGTGCTCTCCTGCTTGTAGTTGCAATGACTCCCCCAAGGTCTGGGGGAGTCTAAGCTAGTTCCTCTCAAGGTTTCCCAATCGCTGTTGCAAGCTCTTCTGGGACTTGGTGTCAGATGACAGCACACAAGTGTCACATGTTTGCTGCTGCCCAGACAAGTAATCTGACAACTTGCTTAAGGGGCCAAGACAGTGAGAGGAAATGCGTGGAGAAAGCTAGTTTAACTTGAGTAGTCATTGCAACTGTGCCCCTTCACCCTACACACATTGCTGCTTATGAGCCTACGTCTAGCAGGTACCTACCTGGGGAACAGTAAAAAAATGTGTGTTAGCAATCAGAGGCTGTGAAGTTACTAGTTCTCTAAATCTTTTGCCTAAGCCTTATACCGAGTGGAAAGGTGCGAAGGTGCTTCTTGTGTATGAGTAGCAAGTAAAGGGAAGGCTTGAATTAGTGGCTAATTGATGCTGATCTAAAAATCATTAAGTGTCTGGTGACTGAAGCCACAGATGAGCTATGACTGTGTCACTACAAATAACAGCAGATTGGGCTTTTAGTGTCATGAATAAGTGATTACCTGGTCTTGCAGGACTGTGCTTGGTGTAAGACATGCCACCACAGTCACTGGCTGGAACTAATCCTTGTCTTAACTGGAGCTCACTCCAGGTGGCCCTTAAAGTTTGATAGGCATCTTCAGGAGTAGCAACAGATGCTGACTTTCACCTTTGTGCACCTGTGTGGGTGTTGCATGCTATCAGTTCCTGTAGTTTGTGAGCTAACAAAAATGGTTGATCTGACATTTTGCTTGGTATCAGCTGCGAAAGCAATGTAACCTTTTGGGAATGGGTTATTCTAAGTGTTGTAATTGTGAAGTTAAAGCTGCTACTCCAAGCTGAATTACTGTTTCATTTAGCAACGTGTAGTTTAGCTGCTCTGTAGCATTTGGTCAAAGTGGTGTTACGCTTCTAAGTCACAATGTACTAAGCAGTCTTAGCAAGCCTTTTCGGGTTATTCTAGCTTGAAATAGAGTAACTAAGGACTGTGGAGTTATTTTGGGATCTTCTGGGTGGCAGGCTTAGTCTAGTATCTCTAGTATGCTATTTTGGGAAAGGTTGACTCTTCTCATTCTGAAAGCCTGGATTGAGAATGTCTAAAAACTAGTAGGAGTCAGTTGTTGTATATGTTAGGTGGTAGTAAAGTAATAATTGGAATAATGTGTGACCAGGGCTTGCAAGCAGAAGGCCTCTTCTGTTAGAGGTTACTGGACAGCAAGGTGATGTTAGGTTATGTCAGGTTTAGAGCAAGATGATAGCTGTGGCTTCTGCACCCTCTCTAAGCTGTCTGGGGTGTGCTTTCTAGAGTAAGGCAACCTTCTTGTTTGACAGCTCTTGACTAAATAATAGTAGCTTTACAAAACATGTTATGAGAAGGTGCATGCAGGTGTGACTCCCATCCTGAAAAGGAAAGGAAGGATGGAAATGCAGAATATAAGAGCTCATGTTTAGTTTTTTGGCACTCTTTGAACACTGCTTCTATGGAACAAGTTGTTATGGCTTTACTCTGACAAGCGAGTTAGAGTTTACTCAACCAGTAAGACTGCTAAAACATTAGCAGAGCTCAGTAAGCTGCTGTTTCAAATCCTTTATTTCTAGCATGAGTTTACATGAGATACTCAGCAGGTAAAATTGTCCATGTTGTCCTTGTTTATAGTCTGTCCACAGTTTGCAATTGCCCAGTGCCCGATGGCTGGTCGATGTAATGTGAAATGGCTGAATGCTTCCTTCCACTTGGAAGCTGTCTTGCATTTTGCCTGTCATACACAGAAGATATAAAATAACAAGTAATGTTCTGAAAAATTGATGCCCTTTGTAAGCCCTGGAATGTCAAGACAAAGCACCTCCACTAAATGATGCAATAAACCAAGGAGGAGCAGAGTCTTGCATCATGCTGTAGACATGTGCAGCCAATATTAATGCATGTGCTTACAGACTTCCCTGAATGCATTACATGGAACAGCTCTGGCTTAGCTGCTGGAGAAGCAGGCTGTTGTTAGTGATAGTTATAACAAAGCTTCAAGATGAAGTAGGCTGCCTGGAGGGATGGGGTCATACAGTTTTGGAGCTGAAGGTAGTCTGGAAAATGCACTCTCAAGCAGCATGCAGAAAGCAGTACCTTACTCAAGTGTACTAACAAATAAAAACCGTTACCAGTTATGAATCAACAGATTTGATTACAGAAGGAAGTTGTAAATTATCTGTCTCTCTTAGCATTCCCTTTTTGTGTATACAAAGGAATGTCTCTGGGTGCCCTTATTTGAGGATTAACTTGAATCATGAAAACTTATTTAAATACAGAGCAAATATCTAAGCTATATTTACAGACATTTTGGGGATTCTGCTGTAACGCAATAGCAGCAGAGGACTGAAATGCTAATCTAGTTTGACATTAGTGAAGTTTAAACTCAGTTTGATTACAACTTGAAGAGTTCTGAGAATGCAGTGCTAAGCACTAGACAGCATATGTTGTGTGCACACATCCCTCTCCCTTGCAACCTCCCTTAAGCCTGCCTTGAAAAGGCAAACTCAGTAAGAGGAACACTGAGACTGCTTTACTGTTGTTTGGCAGGTGGACACAGTGCTTAAGCTCTTGACTTGCACTGTGAAGGAAAGCTTCTGGCTTTACTTTCATGACTGAATAAGGTAACTAGAGAGATCTGGAACTCTGATCTGGTTTCATGTTGATGTTCTGCAGTTTATTAAGCTGGGTGGCTTCCTGATCAGCAGTGGGGGAAAGCAAGAAAGTATTTCTAAACAGGATTGGGTCTTGCCTTTCTTTTTTTTCATTGAAGGTGCAAGAGCAAAATGTGAGGAATCCCAATTTCCATGTAGTAATGGACGCTGTATTCCTTTGCTCTGGAAATGTGATGGTGATGAAGACTGTTTAGATGGCAGTGATGAAAGTGCCTGTGGTAAGTAATCAAAATAATACCTCTGTAGTAGTACTTGCTAGTTAGTGGGGGCTACAGCAAATAGCTGAAGAGATGCTTATCCTGTCCAGCATTTCTTGCAGTCAAAATGCAGAGTAGAGGCCAGATTCCCTAGCACAAGTGGGATGCTGAACTGAACAACTATCTTGATGCCATGTATCTGTATGAGGCAGTTTAATTTTCCTGAGTGTTATGAAAGTCTCCTGAAATTGGTGACTAAGAGAAAACCTCATGACCAGAAGTTTATTTGCAAAGGTGGTCAAGAACAGAATGCAAGCCTGTTCTCAGTTCTTCCTTGAAGACTTATTAGAAGATATTTGCTATTAGCCCATAGCTTTTGGCTATTCCATGGTTAAATGCCCTGATTTATTTGTGAAAGTAGTTCTGCAGAGTCTCCTGTAAACACGAAACCTAGCTTTGCAGCCATCTCTTGCTTTAAGCAGACATAGAGGCCAAGATAGATGACTAGAAGTACTTGGAAATGAGGCAAAACAGACTGCATATGCAACACTGGTGTGTTTGAACTGCCGGTCTCCTCAAGCAGACCTGAACTTAGGGTTACATAGTACCAGGCTTCTGTGATGACAAATCAAATGCCGTGGTAATAAACTCAGGGTTTTTAATATCAGTATCAATAGACCTTGAATTAAGTCCAGTATGTTCAAGGCAGCAGCATAGTCTCCCCCTTAACAATAGTAGTTCTTCAGTACTTATGGGAAGAGAAATATTGCTCTGTGCACAGCATAACTCTCTAGGAAGTGTTAAACAGTGCTCTCATTAGGCAGGTGGAGGGCAACACCAGACATCCAAGAACTAAGGATATTGCATCACTTTCCTGGGCAAGGCAGCTTACCTCTATCTGCAACAAATAAACTAAGCTCTGGTCTTTAAGCAAGTGGCTGACTCCTCTCTTGCAGTGAAGAAGACGTGTGCTGAAACTGATTTTGTGTGCGCCAGTGGACAGTGTGTACCTAACAGATGGCAGTGTGATGGGGATCCGGACTGTGAGGATGGGTCTGATGAGAGTGCTGAACTGTGCCGTAAGTGAACCTGGCTTGTCAGTGCAGGCAAGCCTGCACAAAATAGCATTTTGACTTCATCTGCTTGCAGCCTGGCTCCCTTTCTAAAGAAAGAATGAACTTGTACTCAGGAGTACCTTTCCAAGTGATAGCTTGGCTTTGGCTCTTTTAGATCTTGGCAAGGCTTTTTACTACTTAAAAAGATACAGAACTGAGTGGGGACTCTGCAGTTCTACCTGGTAACAGATAGCAAGTGCAAGGTTTTACTGACAGAAGCAGCAAGAACAACATGCAGGCCTGACCATTACTGTGTCATGTTCACCAAGTGATCGCTGTCCTCCAAGACAACTACTTTGTAAATTAACCAGAGCTGTGTAGGAACTGAGCGACTGACCACATCTTGGAGTGTGGGAAGCAGAAGTGCAGAGGCTTGACCGTGCAGCCTTGTAGCTAGCAATCCCAGTCTGAAGTGTGGTAACTAGTCAAAGAATATAGATCTGTTAATTTTCATTTCTCTGTATCAGTAGATCCATGCTGAACAATAGTTCAGCCCCAAGTCTTACTGCATTTTGGTGTTACTCCTGCCTACTACTATGTACTACAGATCAAGTTTCCATAGCGTAACTCGTGTGCAGTCACAAAACTATCGCTACAAAGATATCCTTAAAATACTAATCTATTAGGAACTGGAAGAATCTCTTTACTGAACACTACTACTGAACACTACAAACTAACATAACCTCTCCCTTGATGGAGCCATCAATTTAGATGGCTGTTGGTATCTAATTAACTGCAACTTCGTCCAGGGCTGAAGCCTTTCAGGACAACTGCAAAAACCCAAGATCAGTAGCTCTTAAATTGAACTTAAACTTTTTTTAATAGATATGAGAACATGCCGGGTAAATGAAATCAGCTGTGGTCCTCAGTCAACCCAGTGTATCCCAGTGTCCTGGAAATGTGATGGTGAAAAAGACTGTGACAGTGGTGAAGATGAAGAGAATTGTGGTAAGGGAAGAAACAGTGGCTGCATAACTCTATTTGAAATTGACTTGTCTAGAAAGGAGCTAGTTGGGCAGTATGCCTGGGAAGATAGATTTCTCATGGTATCAATGTCTCCTAAAGCCTACATTGACTTTGTATTCCAGCCTGTATAGTAAAATGGACTTCTTCTAACACTCCTCTATCCTGTGAAATTGAGAGCTACAGCAGTGTAAGCTGTTCAACATCTATCTTTGGTCTCTAGCTATTTATTATTTTTCCATAGGAATAGGCTAAATCATATGTCAGACAAACTATCAGAACTTGTTCTCTGCAGAATTTCTGAACAGGTAACTCTAGTTGCTGCTTACATTAACAAATGGTCTCCTAAGAGTGTAGCAGAGACTTGTAGCCAAGGGCACAGTAGATCAACTTTACAGCCCTATCCTGGAGTATTCTGTGCACTTGTGTGAAAGTGCACACTATGGAAGCTGGGTTTCAGGTTTTCGGGGGACAGCTTCAGGCTGGTTTTCGAATGAACCTGACACTGCCGGTGTTGGAGGGCAGCATTCCCCACTTGTTTTAATGAACTTGCATACATATGAGTTGTCTGAAGTATCCTGAGACAAATCTGTTGCTTCCGTCAGAGCCACCTTACCTGGATGTGCTTGAAAAACATAGATATTCAGATTTTGCTGTGTGACTGGAGTGGCTGCCTTGCTTAGCAAGCACATACATTAATCTGCCAAATCTATAGACAGCATTTCTAATGAAGCTGTTAAAACTATCTATCTAGGCATACTGAACTGCTAGCCCCACTCCCATTAAACTAGCATAATTTGTACTAGTGTTAAATTGTGTGGGTGTGCCTAAAACCACTGGATAAACTGGTTCAAGATCTTGATTTGTTATCCCTACTGGTCCAGGCAAAAGGGCCACTGCTGTCCTGGGGACCAGCACTAAACACTTCAATTTCAAACTACAGTGCATGCTGACCATCTGGCTACTTTAGTCTTAGCCTAGAGTTAGGAATTCTCTTACCTTCTGTCTCTGGTTCACAGGGCTTGAGCCTATTTTCTGGAAGGCTCACAATCTGAAGCAGAACAGCCTAGCTGCTTCAGAAGAAACTTATTTTCATTTAGTAGCTCAGAAATGATGCCTCTCACTCATAACATCCAAAGGCAAGGAGGACAGTTTGTGTGGGGCCCAAGTGTCCTGTGGGTAGTTGTTTAGGCTGTCTTAGAACCTTACACAGAATGCTAAACTTCTGTCAGCTAACAGCTGATAAAGAACCTGCAAAGCAAAACACTTTCATACAAATGTCTGCCTTCTTGTGATAATCTGCTAATCTCTTTATTTCTATTATTGCAGGCAATGTGACTTGTAGTCCAGCAGAATTCACATGCAGCAGTGGGCGATGTATTTCCAGGAGCTTTGTCTGCAATGGTCAAGATGACTGCAGTGATGGAACTGATGAGCTGGAGTGTGCACCTCCCACCTGTGGAGTTCATGAGTTCCAGTGCAAAACCTCCACTTGCATCCCCATCAGCTGGGTGTGTGATGATGATGCTGACTGCTCTGACAACTCAGATGAATCTCTAGAGCAATGTGGCCGCCAGCCTGCGCCTCCTGTGAAGTGCTCTGACAGTGAGGTGCAATGCGGCTCGGGTGAATGTATCCACAAGAAGTGGCGCTGTGATGGAGATCCTGACTGCAAGGATGGAAGTGATGAAATCAACTGCCGTAAGTTAACTTGGCCTTTCTGTAGGGGGTGTTGCTTGGCTCCTGTTTTGTTTTCTTTTGTTCAGCAAACCTCAGGAGTTTAAGTATGTAATGACTGTGTCTTCCAGCTTCTCGGACTTGCAGACCAGACCAGTTCAGATGTGAAGATGGTAACTGCATCCATGGGAGTAGGCAGTGCAATGGCGTGAGAGACTGTCTGGATGGCACTGATGAAGCAAGTTGTAGCAATGGTAAGTGTGGGACTAAGCAGGAATTAAGTCTTTTCAGAATGTCTCTTGAAGCTGATAGTTGCCTTCACAATCTTCATAATCTTAAGTTATTCAGTGCTCTGGACCTGGCAAATTCAAGTGCAGAAGTGGAGAATGCATAGATATCAATAAAGTCTGTAACCAGCAGAAAGACTGCAAGGACTGGAGTGATGAGCCTCTCAAGGAGTGCAGTAAGTGAATGAACTCATTACACAATGCTGATCTCTAAACATACTTGAATACAGCTTCTGAGCTGTCAAATACCAGTTTGGAATGCCCATCTCACTTCCTTGGTGTCAAACATACAACCAAGAGCAACCTAGTCAATAGGCTAGTAACAAACTGTTAAACTGCCTATTAGAATTACTTCTGTATGGCCAGAAGGCACTTGAAGGCTTTAGAAACTCTGGAACTTCCAGGAGCCTCAATCTTTGTCTCCTGCTGCCAACTTGTAACACAAGTAGCATGCTGATAGCTGAGCAAATATGAATTTGAGGAGGGTCTCTTACATGTGACTTCAAGTGTCCAAGTGGTTTATCATATGTGGCAGGCAGTGCTCGAAAATGGGTGGGTATGTGGTAGAATACTCCACGACTAAAACTTTAAGCCTAAATAGGTGTGCTGTCTTACAAGTGCCAATTCTTCTCTTGTAGACATAAATGAATGTCTTGTGAACAATGGTGGATGTTCTCATATCTGCAGAGATCTTGTTATTGGCTATGAATGTGACTGTCCAGCTGGGTTTGAGCTTATAGACAGGAGAACCTGTGGAGGCAAGTATCAAGTAGATGAACATTGACCCTACTGTTAGTAATGGAGATGAGAATAAATTAAATTGTTGTCTTTACAGATATCGATGAATGCCAGAACCCTGGTATCTGTAGTCAAATCTGTATCAACCTGAAAGGGGGTTACAAATGTGAATGTAGTCGTGGCTATCAGATGGATCTTGCTACGGGGGTGTGCAAGGCAGTGGGTGAGTATTAGCATAAGACCTATATCCCCACTTTAAAATGAGGTAGTAAGTTAGGTACTGCTTGTGCTATTGTGGTTTTGACACTAGTTGTTGTGCTGTTATCAATATAACTTATACAGATCTGAACACTCCTAATACTTTAATGATGTCATGATACAGTACTTAAAGTAACCTGACATAAACTGCTTGTGTCTGCTCCCTGGGCAGAGGACCACTCCCTATTAAGGAGGGAGAAAAGGTTAGGGTTGTTGAGGGGAGAAAGGATGAGGTATGGTACAGCCAAGACTTCTGTCATCATCCACTAACAAGTGTGAAGTGGGAAATTCTAAATACGACTCTTTAAACTTTTCATAAAAGAACAGTATGTGACTGTATCTCTGGAAATGCAGATAACACTGTTTTCACAGGGAAGGAACCATGCCTGATTTTCACCAACCGCCGAGATATCAGGAAGATTGGCCTTGAGAGGAAAGAATACATTCAGCTAGTAGAGCAGCTAAGAAACACCATAGCTCTAGATGCTGATATTGCTGAGCAAAAGCTTTACTGGGCTGACTTTGGCCAAAAAGCAATCTTCAGGTAAATGGACTCAGCTTCTGAACCCTGATGTGCTCCCCTAAACCATCCCATATTTTACCAAAGAGGCTTTGGTGATGAGAACTATTTCCTGATGTCCTAAAGAAAAAAGTACAGTAGATGCAAATTCTCACAACTGGCAATGTGTATGCTTGTTGCATTTTAGTAACTGCTTCTACAATTTTGCAAAAGACACTGTAGAAAGTTACAAATGCATCTTCTGCATTGTCTCCCTGATGTCTGCATGCAGTATTTGCTGAGGCATACCAGGTGGTACTATCTGTGGAGGAAGGGGTTGAAAACAAGTAATTCTTGTCTTACAGTGCTTCTATGGATACCCGTGATAAAGTTGGAACACATGTCAGAATCCTGGACAACATACACAGCCCTGCAGGAATTGCTGTTGACTGGGTTTATAAGAACATCTACTGGTCTGACTCAGCATCAAAGACCATTTCAGTGGCTAGCCTAGATGGCACAAAAAGAAAGGTTTTGTTTCTTTCTGAGCTGAGAGAGCCAGCTTCTATTGCTGTAGATCCTCTCTCTGGGTGAGTATTTGTCCTGGTTCTCTTAAAAAAGCGGACCTACGAGCTATTCCATGTCCTGATAACTGACTTAGGTAGTCTTTGTTAGTTATTGGTCATAATTAAGAGTGATACTACACAGTACTATAGTGCATCATACAACATAAATTCTGCTTCACAGCTTTATGTACTGGTCAGACTGGGGTGAGCCAGCAAAAATTGAAAAAGCAGGAATGAATGGATTTGACAGACAGCAGCTTGTGACAACAGAAATCCAATGGCCTAATGGAATTGCTCTAGGTATGTTGAACTTGTCTGTGTGCCAGAGATATTTTGGAGCTTTAGCAATTTGTTCGCTACAAAAGCCAAGGTCATCCTTCAGAGAACTATTTTCAGCTTCTGAGAATGGGAAGCTCCTGCATGCCTGGAGAAACTGCAACAGGCACAGACAGCACTTCTCAGATACTGAAATGGTTACATTTTGCACTGCTCTATATCATAGCTAAGGCACAGACCATGTAGACAGTACTGCAGCAGTATGGTAAGAAACTAGGGGAACACTGGAACTATTCTTGAATCTGTGGGTGTTTCAACTTTTGCAGGAGACTTTGGAGATATTCTTCATGTAGATAGTAAATATGTTTGGTTTTTTTTTTCCTCCTAGACCTTGTAAAAAGCCGCTTATACTGGCTTGATTCTAAACTACATACACTGTCAAGTGTGGACTTGAATGGTCAGGACCGTAGAATTGTGCTAAAGTCTCATATGTTCCTTCCTCATCCTCTTGCTCTAACAATATTTGAGGTAAGAATGATTTTCTGTAGTAATTGTCAGAGATCCTCTTCTTGCTAGTACATGACTACCAGTTATGCTGCTGATAGCAACATGGAGGTAATGGGATGCAATGACTTTGTCTTCTAGGACCGTGTGTACTGGATTGATGGAGAGAATGAGGCAGTCTATGGTGCTAACAAATTTACTGGAACTGAACTGGTTACCCTAGTGAACAACCTCAATGATGCACAGGACATCATTGTGTATCATGAACTTGTTCAGCCTTCAGGTAACCCTAATGGGGTTTATAGTTATGTATACACAGCACTGCCCTACGTGGGTGATGGCAAAAGGTGTTCCTTCCCTGTATAGCTATCTACTTCACTTAGAGTACATGGAGCTTCTCAACACAAGCAGCCCCACTGGGGATGAGAGAAGGTCTAATTGTAATTCCTCTTTCTTAGGCAAGCAGGTACAAATCTGTAACCTGCAGAGACAAGTAACTCTACTAGAGCTATTGAGCAAATAGTTATGCTATACATCTTGAATACAAAGGCTCACTCTTGTCAACTTTTGTACCAACAGGCAAGAACTGGTGTGAAGAGAACATGGCAAATGGAGGCTGTAGCTACCTGTGCCTGCCTGCTCCTCAGATAAATGAACACTCTCCAAAGTACACCTGTGTATGTCCTGTTGGGTACTTCTTGCAGGAGGATGGTCTGAGATGTGCAGGTATGGTAACATGACTGAAGTATTTTCCAGAATAGATGGGGAAGAAGTAGGGGTACTGAACCTGCTGGAGGCAAATATGGCAGCATAGGCTGTGACAGCTTTGCTTGGGTTAATCTGATGTAATTAATCTTGGAGGGGTGGTCTTCTAGCATGCATTAAGATGGCCCTCAAAACAGCAGGTGCTGTTCAAAGTTCATGCTTGGCTTCTGTATCATCATCATTTGCAACAAGACGTTATACCTCCATGCCTTTCTGGAGATAGCAAGCACATGCACAAAGCATACTAAGACCTTTCCTTACAAAACAAGGGGTATAAACTAATATGGCTCTACAGTGTATAAACAGTGTTGAAAAGCTCATAGGTGACTCTTGCTAGCCAGGGACCTCCTTTTGTGGTCCAAACACGCTGCTGCTACCCTCAGCACTGATTATATGGCAGGCTTGTTTGTCCAGTGGAGTGGATCTAGAAACTCCGAAGTACTACTTACTATATTGCATGTTGATTCGGACTGCCACAGTTGGAGCACTGAATGCAAGGGTGCTGCTTGTCATTGGCTGCTGTAAAGGGTTGCTATAGAAATTGAAGACTACCTAACCAATGAACTTGTAGAATTAAAATGCCACTCAGAAAACCTGAAGTGAAAAATGTGGCGGCTTACTGTTGTCATGACTCTAAATACCTAAATTCATGCCTGATTAACTGTCTAGCCTTGTTCTTGGAATTAATTTTGATCAGAAACCTTCAGCTGAGTGTGTGCTAGTGAAAAAACTACTGTCAATGTTTCCAATAAAGCTAACAAGCTGCATGATCACTCTGCATCTGCTAAACATTTGCTACCATGGCTCTCATAACTAAGCCATTGCAGGACTCCAGGATTAATTGGGTTCTTGCTCTATAATTAGTTTCAGGTACTGGAACAACTGTGGCTTACACTGAGGCTAAAGATACCAGCACAACAGAAAAATCTCCAACTGTTGGACTAGTTCCTGGAGGTACTGGTCCCAATAACTCAGACTGCTGAACATTTAGAGAAATTAAATGAAAACTGACCCACTAGCCTACTTGAAGCTTTCTCCTTTGCATGCAAATAGAGAACACAGGCCAGGTGTGTGTAGTACAAGTACAGCAGCTGGAGCTCTAACAGAGCTACTTCACATGTAATTCCAGGAGTGCTCAGAAAAGGCAAGAAATACAGCTTCCTACTAATACAGGATGAAGCCTGCTAGGCTGTTTTTTGTGGTGTTACTGAGAAGCTTCTGGGCTTGGGGATTGCTTGCATCTGACAGGCTGTCAGCCTGTCAATAAGCAAGCTTACTACTTGAAATTCTCATGCAGGTTTCAACATCAGTAGTACAACATCTGAAGTAACTGCAGCTGGAGGAACATCAGCAGTTTGGACTGTTCTTCCTGTCGGTGAGTACAGCATTCACTGGCTTTTGGGACTTACTGTGGTGGCACAAGCCACTCTGTCAGGAGCTTGACTTGACTGTACTCCATATTTGCCATCTGTTTCTCTCCCTAAAGTATTGCTGGTAATGGCTGCAGTGGTCACTTACTTCATGTGGCGTCACTGGCAGCACAAGAACATGAAAAGCATGAATTTTGATAATCCTGTCTACCTGAAAACTACAGAAGAGGACCTTACAATCGATGTTGGAAGACACAGCGCTTCAGTAGGACACACCTATCCTGCAGTAAGTAGACTATTGACATGTCTGAGGCTCCAGGTTAATCCTCAAGAGTAGACATAAAGACTGCTAAATGATACCTGACTTGAGTTTACGAGACATCTCTGCTCTTGAAGGCTGCTTGCTGTAGTGGAGAACTTGCAGGATTCCAGCAAGAAAGCTGGAGAGGGACTTTCTGAGAGAGCATGTAGTGATAGGACAAGAGGTAAGGGCTTTAAACTGAAAGAGGGTAAACTTAGATGTATGGAAAAAATTATTTCCTGTGAGGGTGGTGAGGCACTGGCACAGGTTGTCCAGAGCATCTGTGGCTGCCCCATCTCTGGAAGTGTTCAAGGCCAGGTTGGGTGGTGCTTTGAGCAACCTGCTCTAGTGGAAGGTGCCATTGCCAATGGCAGGGGATTTTATTGGGTGATCTTTAAGATTCTTTCCAACCCAAACCATTCTATGATCTGAACTTGCCCCTTTAATCAGGTTTAAAGTTGTAGTAGGCAACTACTGTCCTATACTTGAGATGAAGTAATTAGTGCTGAGTGTGGTCACTAGCCTGCAGAACTAGCCCATTTCAAACTGGAGTGTAGTAGTGATATGCATTATTTTGTACCTGTTATTAGTGGCTAACTTGTACTTATTTTATACAGATATCTGTTGTAAGCACAGATGATGACATGGCATGAGCACTGGATCCGCAATTGCTTCTGGTTTACTTGTGTTTTACACTCTTTGGGGATAATAACCAGGTTTGTGGCTGAAAGACTTCCTCCATTCTTGGAAGAAAGAAGATACTTTATGTATGGAACACTTATGTAAATAACTTTTATATAGCTTAACAACAAACTCTGTAAATACCTGTCCACAACAATTCAGTTTTTGGTGGTTACTGTTTTATCAGTAACCCTTGGATTGGTCAGTCAGTAGCACCACTGACCAAATATAGAGCACTTTCCATAGAAAGCCATATTCCAGCCACAACTTGTAACACCTGTACATATGTGTATAGGCCACTTGTAAATACTGTTCTTGGAAAATCACTATCAAGCACTTTGAAGTATTTCAAATGTAAATTATTGTACACTGTGTTTTCCAATAATTTGGGCAATGGCAATAGGAAAAAACGGGTTACTATGATTGCCAAAAATTTGTAAACATAAGTAATTTTGTATGTATGTTTGGAACAATCTTGTCTCTTACCTCTTAGAGAGATACAAGTACGAATGCTCTTTAAGAAATCACCATAAATTTTACATGTGGAGAAGGGGGAAAAAAAATAAAAAAATGAAGCAGTTAAAGTATTGGTCTCTGTTATTACATTAGCACTGAAGTTAGAGTGTCTCCTGAGTTGGAAGCTTTAGTGAAGTGTACTTCCAGCCAGCACATGAAGTGTCTTGGAATTTATTTCAACAGTACTCCAGACTGCTAAGACACTACTGACTTGCCAGGTACCTGTACCTGTTTGTAATACATTTGTGAGACTAATACTCTGCAGGGTACTGGATCAGTGGGTCTCCTTTCACAGGAGTACAGCTGGACCTCCTAAGTGAGGACTGACTGTGGCTAAAAATACTCGAACACTATTGCAAGCTTAAGAAGTAGCATTGACAGATGCTACATGGAGACAGGCTAAAGCATTGTCTGCCATGTAAGTGCAGGGTCCTTGGAAAGGATGTTATGCACAAGCTCATGGTGATATCAAGCTGTTCGTAGCTATTCCTCATTACCATGCCAGTGTAAGTTGGATCTTAGTAGCTGCTACACCTATGCAAAGGAAGAGCAGAGCTGTGACTTGGCAGCCTGCTCCTAGGTTTTCTTGGCTGAAAAACCCCTATTGCTACCTGTGTAATGGCAGAAGTCCCCTGCAATGAGTATGAATGAGCTGGGGGAACTTAATCCATTGTAATGGTTCTAGGAATACTGTGCCTGGAGTTCTCTTGGGTGGCTGTAAGAGTGAAAAATAAATTGTGCAACTCTTCTGGATCCAGGAAGGCGATGTTAATCTTGATGGTAACTGTTTAGTACTATGCTACTTGAATGTTAATTTTAGTAGCATCAAGTGTGTTTCTTATCCTCTACACAAGCATAGTTCATTCCTTAGGATTGAATTAATTTACAGGTTCTGATGTCTTCAGGCGTTTTGCTGTGTGATCAAGTTTGGAGTAAAAAAAGAAAAAGCTTTTGATATTTTTTTTTAATGGCATAAATACTTTGTAGTCTGTAAGTAAGTACAGTGTAGTTTCCCTAACCCTTAATAGTTTCTTTAATGACAAATAATTTTTCTGGGATAAAGTTGTGGTTTCTTCCCCTGACACTGGGATCTTGGCCTTGAATTGCCATCCTGTAACTACTATAGAAGGAGGTGCTACTTCACTGTTTCTGATCTTCCCCTTCAAGGTGAAGAAGAAAGGATGCAGGTTCAAAGCTAGATAGTTTGGAAGAAGTGAAAATCTCCTGCCTATGGTTCAGTGATGATTTGTTAAATCGCTCTTAATCATGTCTAAAATAGTAATAATAAAAATCTTGTCAGAACTTGAGTCAGTTCCTAGGCTTGGTTCTAGTGCAATTTATCCCTGCAGTTCCAGTTGAAGTCTGCTTTCTTAATGGTCTTCTGTGTACTGTGGACTTCTTTCTTGGCAGATGAGGACAGCTGTCAGCTTCTGAAGGCTTAAAGAAATCATTTCTAGCTAGCTTGCTACTCTGGGGAGTTGAAGCTTCTAGCCAGCTATCCCTGGCAACACTTGTCTGGCTGTAAACATTTTCAGTATCTGGAATACATGTGGACTAAAATGTCTTATGAAGATTAGAATGTAGGCAGAACTCTAAAGTTCTGTCCAAGAGTACTATATTTTGCCAAGTACTTTCTGGGATAAAGTGCTTTTCATATAAGCCTAATATGTAAGGATTATTAGTTATGTGATAGAATTATATTTTTTTCAGTTAGATATATAACTTGGGATGCTGCAAGGTACTTGTGTTGAAATGCCAGAAAATATAATTGTCGTTCAGCTTGTTGATTTTAAATTTGTATGTCAGCTATGTACAGGCAAAATGCTCTGCTTTTTCAGTCTCTGTGCAGAAGATAAACGGTTCTTTTTTTTTGCTGCAGTTCATTGCTGTCACTGGTATCATTCCAAAGGGCATGTGGAGTAGACTGATACTGACACTTCTTCCCAAGGTTATAATTCAGTTTAATTAGCAACTTAGATCTATTTTGTGAACCTGAGTTAGTTCCTGGGGAAACTGGGGTCTCTAGGAACTTGTTTTCTGACTTCAGTCCTGTGTGTTGACCATAATTGTCAGAATAGCACCTTGGCAGGCAAAAGTAGTTTCTTTAGTCTATAGCAGACTTAACACTTCACCAGATAAAACTTCTATGCCTTCAAATAGTGGGAAGGAGGAGGCGTGGGAGATACCAGGCAGTAGTAGGAAGTGATACAAGACGTACTGTACCTAGTTGAAGATATTGTTTGGTTCTTAATCTCACTAGGATTATTCTGCCCTCCCCTCCATTTTTGTGTTATGAAATTGTTGTTTACTTCCACAGCAGGCTTGGAGAGTAGTCTGGGATTCCTTCTGTAGAAACAGTTCCAACTTGCATAGACAAATGCCTTACTGTTTGAACAAATTTTTTCCCTTGCCATCTGCAACTGTTTAACTCTGTTTTATTGATCTGTCATGTGTCTGTCTTGGCATCTAATGAAGGTCGTATAGCTGTACTGAACATTACTGTAGCAGCAGCCTGTGACTGTACTGTGGCCACTAAGTGAAGTCTTGGAGATCATGAGATCATCCTCATCTCAGCTGCTCCGCTTGTGGTCTCATGGACTTCCAGAGCAATGGGACATTAATATCTTGGTTGGTCAGGTTTCGTTGCTCAGCTGGCTGTATATTCCTCTTGAAGAATTTGCTACTAACAGACACATAAATATGGCTTTAGCTGGTTATTGAAGTAGTATTCAAGGTAATGGCATAATTTTTTTTCCAAGCTGAATGAAAAGCCCTTTGGTTCTAAATACTGCTTATATCTGTTCTGCACCTGCTAGCCAGTGTGAGTGCACAGCTAGTTTTGCAACTGGCTTTTTTTCTCCCTTACAAATATTGAGATTTCTCTTAATGCTGTCCCTTTGCTCCCACATTTTTTCCTGCCTCCTATTTGATCTGCCTTTGAGCAATAATTTGAAATATCTACAGTGCCAGCAAAAACAGAGGAAAATGAACATAAGGGAATTGAAGTTTGTCATGTGATTCACTTCTCCCCCTTCTGTCCCTCATTCTGCTACAGATAGCTGCAGTGTGCCTTTTCCCAACCCAACTTGTATTTGCTTACATTTTTAATGGACATACCTTTTCTTTTTTCTTGCTATCAGATCTCTGCTGAAACAATTAAGATCTATTTATCTATTTTTTATGTAAGTGCTGAATCTTGCTGGTTTAGGAAAAGGGACAGAGACAAGAACTCAAGCTCAAAGAAATGGGATGAGAGACCTCAGATAAAGGAAAAAGCTTGCAGGTGCACTCTTCATTCCATAATCTTGGATGCAAGTGAAAGCCTGCCACTACTTTCTGTAGATATGCCACATCATACCTATGAAGAAACATGCTCCCATTCCTCCTTTGAGCTGGCTCAAAGCAGGGTTTAGTATTGTCACTGGGAGAAGGTGCTTGAAGAGGTCTGTTCTGGTGAACTGCAGAAGTCAATATATTCCTGGCTTGGTGTTTTCTACTTACTTTTCTCTGAAAAAGCTTCAAAGTATGCCCATACTAAATGAAAAAGGTCTTTAAGAGCAGGAAAGGGACAGAGAGGGTGTGAAGTCACAGTTGCTGAATATGTAGGCTGCTGAACATTGAAAATAAAGACTGTGGAAAGCATGTTTGTCTTAATTTGGCCTGCACAGCCCCAGTCAGAACACTTACACGCCTCTGTCAAGCCATGGAAAATGCTTCATATCGTATATGGAAAAAAAACCCCAAGCATCACAATCTGGATAGCCTACTGAAGGCTAATTTAACTAAGCCACTCTCTGGTCTATAATGAATTTTTTGAGCATAGGAAACACCATGCACTAGATCAAGACCAGTGACGGGTAAAACCAAATATACTTTTTTGCTGTGGCAGTATGCTCTGTATTAAAGCTAAGGAGGTTTTGGATTTTTCCCCACCTTCTCTAGATGTGCTTTCTTGGAGTCAAAATTCAAATACAGGGAAATATTTTACTGTGCTGACTGCTTAGATTTAAAACACAAATACTAGGACGGTGACTTGAAAGGATTAACTTAACATTTAGAACAGTTGTTTCCTCCAGTGGAAAGTACTTATTCTTGAAAGAGCTCTTGGAAAGGCTGAGCATTGAATACAGCAAACACCATAACAGTCTAGAAGCAGTGGTGCAGGCTGTAAGGTCCCTTTTGTGGATGTTTGCAAGTGAGCAGTGATGGTTCTGTTTGAGCAACTTACTCATTTGGGGAGGGCTTAAATATATAAAAACTTACCCATCCTAAGACTTAAGACTTTCTAGTTCAAGAAAGTTAGCCTGTGATTTGGTAGTTGTGTAATGTGTTGTGGTTGCAGTTTTTAGCTCATGAACTCAACAGTAGAGTATGTGCTTTAAGAGATTGTTCATTCCTCGCAGGCCTGGATTGCAAATGTGCTTAGAAGGCTGTGCCTCATGGGGACTTAGAAATATAAGTAACTTATTTAGTGAGGGGTGGTTAAGGAAAAGTCTTTGTGTTCTTAATTTAGGCTTTCCCCTCATGCCAGGGTACTGTTACCACTGTAGTAAAACTTAATGATGCAACTCCACACACACTTCATAGAGGTACTAGCACATGATCAACCCCTATATTTGCCTTTAGACTTTCAACACTTTCTCAATATTATTCTGTCCAAATTGGGATGTTACAGCCTGCATTGGAGGACAATAATATGGGTAAAAACTTTAGGACTGAGGGTTGTGCCCAAGGGGTTGGGTTCCACCTGGAGGTGGGTAACAAATGAGGTACCATGAGGTCTATCCTGGAGTCAGTCAGTCCAATGTATCAGGAACTCTGAGAAGCACATGGAGGATAAATAGGTGTTAGGGGCAGAACCACTGAATACACTCAAGGGCAGAGCTGCTGCTCTAGTGGGACTTGCTCAGGTAGGAGAAAGGGACTGACAGCGGTGCAGTGAAATCCAGCATGGGCAAAGGCTAAGCTCTGTGCTGGAAGGCAGAGCCTTGCAGGAATGCAGCCTGGGGCCAGGCAGCAGCAAGGATCAGCAGTGACGATGGTGGTGTGAGCAGGCCAGGGAAGGGCAGGGATTGTCCACTCTTCTCAGTGCTCATCTGACTACATCTGGCCACTTATGCTGGGCCTCCAACAGAGAAAGGATATTGATAAACATGGCCATGTTAAGCCAGCAGGATGGTCCTGGACTGGAGCCCTTGGGGTGGGAAGAGAGTCTGTGGGACCAGGGCTGGTTTAGCTTGGAGAAGGGACAGCTTTGGTGGCACCCAGCAACATTCCTGGCAGCAACAGGAAGCGATGGAGGAGACTCAGCTGGACATTTCACAGCAGTGTGTGTGTGGATGGGGGGGGGGGGGGGGGGGGGGGGGAAGTGAGAGGCAGCAGCACAAGCTAAAGCCTGACAGGCTAAGTCTGGAGCTAAGGAAAAGGCTTTGCCCCAGGACAGCCCTGTGGTAGGGACAGGGCAAAGGGAGTTTGGGCCTTCTTCAGCCTGTGGGGTTTCAGGGCCCAGCTGGGTAAAGCCCTGAGCTATCCTGAGCCCATGGCAGAGCCTGCTCACTGCAGGGGACTGGATGACTCCCCAGATCCCCAATAGTTTGAACAGGATCCTATGAGTCTGTGATATGTGTGGATATTGAAGAAACGAAGAATTGATCAACCTTGCAAAACAGCTCTTTTGATAATAAATACACTTTTTTTTTGCTTTAATCCTGAAAATGGAAGTAAATACTATCCCTGTAGATGAGAATTCCTGTGGTGGATGAAATGGAAGGCAAGCAGTAGCAAACATTCATGCCATCTTTGCAGAGAATGGTCTAGGCCCAGTCAATTGAGCACTCCAGTCGTTGGCAGCAAAGTGTCTATCACATGATGCAGTTTTCCATCTCTTTTGTTATCTGTGTTGGTTGGCACTAGTTCACTTGTTTCAGTGGGGTTTCCTTTGCGATCTTTGAGTCATATTTTGCAGCTTTAACTTGCCAGGTTACAAAGGTAGAAGCATAGCTTCTCAATGGCTAAAAAACTTTGTGCTTCAAGAACTTGATTTGTCCCCCTAAAGTGGCAATGATGTTGCGTGGTGTAATGTCACTGGAAAGTGTGTGATCTTCACAAAGGATTAGCAGAATCAAATAAATTACAAAACATTTTTCTCCAGTTCCAGCATCATCTGAAATAAATAGCTCAAGAAGTTTATACTTCAGTATGTGTATTCACTTCAGGCTCTTGCTGCCTGCAAGTTAAGTGAGGCTTGAAACTTGTTTACTTCCTGGTGAAAGCATTCCCACTGTGAAAGTGACAAAACACTGTGACTTTCTAACTTTCAGTTTGTCCCTCTAGTGGTGAAAGAAGTTCACCCCATGAATCTTTTTTAAAAAATGATGCTTAATAAAGCTTCAGTGCAAGAATTCCGATTACGTGTGCGATTACTGATGCAGGAGCAACTTGGTCATTCTGGTTTTCCAAGAAGAAACATTGGTTATTCTTTGATTAAACAGCATCCAACACAATCCCCTGCAGATCTGTTGGTTGAAGAGAAGGACAAAGTAACTGGAGGGTGTGATGGTGTCCATAGAATTTATGTGTAAGTTGTTGGTTGTGATCCCTACACATTACAAAGTTGCTACTACCAGGTAAAATCTGGCAATTCTGTAAAATACCAATCTATTATCTCGCCTCAGAAACAGAGTTTGAACAATTGCTTGAATCAAATGAATAGCTGCCAGTTTGTAAAATGTCCTACACATAGAGAGAGAGCCAGCTCTTCCTAGCCTCTTTTCTTCTTTGCCAGCTTCCACTGCTGGTATAGTTTATGTATGTGAACAAAGAGAAAGAAAAGCTGTAAATCTGCTTATTTACAGAGAGCATAATTCAAATGCTGTAATGAGAACTGCATTTCTGTATTTGATACAATGCACCCACTTGAGGGGAAAACCATTCAAAAAAGCCATTTTTTCACCATCTTGGGGGCCAGATACAAATAGCCACGAAGTGCTGAAGACTAACGTTTTGTTAGAATGTCTTTGTAATTCAAGGGTCACATGCAAGCAACAGGCATTCCCAGTTGACACTACCTGAAGGTCCCTTGTTGACCAGAAAGAATCTCTAGCAGGAGACTGCTTAATGCTCAATATACATACATAGTTTACTGTGACGTGACTTTCACTAGAAGCTATGCCAACTCTTTCACCCAGCCTTCAGCACTTAAAAGGGATCCACTTCGGAGTATGGCTCCTGCAAGCAGATGTGAAATAAATCAGCAATAATAATTAGACCTGACATTTATTTTGTTCTTCTCCCCATTGTCTGACATTTCAGCAGCAGTTAGTTAATTTAACAAATACTATGTGGCACTTTTTTACATGGTACTGTACGGACAACTGATAAAATGAATCTTCCTTTAAATTATTTCAGAATGATAGGAAGTCAAGCAGCCAGCCTAGTCATTTACAGCTTAACAATCACACTAATGAACCAGTGAAGAATGAAAATAACTACAGCTTGTGTAATTCAATTTACTCTTTTCAGTGAGCATGTTCTGTTCTTCCCACAGGAAGGAAGTGAAGCTTCTCATTCTGCCTCAGGAGATGGGGCTGAGCCAGGGGTCTGATATGTGGAAACTAATATTCCAGTGCCTCTGGTGCACCTAGACATCTGGTGCTTTGCTTGCACTTCCCTTTAGTTCTTTTGGAAGACTCTTGATGCTGTGAAATAAGGTCTGTATTACAGAGGAGTATGAGTTGGGTAACCAAAGGATGAGCAAGCCTGAGTTACCCAGTGCCGAAGAATCTGTTGTGGGCAGTAACTCACAGAGTAGTGAGTGCACTGTGTGGTGGTCTGGGCTATCTCACAGTTTTGTTTTTGTCATCCCATGCCCTTAAATAAATTTCCAATCTCTTCTGTGTTGACCATAGATCTCAGAAAAGAACCTACCCAAATCAATAGTCATCAGAAGCAATTGCATGGGTAAACCCAAGAACACAAGCAAGACATGCACAAACTCTACTGCTCATGTTGCAAAAGGTAGGGAAAAAAAAAAAAAAAAAAAAAAAAAACCCTGCAGAAAGTCTGGGAGGCTTCCAGAAGGCCTGTAGCAACATCCTTAAGTGCTCTTTGAAGGATGAGTCTCTCTCAGAGAGTCTGGTGCTTGTGGAAAGACTCCAGCCTCCTTCCGAGGGCAGCATAAAATGCCTCATCCATCTGTTGGAAGAGAGGAAAAGGAGTAATAAGCAGGCAGAAAGACATCCTGCATTACTTAAGATTTTCAGAAATTAGTATTAAAAATGAAGCAGTACATTACAGACTAGAGCATAAAATCAGTTTAAGTCAAAGGTGAAGATACCACATTAACTTGTCTTTCATGGGAGCCTTCTCATTACAGGCTGTTACTTTGTGAGCTGCATTAAGTACATAGAGGAAAGAAGAATTGCTGTTTTCTATTTTGACTATGAATGAAAGTCCAGAAGACCAGCTAGGCACAGCTCAGCTACTAAAATTATAAGGATTAAGAAGGCCATAACCAGTCACCAGCCAGGAATATCCATTAACAATTCTTTAATTCTTGTTGATGTTTTTTACTTAGCACAAATAGGAAGGAAACCAAATCAGTGTCCATTTTCAGCTTGACAAATTTATAACTTGACTTGCTTGGAACTTACAATTTTGCTTCTAAAAGAAGTACACAGACAAGTGTACCAACAAAGAGTCCAATTTACTTTTTACAATGTTCTTGAGAGAGAAAACAGATGTGTAAAAGCCACAAAAAGCCTCAGCCTGGCATATAAGAAAATGCCTCACTCAGCAGTTTATCGTCTTAAGCACAGAAGCTGACACAGCTACAAAGAGGTATTGTCTCAGGATCCCCTGTCACTACAGAGACTGTGCTCCAGTCCATCATGTTCGATTGTTCAAGCTTCATGGACCTTAGAGGTATGACTGGACAATACAATCCTGTATTGTGTGGTTCATAAGGCGTCACGTGTGCCTTCACTTAGGTATGTATGAAAGGTGATTAGATAGCTGTTATGGTAAGTAAGTGTAAAGTGTATTCCAGTCATTCTGCTATTTGTTTTCTGGTTTATTTAGGAAAAAAATTGTTTTTCTATGCCTCAGTTTTTCCACTTTTAACAAGTCACAGGGCCGTTGTGAATATTAACTAGAGCTTGTAAAGTTCAAGTGGAGTATGGGTGCATGCACATCTATGCATTCATACACAGAAGCACACATGTAGATTTCACTTAAGGAATCTCAGTGCCATCATTTAACCAAATTTTAGCAGACTTGAGGTGAGTTCTATTGTTCCGTGGCTGTGCTCCTCTCAGTAGACAATATAGGAAATGTGCGCTGTAAGGACATTTACTTCACTGTTAGTCATAAGATTCTGCAATAAGCATATAAAGTTCAATCCAACCACATAAATTGTGTATATGTTCATTTTGCAAAATGTACTACACTAGTCTGAGATGCAAGCAGCAATTCTGAAAGTAACAAGAACAGTAAATAGAAAAGATTGTGTCATTAACTGGATTTCAAATAGAGAACCACAAAACCATCATCTTGTACAGCCTCCTGCCCACAAAAGGTCTAATTTCAAAGCTATATCAAGTTGCTCAGGGCCTTTTCTGAAGATGCAGGTGGTGGAGTTGCCATGACCTTGGGGCAGCCTGCTGGGTTGCATTACTCACGCCCTCAAGCATTTTGAAGATTTTGTGCATGTCTGTGTGTCTCACAGTTTGCAGCTCTAGACCAGACTTTACTACTGAGTTCTTGATCAACCTATCACTAAGATGTTAGTTTGTTACAGTGGTGAGTCAGTAAGGCTTTCTGGTACAGTGTCACAAAGCAGGGCATTGTTCTTTGAAAACAGCAATGGACCAAAATGCGTATGTCAGCCTCCTAACTGAGTGTTATTCAGTAGAACAGCTGACATAATGCTTTCAGGACCTAGTTCAGTGAGGCTTTGAGTATACATTTACATGCTTAAGACTTAAGTTTTCTGTTAGCTCATAGTCCCAGTCAGTAGCTCTGAGTTCATCTGTTCAGGCTACATGGGAAGTTCAAGAATAACCTGGATTTGCTTTATGCTGTTTGGAAGTTTTATATACAAGATCATGCTTTAACATACTCAGCATAAGTACATTTTCAAAAGCAGTAACCTACTAGTATGAGCAAATGCCTTAAGGACGTAATGTTGCTGACTGTTTCAGATGCTTCTATTAATTTTATAAGACTATGTCACTAAGAGCATTTCTAAAAATCAAGATTCCTCTTAAATTTAATAAATAAATTGCTGTGATTGTGACCTTTACATTATAGTGTTAAACCATGCCCGTCCTAAAGGTGTGGAGATTTTATCAGAAGTGTAAGTTGAAGGACAAAAAAAGAAAGTGTCTTGGACCTTTTGTCAAAAAGAAAAATCTTTTTTGACAAAGAAGAAAAATCAGGTTAATGAACTTGTATCACTGTACCATTTTGTCTTAAGGATGAAGGCCACCAGTGTAGAAGCTGGACGTACTGCACCAGCCTCCCTATCTGTTGCTGCATGAGAACTGGACAAGCAAATAAAACCAGCTATTAGAGAACTGTCTGACGATATTAAGAAAAAAAATTAAAAATCAGCAATTTGCTAGCTCTTTGCTAAAGCTATCCTGCTGAACATGTGAATGGCTCCTTGACTTGGAAGATAATCATTTTCATTCTACCTATCTTAATTCACATGCTGCACTGACTACTCCTTGAAAGTAGGCACATTTCCACCACAATTGGTCGTTTTTAAAACAGTCACCGTTAAATGCTCACTCTTCTGTGTTAATATTGCTTGTGTGATGTTTTCATTTGTAATTTCTCCAGTGCTACTCTGCCTTCTTAACAGGCTTCTTAGGTCATTAGCAAACATGAGCAGTCTGAGATAATCGGTGTAGGAAGCAAGTGATCGCCTTCCCTGGAGGTTAGGTCACCCCTGTATTGTTGAGGATAGCAAAGCAGTCAAAGGGACATTTTTCCACTTTGAAACACAGTGCTGAGCATCCAAGTTGTGGTGACAAAGTAATATTCACTGAAAAGGTGGGAGTCCACTCCTCACATAACCTCTACTCCTTTGCCCTGCTGCAGTAATGCAAAACGACCACAGATCTGCTTACAGGAGAACTGAACACATGTTGGGGTTGGTGTGGCAAGAGGTGGCACTTAACCAGAGCTCTGCTGCAACCTGGCAAACCCTGTGCTGAGTGGCTCTGCTGTGGGACTGATCCAGTTTGTGATCAGGTATTAGGCCAGCCCTGAGGAAATGAAGGAGCACAAAGGTTGTGCAGCTGCTCAGTTCCTTCCTGCACAGCTGGGACCTGTGCCAAGCACAGGCGAGACCTGATGATGTGTGCTGTCTCCCGCCCTCCTCCCTACAGCAGCTGTGCACTCCAGCACCCAAATAAATCCCAGTCACTCCATGGTGGCTCTTTTGTTCCGCTGTTTTTAAACTCAGAGACCCATTTGTGCAGCCAAGTCAACACAGGGCTCAGGGCTCGAATCTGCATTGTTGCCTGCTTTGTGCAGTAATTGAATGGGCATGCCAAATGGCAGTCAAACAGCACTAAACCCAGACCAACTTTTTCTATCTTTTGTGTAAAGACAAGTGATTGTACAAGAAGCAGAACAGAATAGCTTGCTTGATGTAAAACAAGCTGCAGATTTTGACATACTGTTGTCATTTCCATCCTAGCTACAGCTAATTAAAATTCATTTCATGCAACTAAAAAAAGGAGAGGCACATATTAAGATACAAGCATGACTGAACTCAGGCATAACCATCAACATTATTTGTAGCTTTGTGAACACTTTAGGTGGAAAAAAAATTTCATTTTTTCCTGACTGTTCATGAAAGTTTGCCCTGTTTTCAACGAAATCAGAGCAAAGTTATTTGTTGTGGATAAAGGCAAAAATGGAATGTCAAAGATTAAATTAAAAAAACAACCAAACAAAACAAACCTATGTATTGGGAATATATTTTTTTAGGGATCCTGCTTCATAGTTAGATGTAATTTCCATTTTACTGACATAACAGCATAAGAATATACTTTTCTATGTCTGAGACCCTACATGGTGGTATGTTTGCCCGGTGTCTGGAGCACAGTCGTTCCTCAAACATCCACACAAAACCTGGAACCCTGGGGCTGGAACTTGGTTTTCTCAAAAAGTAGCAACTGTGCAACCACAGTAATAACGTAAGAGTAAGAGCAAAGTTCAGTGGAACACATTTTATAGAAAAGGGGTCTCCAGGATCAGAGTAGCCTAACTGGTAACGGTAATGCAGACATCATTAAGATGAATTGGCTAAATTTTATAGCAAAAGTTTTCCATCTTACTTAATTGCCAGGTAGCTTGTTGACTACTCATCACAGGATACAACACAGTCTCTGCTCAAGTGGGAGACATCTGTGATGCTCTAAAGGCCAGGAGCATATATTTATTGCATAACATTTAACCTTCTTGACATTATGTGCTTTGCCACAATTATATCACCTTAAGAAACCAGTGAAGTTTTAAGGTCACACCTTGCATTTAGAATATCCCACAGCCTTGAGGGAAGGTCTGACCTGCTTTTAAGAAATGAAAAGCAGTTTTCCTCTGTTTTTCAGGGTCAACAATGTATTGTTAGCACACAGTGCCGAACACCGGAAGAGATACTCATACTTGAAATTATACAAAGAAAACACATATGACATATTTCTAAAATATTCAGCTTGACTTGAATGAAAGAGGACATCTTCATAGTTTTAAATTCTGGGTAGAATTATCCCACAAAAAAAAAACCCAAACCAACAACCAAACAAACAAAAAAAAAATCCAAACAAACAAAAACAAACCAAACCCAAACAAACCTGAAAAAGAGTCATTGGAAGCAACATTTTATTTTCTAGTATATTCAGACACACAGTTTTCCATCCAGTATTATTGTGAGACATAACATGATTTTGAGGGTATTTCAGCTAAATAAGCAGAAAGAACCATGTTAATTCAGAGGTTCCAAAGAAACCTTATACTTGAATATCAAGACCCATAAAATAGAGCATAAGGTTGGTTTAAGGAAAGGATATGATTTAATTTTTGTTATTTAGCAGAGTATAAACATTTAATGGAAGAAAAATAATAAATGTAAGAATGTAAGCCACCAGCAGGAGCAAGGAAATTTGCACAGACAAAGAGCTAGTTTACAGCTTTTATTTTTGGTGCTGTACATACACCAAAGGAAAAAACTATGACATCATGGATACTTTGCTTATGACACGTCGTTGTGTCCACCACAGAGGGCAACATAATATAGCTCAGTCAGGCACTCTGTCATCCATCTGGCAGACAATGAAATATAATACTGTCAAAGGGTGAGCCAATAAAGAAATAACGACAGAGAGACAATGTTTTTCTGGCCTATGACCACCATTTTAGTTATGTTAATCAAACAGATTGAATGTAAAAAAATCTACTTGAAAGGCAATGTTATGTGCCAGCTGCCAAAAAAATTAAAAAATTGCAGTCTCATGCTGCTTCCAAAATGTTAACTATGTGCCCCCTCCGTGTGCATACACACACAAAGACAAGACACAGAATGGCTATGTTATGCTCAGAAGTAATGCTGAGTTTGCCATTTAAGGGGAGCCAAGTATACAAGGGAGTGAATTAATGTTGCTAGACCATCTGGAACTAGTTTTTTCTCAGCCTGGCCCTTTTTAATTTGTTCTTTTATATTGCATTAATGTCATCTTTTCCTCCGTAAGAAAGGGGAAAGAAAATCAGGAGATAAGAGCCTCCCAGTTTAGCATTTCCATTGTCTTTATGTTAATGACTTTTCCCAAGCTTATGGTTGCACCTTGTGCTATGGGAGAGCCTATGACAATTCCTCTGAACAGCAAGCTCTTACACTTGAGCATTAAGCTGCAGGCTTAATTCTGCATCAGAGGATAGATCCTTATGAGACTATTTTCAAATCATTTTCCAAGATAGACTATGTGTTCAAAAACATTTCATTTATATAGAAATTAATTCATAGGGTTTCTTTCCCATAACTGAAATAAACATTAGTTTCTATGGCACAGAAATCCACAACAGCCTATTCCAATAAGGTTGCAACCTTGTTTCTACTATTTTAATTATATATATTTTGTTTTAAATGCATTAGATGATTGTTTTACCTAAGTAAATTAGAACCATTATTTCTATACTAGTAGATTTTATTCAAGTGCTTGCTCTGAACCAGCACAATTGTTTTGTGATTATGTCTTTCTTAAACAAGCTGAAAGGGGATCAAGTCACTAAACTGAGATTTTACCTTTCCTAAGAAAGTTCTTGGGTCCTAGTAATGGCTGAGGCCAAACACCATGCTATAAAGTTGAATATAAAGCTATAAAGTTAAATAAAAAACAGCCTTTCCAGGTAGTTTCCTGCTCAAATAATTCAAAGATGACAAATAAGGCATTGAAGCAGAAAATCTATGAGCTGTTTTATTACTGTAAGTCTGAATCCCTCAGTCGTTGTGCTCTTCTCCTCACAAAGCAGCATGGGTATCCCCGACAGGTGGGGAGGTGTTTATGATGGGTTTCCACATACAAAACCTTGTCAATTCAACCAATATCTGTAGTTCTTTGTGTTGTTATTTATTTTAGTTGTGTTTAAACCTGCCAAGAACTGGCCTGATTTAAGCCTGATTTAAAACCGAAATACATGTGTCCATACTGATATATCCCACGTAATTACACTACAGACAGAAAGAACCAAATTAACCCACCACAAAGGAAAATTTCAAGAGAACACGTAGATCTTTGGCTCATCACAGTACAGCTACATACATCCTCAGCTTTGTGGCTTTAACTGCACTTAGCCCTTCAGCAACAGCCTGCGAATGTCTGAACCAGTGATTGCAACTGTTATTGACCTCATGAGCCATAAATCCTCCAGCATTTTTTATATTATAATTATTAAGATATCTGGTGAAAAAGGCCTATTCCTGAACAACTAGCCAAATATGCCATTAAAGACACAAACATGGTAGTAGCATTGGTTGTGTTACCATCATACTTAGTGATCCATTCCATGATCCTGGGATTTCTATGTGGTGTCTAACAGATTATGAAACACAGATCCACATGACCCACATGACAAGTGTAATTTCAGGTGACTTCTTTAGGTTCCTTTTAAACCAATCCTGGAAAGTTGTAGAGATGCAAAGAAGGGTTTGGATTCTGGCACATCACTAGGCAGAGGTAGAAGATGCCACCAGATGGGTGACTGATTCCCCCCAGAGGTGCAACTATGAGGCTTAGAGCTCTCCATGTTGCTTCCACTTTCAGGCAGGGGACATGAGAGAGGCACTTCTGTTTCCCATGGCTGCTCTGTGAAAACCAGTGAGCGGGCCCCATGGGTTACCTGAGAAAGCCCAGTGCAAGGAGTGAGATTTAAAACCTCTGACGTGGGTCTTTCAACTGGACCCAAGGAACATTACACTTAGTAGGCACGGAAGTAATAAACCTGCTGAAGTGGCTCTTTGGTCTTATGTATTTCTATCTGACAAGTAGTTCACAGGGGAAAATCACACCATGTCTAATGTGCTTGTACACCCAGGACAGCTTTTAAAGTGTTTGTGGGTTAACGAACTGAGCTTCCTCAGGTTACTAAGAATCATAGAATCATAGTATCATAGAATGGTTAGGGTTGGAAAGGGCCTTAAGATCACTGAGTTCCAAACCACTCCCAAGGGCAGAGGTGCCTCTCACTAGACCACGTCTCCCAAGGCTCTTGTCCAACCTGGACTTGAACACTGCCAGGGAAGGAGAATGATAATCCTCTGACTTTTTTTGGCCTATTGCTAAACCATGGCTTGTCCATGTAAGTCCAGGCCTTTCAGAAACCTTTACTACCATTAATTACTTCTATTTCCCACCAGCTTTTCAGCCATACTTTCCATATGCTCATTTCCAGACTGACTGACATAAAGTTGCTTTCAGGGAATGTAGCCTTTAGTTAATCAACTTACCAGCAGATGTTTTCTGCAGGCTATAATTTCTTGTCCAAAAAGACATTTTCCTTCATAGAGAATTTAGGGCTGGTAGAAAAGATCAAATTATAACCATAAAAACTAGCCAATGTGATAAATATCATCTAACTGATCCAGTAATGTGATTTGGCCATCAGATCTTTCAGGTCTCTGCTTTGAGTGACCACACTGATGAATGCCCACCTTCTGATGAATGCTGAGGTACTGAAGCACATTCACAAGTTAAAAAATGAGACCACTATAGAGTTTTTCAAAGCAATGAACCACAATAATAGCAATAATGTTTTTACTCCACTATTGACCATAGTGAAAACTGGAGCTAAACAAAGGAACAAAGATTTCAAAAGCTGATCCACTAAACTGTTCTTCCTCCTCTGTAATTCACAGTTTTACAGCTATTTACATACAGAATTGAAATGTGTTGAGATATACCTAAAGTTTTATCAATGTTAAGAAAGCACAGTGAGCCCATATTCCTTGGTTGAGTTTCTTCTGGGCGTTACCGTGGTATAGAAGCTAATGAATGGTAAGTCTTCTGATCTTAAAACAGTTTTATGGATGCATCACCTGCAAGACCATCTAGGGGCCCAATGAAGGTTTTGACTAAAAAAATGTTGACTCTTAGTAAAAGGTCACAGTCTGTGGCTGCCAAAGAAAGCCAAGAAATACTATGCAACATTTCTATTGTTGAGCAGTTTTGTTTAACATATACAGTTACTATGCCTACTTTTCTTACCAAACTCAATCAGCCAATCCAACTTACCTATATATCTATCAGACTTTTTGTGTAAGTTCAGCTTTTTGCTGCTGTGTAAAAATAATAATAAATAATGATTGGAAATCTTTGATACATCTCTCGTATGTGTAGCCACACTGGTGGCTGTCTGCAGGAGCACTGGAGCTGGAGTCAAGGAGTAGCAGTTGAAGTGCTGAGGTTCCAGTGGCTGCATGAAATCTTTGATGGCAATGTCATAAGACCAGCCTAGGTCTGCTTTAGTGAGACCACCTTAAACTGAACTTCTGAGCTGTAAAATCTGTCTGTCTGGGGTACTGGCTAATTGCTAAGCAACTGGTGGTCATTTCCATTCCCACTAACAGTTACTGGAGAGCTAGAAAACACAGGATATACTTTTTTCTCACTTTCATTTCCCTGTCTTACCTGTCTTTTTACACTTTTATTAAACTCAATAATGTATCTAAACAGCCCCTAACTGGGAGATCTCAAATGAGAATGTCATATTTGAGAAAGGGATGCAGAAGGCAAGCCAGCAGGGAACTCCTATCCCAGCAACCAGGGTCAGAATTCAACTTTTACACCCACAACAAGCAGACAAAAATACAGTCCAGGCTGAGAAATGACACTGGAGTTCCTGTTAATAGAAAATTAAGTTATAACTCTGGGCACTTCATAGCTGGGTGCAGATGCTTTTCCTATCCAATTCAGCATTAATCATTATAATCTCCTCAATAAAAATGATTGGTATTTAATTTGCTATCATCACATCCTGTCACTTCAATGTTGCTGTGTGGCCTGTGTGACTACTGCATGATTTTATTTGGGGCATGTCTGAAGGCTGTAAATTTGAAGGAGCTTTCTCCAAGGCAGAAAAGATCAATTCGGTAGTTAGGACATGTTGATAACATAGTACCTATTGCACATTAGCAGGGAAAGTGAATACAAGAATGTCATCTTAATTTTGGTGTTACTGACATTTTAGCATAATCCAAAACTGCCAGAAAAGTAAAGGCTGCATTCTACTAAAGAATGGATAGGAACAGGAAAAATGATTCTACCCTAAAGTATTTCCAGTCCATTAGGAACAGAGTGTAATGTAATAAATAACATCCAAGCAAAATACGTACAATATACAACACTATGGGAGACAATGTTTGGTATATTGTCATAAGAGCCATGCTTTCTATACCCAGGACTAAATCTTTAACTGGACTGCATATCACAATCCTTAGAGCCATCTTCAGACATCATACCAAAAAACAGAGCCCTGAGCAGTACTAAAAGACTTCATTCCAAAACAGGTAGAGATAAGAAGAGCTGGGTATCTGTGTTACGATTTCCCTAGTCTGCCCTTCCCCAGTAAAAACCTGATGACTGTAGTGCCCCCAAAGTTTTGCAGGTAAGGCATAAGTTAATGTGTTTGGTCAAAATATAACAGGGAAGTTAGTATCCAGAGCAGCCACTGTATAGAAGGAAGAATCAGAAACAAAATAAAAATGTCAGAAAAGCATTATTTATCTCCAGGCCAAAGAAATCTAAAGCACAGTCATATAACAGATTTGCCATATTTGGATTGATACAGCTGTGTTTTAATTAGCAGAACTGGTAATAAGTGAATGGCTTAGTACTTGTTTGAGTTGATCGTGTCCCACAATCATCTGCTGCTCAGGCTGAGACTCCTACCTATAAAGGGCAGCAAGATCCTCTCTTCCTTTTTGTGATGGAGTCCCTGGAGCTTAGAATATATTTGCCGCTTGAGGGCTAGCCACCTACAGGTGTTATTAGGCTTAAGAACATAAGATTTGTTGTTAAGCTTTCTGGGGATATGCCAAGGTCACAGATGCTGTGTGACACATAGTACTTTGTTAATGGATTATTTTCATGGCATTATTCTTTACTCGCTTTCTGTCTCCCCTTCTACTATTGTCTGTAAAGTTCTTTTAGACATTCCTTCGACAAGCTTGATTTCATAGATACCAGCAGCTTCACCTCTTCATTCTTCGACCCAAGAACTGCCTAGTAGGAAACGCTACAGATGGACATGTGTTATGCCCTTTCTCAGGATTCACCTTCTTCTGCTTGAAAATCTCACCCTTTAAAATTCAAAAATGATGCACCTTTTTTTTTTTTTTGAAAACTGAGGGAAAGAAAGAAAAGTTTTTTCCTCCTCATAGCTCTAACCCCTTCTCATTCACTTAATTAACCTCCTACTGGTCAACCCATATGTATTCTATGAAACCAATATGAAGAGGCTCATCTTGCTCATTACTGTCTACTTAGGGTGCCTACAATCCACGTAGTATCTTTCTGTTACTACAAATGTGCCAAGCAGTGGGTATCAGCTGTCCTGGAAAGGTGAGATTGGGTACAGAAATGTGGACAGCTCTATTAAGATCTGGTTTCTGGAACTTAATCAAAGTGGGAAAAAAAGGCAAACTTCTGGCTGGCCAATGTTCATATAAATATATTTTCACAGATTTTAGGTGGTATACACAAAGGTTTATAAATTTCATTAAGGCATTCTCCTTCAGGGTAGTGCTGCTGATCTTTAAAACAGGAGTGACACTATAGGGCTAGAAGTAGAAATATTTATTACCTTAAGTAGAAATACCCTCATTCAGTAGAAAATATTGATAATTATATCAGTTTTGTATTACTTCTTTTTTCTCTACTGAGTATTACTAAGTAACAGTCACCAACTAAGTAAACCATGTAAAAGCTCCAAGAGAGCAAAAAGCCCCATGAGAAATGTGTGCCTCTTTCGGCTGGAGTTTCAACATTATCTTTTATTTCAGGTTTATAAGTGGCAGAAAGTAATGTATTTAAAAATCTCTAATATTCTATGCTCAATTTCTGTCAGATTTCAAAAAGTGGACTAACACAGGACCTATGATGTCCTGTGATTATACATTAACTTGTAATTAATGGTTAGATACACCATTCCATCATAGAATCATAGAATAGTTAGGGGTGGAAAGGACCTTCAGATCATCTGGTTCCAAGCCCCCTGCCATGAGCTGGGACACCTCACGCTATGTAACTTAAGATCCTACAGAGAATTTAAACTGTTTTCCTCCATCCCCAAGAGCAGTCGCTGAATCACGAGTACCCTGGCCAGACTCCACACGATGTTCAGAAAACGTACATGCACCCTACAGTCCCACAAGGACCTCATGTTCTTAGTCATTTCCTGCTTTACTCTGCTTTATTGTGCAGTGTTAAGGAGCTCAATAGGTGCTCTCTGCCAGCTGGAGACAGCTGTGATTCTGTGATGAATGAAGCAATCCATACACTGTGGGAGTCTGAATTTGCTGGATGATGTCGTCTGTTAGTGTAAATTAGCTTGAGCCCAATAAAATTAACCAAGTAGTGCTGATTTACTGCCTGGAAAAATGGAGATGTTGGTTACTGTGGAGTGTGGCCCTCAGCAGCTCATTAATGAGGTCAAATGGCATCATATTTTTTATACCTCACAGAAACAGATTTGAATGGTTCACAGTTATTTAGCTGTTATTAAGCCATGAGAGAAAAAGGGCTACAAAATGTGCCTAATTCCTGTCAAGAGGTTACCTCTTGACTATGGAACTGTTGATTCAAACTTGGACGTCACACATAAAGAAAGCCTGGTAATGTCAAATTCTGCCTATCCATCCAGTTCTCAAAAGAGCTAAAAAATGTACACACATTCAAAGACTTCACCACACATTCAAAGACTTCATGACACTATTCACAGCCAAAAAATTCCTTTCTCAGAGGACAGGAGACTTGAGGAAAAAATGTTAGCTGAGCTCCTTTGGCAGATGCATCAACATTCACCAGAATCCTTATTTTCTTCAACCAGTTTATCATTCATTTTTCATGATTTATAGAAAGATTGTTCAGCACTATACCAGCCATAAAGATTCTTGAGGTTATCTTATGCCTTGTCAGTATTCACTCTCCTGATGCCAAATTACATTGAGGAATTCTGCATTTAGGCCCGAATGGATATGCATTATGATTCAGAAACATTTTACCTCAAGAATTACTGCATTTGCAATCCTATGCCAAGCAGGTAATTGCAGCAGGATATTGTGAATAGACTGCTAGGATGAGTATTGTATTGCTCTCTTTGCTGAATCCTTCGTGAATGCAAAACCATTCAGAATCAGACATATTTCCACCATCACAGTTTGAGTCCCTGAACAGATTGTTAACCTCAGAAGTGAAATCAAATACAGTAAATTGAAAACACTTCTGGTTCCTTTTTACCCTGAGGCACCCAAATGACAAGTGTGTACCTGCAATGGCAGGCACTGATCACTGTACTTTTTTCAGGTTTGCTTTTTAAAAAAGTCTTCAGCCTTTTCCCCATATTTCATCAGTCAGAAAGTCTGAATCTTATCTTGCTCTTTAAGCCACAATTTGAATACAGTTAGCTGGATAAAGATGACTAAGTCAGGAGTGCAGGCTGGTAGACTGTCTTTTTGCTCAAGAGCAAATTTTGTTCCTGGACAATGGTCACTGTTATTTTTCAGGTGTAAAGAGCATATCCTCCTGTGGATTACTTATTTCATACCATCAGGTGTGCTGAAATAAAACTCTTTTTTTTTTTTTTTTTTTAGTAGCTTGAAATGCAGAGGGGACATTATGCAGAAGTCCCCAAACTGTCTTTTGTTTCTCCAGCAGTTCATTCCATTGTGTCATTCTAGTAACGGATTTTCAGTGTGATGGTGAATGAGTTGGTACGTATTTAGGTTATGTGGTGCAAGATGGAGGAAGGGCCATCTGGAGTCTCATGATAGCCAGCTCCTACGACAGTACTTTCCCTTGGATGTTGAATTGCTGGCACACATAGTAACTGAGAAGGTGGCACACTAGGATAACACCAGACATTGTGCTTCATTTTTCTGGACTGCTAAATGACTTAGGTTTTACACACCTGCAGATGTTTCACCTGATCGCATGTTTTAACACCATTTGGAAGAACTGTGTTCTCAGTGCAACAAGTGAAAAATGCCGTAACAAGGACAAACTGCATTCTCACAATTACATTCTCTAGTTCTTACCCCAGATGTGCCAGTAAAACACCCACTCTGATCCAGGCAGCAATCTCTGGCATAAATCAGTTTTACAAAGGCAAAGGCAAAGGTAAAGGTAAAGGCAAAGGCAAAGGCCTTCCCATTTTTCAACCAGTAGCAGCTTTCAGGATATCTGTCTTAGGAAAATCTTAAGTTGTGCAGGCTATAAAATATTTCCTTAGCAGAGGAATATGCTCTGCTTTCTGTTTAAACTATGTTTTTTGTTTATAATTCTTCATAACACTGTTTCTGCATATGGGATCACAGTATCCTATGTATTCAAAAGTATTCTATTCAAAGAATAGAATTGGAATTGGCACCACTGTGTGAGTACCAACTACAGAAGAACATGTGTGGTGCAACACTTAGGTACTTACAATTTTTCTCAACATTTTTATGTGTATTTTGACATACCTAGGAGCCCTGAACATTTACTCAAATCCCTTAATTTTATAAATATGAACAGCAAGACCGTTTCTGCCTTCATTACTTCCTGTCTGTGGTCAGATTACAGGCAACAGATATAGCAGCTAGACAAGGTCACAACACAAGAAGAAAATAACCAGTTGTACCAGGACACATAAGAAATACATCTAATTCACTCTCTGGTCCCTCACAGTGGCCATCTGTGGGTGCCTAGGGAGAATTTAAAGACAGCATATAGCAATACTTTGCCAGAATACTCTGCCGATCTTTATAGGTTGCTAGGTCAAGAACTTTCTCACTTAAATGCAGCGTCTCCCCTTATAATGGATCTTCATGTTTTATTTCAAGAACTCATCCAGTCCAGTTGGTGAGGCATGAAAATTTCAGCATCTGAAGTGTCTTCGGGTGACAGGCTTCATAGCTGTGCTGGTTTTGGCTGGGACAGAATTAATTTTCCTGGTTGCAGCTAGTATGGGGATACGTTTTTTATTTGTGCTGAAAACCATGTTGATGATACAGGATGTTTTTGTTACTGCTGAGCAGTGCTAACACAGTGACAAGGCCTTTTCTACCTCCCACCCCATGCCACCCGCAAGTAGATTAGGGGTGCATGAGAAGTTAGAGGGGACAAAGTCAGGACAGTGGACACCAGCTAACCCAGGGGATATTCCAGACCATGTGGTATCATGCTCAGCATATAAAGCTGGGGGAAGGTTGGCAGGGGGGCCACTGCTTGGGGACTGGCTGGGCATTGTTTGATTGGTGCTGAGCAATTGTTTTCATTTGCATCACTTGTCTTTTTAGGGTTTATTTTCCTTTCTTTGTTATTTTCCTTTCAATTATATTATTATTCTTAATATTATTATTATTAAAATGTTACTTCTTCCCACAAGTTTTCTCACTCTTACACTTTCGATTCTCTTCCCCCCATCTAACTGGGGGTGGGGAGTGACCAAATAGCTGTGTGGTGCTTAGCTGGCCCCTAGGGTTAAACCACAACAACAGTCTTACTGTTCTGCAAAGGAGACCCTCTGCAGTTTCATTTGGTGCCCATAACTCCGGAAAATCTCTGACCATCATTGCAGCATGCACAATCTTGTCATTAGCCCCCACCTCAGCCGTCTCTTTTCCAGGCTTATATCTGTTGCCAATTTAGCCACTCCTAAGGAACAAGAAATGCAGAATTCTTTCACATGGACAATAGGGTCCACATGAGAGCACATCAACTTTTTTGGCTCAAATTTAGACTGCCTGAGGAATGTTAGGCTGATTTTCTTCAGGCCTGGGCAAACCATCTGCCAGGATATGCACGAACCCTCAGCTCTGTCTGTCCCCATCCGTCACAAACACACACATACTCACACGTGCACATACAGCTGCATGTGCAGCAGGAAGGAACTGCTCCATGAAGAAAGCAGCAGGTTGGACCTTACACTCAGGGCAGATTACCCCCCCAGGGAATAGGGTGGGTGATGGCAGCTGTGTGAAGGCACAAGACTGTTCCCATCAAACTCATAAATGATGACTGGCCGCACAACCCAGATCTGCGTAGGTACCAGATAGACAGCAAAGATTTCGGGTCAGATGTGAGCAAGACTTTTTTTGGAGTCCAGCACTGAAGTGAATTTCTCCACTGAAGCTGAGAGAAGGGGATTAGTAGCAGAGCAATAAGAATTTCTCAGCTCCGTGTGCTAGGACACCTTCAGCCTGGTGATGTGACTCAGCCTTTGCTCATCCACATAGCCAAGACAGACCTGCACCACAACTCAATCATGCCAAATCATGTCCAAAGTTGGCTTTTTCCTACCTATCCACATTTACACTCATGTTTTTACATACAGCTGGCAGATGGGGAAACCGCAAGGTCTTGCTTTTTAACCATCTTGCTGAATTCACTAAGGCAGGGAACAAGGCTGTTTCTGGTCTCATCAACATACTAAATACTATGGTTATCACACAGAGAGCAGCAACAACTCCAGGGTGATTAGCTACCAAAGGCACTCCAACTCTCAGAAACATAGTAAACAATTAATACAATTTAACTTTACAGCTACACAAGGATTAAAATACAAAACCAAATCCACTTTTTTCTTTTCATTAGACAGGACATAAACTCTCTTGCAAACAGGCCTTACAAAAGGAATTTCCCTTTAGGGCATTACTGATGAAAAATGACAAGTGTAATCTCTATGTAGCACTTTCTGGAAGATCTGTCAGCAAATCCCCAAGCCTTGCAGTTCCAACTACTCTGAGTGAAATTTTCTCTTTCAAGGTTTTTATTAGGAGCTACTTTCCTCCTAAAAGATATTGGGGTTCTGGCATTATGAGGTTGTCCCTGAATATGCTCTAAAAAGCCATGAGGTATTGCTCTTCCTCAGGAGACCAAGTCTGGTTCATTAAAAATGAAATTTTGTTCTTATGGATAGATAAATGTGCTGTGAAAGGATTAAGCTGAAGTGCAGAGCATTCTTCAGCTGAGCTGACATTTTTTGCTTGAAAGAGCCAATGCTTCTATCCAAAACATCTGCCTATTTATACCTCCAATCACCATGGCATCCAGTCACAACATAATGTTAAAAAACAAACACAAAGCCACCCCTTGGTTTGTCAGTCATCATTATTAGCATGTATGAGCCATCAGATCCTGTTTGCATTGCTCATGCAAGTAACATCTACAGCTCCCAGGATGCTGCATCTGCAGTCTGAATGAACAGCACTCACTTCAAAGTACAGACAACAAGCAATGCTGAATCCTTAATCCTTCCTCCAAAGAGGTTCTTTTTATCATTGGTTTTTAAGGTGGAACTCTATTGGCAGCTTGCATAGGCAAAAGGCTAAAACAAGATTTGTCTTTCAGTGACCTATTAACATCTACTGCTATATATCATAGTATCTAAGTATCAAGGCATCAATTAGTCTTAAGTGAACTGAAAATCCATCATCTCATATTCTCCATCAGTATAATTCGTTAGAGCTGCAAATAAAGCTTCATTCCATTCTACTGTGCATGATATCGTATTGATTTACATTGATTTATTTGGAAGACTTGTTTCTCCTACCACAGCTGGTGGAGGGAGGGGGTGAGGGGAGTGTGCAGGGACAGCTTTAGCTTGTCTAAATGAAATCAAGGATGGACTCTTTGTGCTTAAAATTCATTTGAGGCTCAGGGAGCAGTCTAACCCACTTGCTTTCCATTGCTACAAAACACAGCACATAAATTAGCTCATTCCTCACATGCTAACCTTCTCATTCTGCTGGTTCTCCCCGTGTACCCTGGTTAGGGACTGAACTAGCCCTGCTCATCCTAATGGGTAATTGAGGACACAGGGACAGTCACTAAAATTAGGTACCAGCCTCCCAAAGAGAGTTGTGAGCTGTGGTCTGGGCAAGGTGTGGGTTGGGCTGCAAAGGTGCTGCTTCCTGGGGAGCAGAAGGCTGCCAGTCCCATGCTGTTCCTGCTGGAAGGATATGGTGATGATCATGGTGCAGCTGAGGGGGCAGGACCTAGTGCCTTGTAACTTGGAAGCTTAAATTAGGTGGGCTGAATTATGCCATCTGTTGTTACATGTATTATGTATGCGTGTGTTTCTTTAATTTATAAATTAGGCTGCAGTCAATTAAATTGTATTCCTCATAAGCTGCTTCATTTACCAAATAGGCTATGTCTTTTCTGTGATCATTACAGTATAGTCCCTCAGGATTTAGCCATCCTAGGATGGGTATTCAATTGCTCATATCTGAGGAAAGGAGAAAAAAAAAAAATAACAAAGCAGAAAAAAAAAAAGAAAAAAGAAAGTGCAAGGAATCTCTGACCTGAAGATGCATTGCTGGGTTAATTTACGATCAAGATTTAGTTTAAAGCATAATTCATAGCAAAACAAAACAAACTGCGGTTCATAACTCTGAGCACAAGTTAAATGGAAAGCCAGGACACTGAAATGCATGCCTAGGTCCCCTCCTATTTGCCAGGGTAGCTGAAGTGTAATGTATGTTCCCTCCAGAGCTATGTAGGTCACTGTCTGTAGCAGAATATCACAGGAGAGAGGCTGCGGCCACCAATGACAGACACTAGCAAGAAGATGAACATGTGGCAAAGTAGCAGGAATATCTGAACTGCCAGAGCCTCAACCAACAGTGCCAGTGATCTAATTCTAAGAAAAATATTTTATTTGAAGTTGAGCATGTCCAGCATGTGCATGGCAAGTTTAGAACTGCCCTGTGATGATTTATGATTACCATACATTGTCCTGTCTCCAGCAGGCTCTGTGTGAACATGTTGCTTCAGCTTAGTGGGAGGCATGGAAGACAGAGAATAATAGCTCTGAAAGCTTCACAAAAACAAAACAAAAAAACTAAGAAAACAGTTCAGATAGCAACTTTTTAAACACCTCCCATCCTTTTATAATCAAGTTTTCTTCCCAAGGCCTACAAAACCCACCACAGTACCAGCAAATACGAGATGACTGATGAGCTGTGGCATCACAACTGTTTCACTCCCACTGCAAGCATCCTCCCATATGTTCATTATTTGTCTCACCTTTTGCCATAAACTCTAATCAGTTAATTTTGGATTAACCCCATAGCTTTTGTATTACCTGGGGTTCTTCAGTGAGGATGGGTTTTCCCTGTTCTTTGGTGTTCAGTCCATCAGTATCCCTTGGCTATAACCTATCCTTCCTGTGCTGACTGCTGCCTTCCAACACTGTGTCCCTGGTACACAAAGTCTGAGCGGCTTCTTGTCACCAAGTCCAGGCTTCCTTACTGCTTCCAACCAGGAAATGAAGAAATCCAAGACAATTTCTTTCCTGGTTTTGTTCTCTATTTCAAAGATGTTAGAGCTGTGACTAGTGGTGGTGTGTTTGTAATAGTGGTTGTATGCTTGCTTACAATGCCAACAGGAGTAGCTGAAATTTCATATGGAACTTGTCGTTATACCATAGAATAGTCAGGGTTGGAAAGGACCTTAAGACCATCTAGCTTCAACCCCTCTGCCATGGGAAGGGACACCTCACACTAAACCATGTCACCCAAGGCTCTGTCCAACCAAGCCTTGAACACTTCCAGGGATGGAGCACTCACAAGTTCCCTGGGCAACCTATTCCAGTGCCACACCACCCTTACAGTAAAGAACTTCTTCCTTATATCCAATCTAGACTTCACCTGTTTAAGTCTTAACCTGTTACCCCTTGTCCTACCACTACAGTCCCTAATGAAGAGTCCATCCCCAGAATCCTTATAGGTCCCCTTCAGATACTGGAAGGCTGCTATGAGGTCTCCACGCAGCCTTCCCTTCTCCAGGCTGAACAGCCCCAGCTTTCTCAGCCTGTCTTCATACGGGAGGTGCTCCAGTCCCCTGATGATCCTCGTGGCCCTCCTCTGGACTTGTTCCAACAGATCCATGTCCTTTTTACATTGAGGACACCAGAACTGTACACAATACTGCAAGTGACATGTCACGAGAGCAGAGTAGAGGGGCAGGATCACCTCCTTTGACCTGTTGGTCATGCTCCTTTTGATGCAGCGCTCTTCCTGAGGGTGCACTCAATCCCACTGTCCATGTCACCGACAAAGATGTTGAGCAAGACTCGTCCCGACACCGATCCCTGAGGGACACCACTTGTTACTGGTCTCCAGCTGGACATTGAGCCATTGACCACAATTCTTTGCATGCGGCCATCCAGCCAGTTCTTTATCCACCGAGGGGTCCACCTATCAAATTGATGTCTCTCCAATTTAGAGACAAGGATGTCGTGTGTGACAGTGTCAAAGCGCTTTGCACAAGTCCAGGTAGATGTTGTCAGCTGTTCTACCTCTGTCCATCAGTTCCGTAGCCCAATCATAGAAGGCCACCAAATTGCTCAGGCAGGATTTCCCCTTAGTGAAGCCATGGTGGATATCACCAAGCACCTTGTTGTTTTTCATGTGCCTTAGCATGCCTTCCGGGAGAATCTGCTCCAAGATTTTGCCAGGCACAGAAGTGACACTGACTCGTCTGTAATTCCCTGGGTCAACCATTTTCCCCTTCTTGAAAATGGGGGTTATATTTCCCTTTTTCCAGCCTTTGGGAACTTCATTTGACTGCCATGATTTTTCAAATATGATGGACAGTGGCTTAGCAACTTCATTCGCCAGCTCCTTCAAGACCCGCTGATGGATTTCATCAGGTCCCATGGACTTGTGTACATTCAGGTTCTTAATATGGTCTCGAACCAGATCCTTTCCTATAGTGGGCCCAAGGTCTTCATCCTCACAGTCCCTGCATCTGCCTTCCAAGACTTGGGTGGTGTGGTCAGAGCATCTGCTAGTGAAGACTGCGGCAAAGAAGTCATTAAGAACCTCAGCCTTCTTCAAATCCAGGGTAGCCACTTCTCCTGATAGCTTCTGGAGAGGGCCCATGTTGTCCCTAGTCTGTCTTTTATTTGCAGTGTACCAATAGAATCCCTTCCTGTTATCTTTCTCATCTGTAACCACGTTTAATTCTAACTGGACCTTAGCTTTCCTAACCTGGTCCCTAGCTTCCTGCACAACATCCCTGTATTCTTCCCAGACCACCTGTCCTTGCTTCCACTTTTTGTTAGCACTTTTTTTCCCCTCTAAGTTTCCCCAGCAGCTCCTTATCCATCCAAGGAGGTCTCCTGGCCCTCCTGCTGCACTTCCTTCTCTTTGGGATGCAACACTCCTGAACTTGTAGCAGGTGATCCTTGAATATCAACCAACAGTCTTGGGCCCCCTGCCATCTAGGGCTATATCCTATGGAACCTTACTAAGCAGGTTCCTGAAGAGGCCAGAGTCTGCTCTCTTGAAGTCCAGGGCAGTGAGCTTGCTGCAAGCTCTTCTCACTGTCCTGAGGATCTCGAGTTTGACCATCTCATTATTGCAGAGTAGTAAAGAATAAAAAGATAGAGTAGTAAAGAATCAAAAAGTGGATCATCTCCCCATTCAGCAAACAAGGGAAAGCTTTGGGAAGAGTGCTGTTCTTATACACCTTCTTTATCACTCTTCTAAGACTCAGAGTGATTCAACATGATCTTTCCTGTAGCTCTGCCTGTCTGGCTCCCAGCTATAGGATTAAAGACAAGTACACCTGTGTAACAGTGAGTTGGCTTACATCATGTCTCCTTCTTTCCATGCTTTCTGTGTTCCTTCTGACCTGCAGCCACTGCTCCCTATAATTTCACCTTCCCTCCTAGCTCCCTCTACAACTACCTAAAGCTTGGCATCCTGCACTTTTCATAGCTAAATTATGCCTGGCATATTACTGAATGCCTCGACTTCAAGGGGTCAAGATTTGTGGTGATGAGCCATATATGCACACAGGACTACACTGAGGAGCCAGTGGAGAACTAAGCTGGTAATAAAGCAGAGTTTTGGATGGAGTACAGTTAATGAAGACATAACATACTAGTTGGTGAAGAAGAATGTTGACAGGACTCACTTGTCGTAGAAGAGTATTTTACCAAGTTAAAGAGAAAGCTGAGAAAGCTGTTTTGTACATATTATGGAAATCACTAAGTGACAGGACATGAAAATATCTGTTCAACCATATGGTCTCTGAGGCAGGAAAATATCACACATGCATGTTCTGAAAAGTGCCCGACCCATCACAAATGACTGAATAATCACAAGCCAAGTATTGTGCTGGAAGGGACCTACGGCCATTAACTCCAGCCTCTTTGTCCTGTAAGCATCACCAAAATCCATATAAAACTTAACATGTGGCATAATTACACTTTTTATTTCTGTTCCATCTTCTCAAGCAGATTTCAAACAAGAATGCTGACAACTTAGGCAAATCACTGTTTGCTACAATGCCAAAATCCTAGATTAGTTAATATCAGTTATGGCTGGCTTGTTTCTTCCAAGTCTCTCTCACTTGTGAATGAACTGTACACTTCTTCAGCTGCATTTCTCATTCTTCTTTTAACCTCAGTTTGAGCTACAATGAAGCCTATTTAATCCAGGCAACCACATCTCCCAACACATGCTTCTTGCATGCACTTGCAGCAAAGAAAAGCTGTAAAAATGCCTGACTTTTAATTCTGACTTCCTGAAGTAACGCCTGGGGTCTGGTATGAAGCTGAATATGCCTGTGAGTACACTGAGATGTAGGAGGTACATCTTCATCCCCTATGGACCTGGCAAATACCAGGCTGTTCTTTTGGATTCAGGATGTAACACAGCATGAGACCTGCACATGAGGGTAATTCCAGTGCAGAGCAGCAAGCAAAGTTTCAGGAAGCAGGTGAGCTGTGCTAATTTAGCACAGCTTGGTGTACTGGGATAGGAAAGGCTCAAGAGGGGCAGTCACACCCCAGGAAAAAAGAACAAGGAACTATGGAAAAAAGTTACTGCAATAAACATGTTTGTCCAGGGACAGAACTTGGGACTGTCAGTGGTCTTGAAAAATAATCCTGGATAATACCTGGCGTTAGGCCCTTCCCAACTCTGTGTGGTGCTGTTGCATACAATGCACATTAATGAGTTGTCTTTTTTCTTGTTGTTAACAGGTTTCAATAAAGTCTGTGCAAGAAATCAGCAGTTCTCAGCACAGTGTGTGACAGAATGAAAAAGTCTAGAGGAATGGCTATTCAGAAGCCATGGCACTAGCTACCAGTTTATCTATTGCCCTGTAACTAAGTCCAAGTCAATTCACCATTATACCACCAAAAGGAATCAAAGGTTGAATATAGCTCTTAGTCTTTTTGTGTGTGTGTGTGGTTGTTGCTGTTTTTTTCAAGATCCTGACATACGGACTATGTTAGGTTGAGATCTGTGACCTGGGTGGCTGTTTCTTGCTAGGGGTGGAATGCAAACAGGGAAAAGGGAGGAAGCGTTGACTGTAATGGTACCAGCATTATACAGCTTAGAGTCTCAGGAGGCTCTTTGTGTTCCATAGGACAGGTGAGAATGCATTCCATGCACCAAAGCAGGCCAGGAATTAATGTGTGGACTGCTTTTCCTCAGAACATGCTTTCATCTGTGGCTTCCACTTTGTGACTTCGTCATTATTGAGGTTTAGATGGCTTTTGCTAAGCACAGTGGTACTATTGTTTGTGCAGAGTCCTTCCGTGTTAAAAAAATAATGGACTGTACATTGCCAGTAAAAAAGTGCCTTTCCATACATAAGAAAACAGCAAAACAGGAAAAAACGCCAAACAAACAAACAAAAAATACACCAAAAAAACCCACCACCCACAACCAACCAACCAACCAAACAAAAAAAACTCAGACAAAACAAAAGTAAGTTCCTTGGAGAGAAAGAAAGTGCAAACGCTTTATATAAGCATGTCCAGACTTTTTCTCTTTTGGCAGTACAAAACAAATTCTCAAAGCAAAACTGGCAGCTGAACTCTGTCAGCAAGAAAAGTGCTTATTTCCACAAAGGTGTAAGGCTCAGAAAATATTCTCTGTCAATTACACAGGCCAATCCTCCCACACTCTTTGTGATGTGTTACTGTCATGATTTGGTCTATGTTTCCAGCATATTTCCAGCTTTTTTAGATACAGATGATACTTATTCCCATTTATGAAGTAAAAGTTGTTCTTGTTGCTGCTCTTATGTGTGTTTTGATGTTTATGTTCGTTGTAGGCCTGGGATCAGCTACTTGTGTCTTAAGAGCTGATAATGTTTATGAATGAGCCACTGCATACATTAAGCAAGGTCCAGTAGAAAGCTCAGCTATATGCAATACAGAAAATACTGGTTATTCTTCTGATGCTTGTTTCCAGGTTAAATCACTTCGTTCTTCAGCATGCCACCTGTAAAAAAAGGGTTATGAACTCATTAAGCTAAAATAATATGGTACAGTTCTTTTTTTGTGTGTCTCTTTCTCATATGTGTGTTTCCTGCTGTAATGCATTGTCTTGCTAAAGCACATGCTAGATATATCTATTTCCCCACACTATTTCTACTCACATGAGCCACCTGACACATAGCTATTTCTGCCTATGTAGCATGCTGAACATCCCAGGTATCACTGTTGAGCATATTAAGACTCAGGCTTGTGGGCAGATTGCCTCAGTTTAACATATCATTCCACGTAAGCAGAGCTGTGGTCCTTTTGTCCATACCCATAGCATGTAGCAACCACAAAGCACTGAATTTATCTAAGCTTGCAGTGCAAGAGTGGCAAATTAAAACTGTGCTACTTTGCATTTGCTGTGGGTTCAGAGCTCATGTGCAGATAGCCCTCATGGCTCAGCTGGTGATACTGATTTCATATACCTTGGTAATTTTGACCATGACTGCACCATCCCGCTCATATGCCTTCAGATCATAAAAAGTACACTTAATACTACTTTGGGAGCCTCTCTGCAATATGGTTTCACCCTATCTGATGTTTATGTTACCGTGCTTTCCATATTAGCTCTGTCCTGTCCACTGTGGGACTAGCTAGCTCTTGCATGTGTTGGGAGATACGTGGTATGCAGAAAGACAATTCCTGTTTTCTTTCCCTAAGTGTAACAGGCACATGACATCCACTACAACATGTGAGCAAGAAGAGATGTAAGCAACTGGGTGATGCTGATTAGTCCACCCCTCAATCATCCTCTCTTTCCACTAGTCTGCACTTTCTAAGCACCTTCTGGGTGGCTGCAGCAGCAGGCTTGGCAAGTGGGAAAAAAAAGAAGAAATAGCGAAAGCAACAAGCAGAGAAGCATTTGTTCAGCAGCAACGTGGCACTCTGAGGGCTGAGAAAGTCTGCCAGGGTGGTAGGGTACAAAGATGCCTGAAACCACAGTGCAAGAAGTATCCTCTTGCTCACTGCTGCTGACATTTGAGTCTAACTGACCTGAGTGGAGACAAAGGGTAGAGTGAAGGTTGCTTTAGCTATGAGCAGATCTGGTATTTTGCAAACCTCTAGCTAGGGTGTTTGGGGGATGTAGGGTGTTGTCTTTTATTTGGTTGGTTGGTTTGGTTTGTTGTTGGTGTGTATGTGTGCGTTTTTTCCTTTGTTTCTCTCTTTTCTTTTTTTTTTTTTTTACAATCGATCTTTATAAAGAACTGGTGCATGGGAACGCAGACAGAACAGAAGGCTAATTCTCCTACTCCCCGGCTTGCCCCTCCCAATTCTAAAAGACACTGCAGTCTGTCTACCTTCATCCTTATTATGCTTTTAGAGCACCCTAATATGATAAACAGGACATTAATAATTATTACATTATTAACAACCACCATTAGCAGTGTTTTCCACATTGTTAACATAGCTTGAGAGGTCACTGGAAGTTAATGAAAGAGTCTAGCTGGACCTTTTGAAACAACCCTCCATGTTATTTTTCAGTGCAATTCCCTATGGACAGCTGAGCATGTTATTTCAAATCCCCAAGATGTTAAAGTAGTTTAAGCCACAGTTTTTACAAAAACACCACTCGAGAATTTTCAGTAGTAAAATGATGGCATTGCAGACTTTTTTTTTTCCTCATATCAGAAATGGTTTGCTTAGAAGAAACAGCCTTGAAATTGGACATTAATTTGCATTAAGGTTGCTAACAAAGGGCTCACCATGGCATGGTTTAATGTTCAAAACACACTGCAAAGCAGATTGTTATCTGTAATAAGGCATTGTGAATCCCTATTAATAAGGGCCTTGCCTTTTTTTGCATCAAGAAAGTGGAGACAAATTCATGAAACAAAATACTTTCAAGCACAGCTAAGCATGAATTGCCAATAATCCAGGCCTTGAACACTGTGAATTGTAGAGACCTGGAACTATTAAAGTCTCTTTTGGTGGTAGATCTCTTTTCTCCATGCCTTATTGATAGCTATTTGTAGGATTTTCCAATTTTCAGTTTTCCAAACTGAGACATATTTATCAAAATGCACATTTCCTGCTTTTTTATAAAGCAAATTAGCAATTTGCCTATTGCATTTCTCCCTCTGATTTAAGAGAAGTGAAATAACCAGGATCCCATGATTTCTGACACCAGGTGAGCAGAGCAGAGCTCCTGAAGCACTGGGTGACAGAGCTCATGGTATTAACCCCAATTGGTTTCTATTGTCATAGTGAGTTTGGAAATGTAAAGTCAAATTTAAGTACTTCCCTGGTACCATCCTGTCATATCATTGCTACTCTTGCTACAGAGATGATGTGAATCGTAAAAGGGGAATTTCTATGGAACAGATTCTTTCTTATGGCATCATCTGTGCTATGAAAATTGCAAATCTCTACAATTTATAGCAATATAGGACCTGAAAAATTCCTGTTTTTCTAGAGGTGCTTAAACTTTAATGTATAAATGGGTTGCCCAGGTAAGTTGTGAATGCTCCATCCCAGGCAGTGTTCAAGGCCAGGCTGGACAGAGCCTTGGGTGACATGGTTTAGTGGGAGGTGTTCCTGCCCATGGCAGGGGGGTTGGAACTTTATGATCTTAAGGTCCCTTCCAACCCTAACTATTCTATCATTCTATTATTAAGCATGATGCACTCACTAGGATGCAGCCTGGGAACAAAAGTATTGCAAAAACCTCAGTTATGGTGTCTTCCTGTTTGTTGACAGCTAGAAAATGTAAAAGCTGCAACTGGGGGTAGGCGAAAGTGGAAAAAGGAAGGAGTGGAAAAAGAAAGAAGCCATCTTTTACTCTGTTTGTCGCCTTCTTCAGCTGAAGTGCTCGAGTAACAGGGAGAAGTAACCTGGCTTTGAGGATGCTCATTGTTACTGCTTGTGCCAGCTCAACCAGAGCTGAGGATGAAACCTCCACCAAAACAAAGAGAAAGCATCTCTTCTGTCCTGCTAGGTGTCTACTGCAGTTTTACACTATTAAACATGCCCTGAAAGAGAAACAAGAGTGGCTTTGTTCTGTTTCTCAGTAGCTCATGCAGAGTTTGAACTGAAGCAGCAGGCTGGAAACCCCTTCACAGCCCTCCCCTTTACTTCCACTGTGTCCAAAGGAGCAAGAGATGCACACTCCCAGAGCACAGACAAAGCTTCAGGCACAGAGTGTGACTTTCCTCCACCCATAACCAGATGAAGGTATTCTAACTGGGAATAAAAAGGGATGGCTTTTATTTGCTCACTTTTGGGAAACATTTTAAGAGCTACCCTGGTGAATTCCTAACCATTATTCCACATAAATTACTCATTATTTTCATTAAGGAAACCCAAGCCGTGATACAATCATGTAGGTGAAAGAATCCTGTAACGTTCTCGCTCCCCCATCATACGTTTCATTTTTAGATTATTCTTAATCTGTATATACTCAAATTAGGAAAATGTATAGGGTTTATTAGCAATTAAGCTTTAGGACTTTTTCCCCCTACTGATTTTTCATAGATTTATGGATCCATAATCATTCACGTCACAGCCTGAGGGAGATGAGGCTGGAACAGGATAATAGCCCTTAAATCCCCTTCTCTAAGCACTCAGATCTTCGCTGTCAGCAAGATTAAAACGGTCAACTGCAGTCTTCATGTGTCTATTTCCCACACAGAGCTTTAACAACAACTGGCATGTTGGCTGGCATGGAAGAAAATGCAGAAACACTGCTGTGCGTGATAGTACTGAGATAAAGAAGAAAACAGAATTGTCATCCTTTGTAGTGTTAGAAAGGACTGGTTCTAATTCCTTAATCAGGTGACTGCAAAGAAGGGAGAAGAGCAAGGAAAAATAGTATGTTGCAGTTTAACATGCGGCGACAGTTTCCTTTCCTAAAACACACAGGCAGAGAGAGGGAAGCACCAAATGTCCTCCCACAGCCCGACAAGGGGAAGGACAATGAAGGCATGCACGTAGACTGGCAGAGTGGCTTTTCTGCTACTGCTCCATTGAACTCCCAGCACCTACTGCTCCTGGGACCTGAGGGAAATTACAATTATTATGTGGATGAGGAAGATGAGGAAGAGGAAGAGAAAGAACAAGGAAAATGGCCAAACGGAGAACCATTTGAGGGAGAAAACAAACCCTCATCATCCATACCTTGCTCTCCTGCCCCTTCCTTTGGAGCTCCACGTTCCGCTTCATCTGTGCTGAACATCAATGTCGGTGGCCAATGCTACCACCTCACCTACCAGGCAGTGGCCATCTATCCAAAGACCCGCTTGGGCCGCCTGGCTACATCCACTGACCGCCGCTGCCAGCTGGGCCTGTGTGATGACTACGCTGCCCAGGTAGATGAGTATTTCTTTGACCGGGACCCAGCCGTCTTTCAGCTTGTGTACAACTTCTACGCCTCAGGGGTGCTGCGTGTGCGGGACGAGCTGTGCCCCCGTAGCTTCCTGGAGGAGCTGAGCTACTGGGGCGTGCGGCTCAAATACACACCTCGCTGTTGCCGAATCTGCTTCGAGGAGCGCCGTGATGAGCTGAGTGAGCAGCTGAAGGTCCAGCGTGAGCTGCGCTCCCAGGCAGAGGCTCAGGAGAATGAGCAGCTCTTCCATCACATGCGCTACTATGGTCCTCAGCGCTGGCGCCTCTGGAACCTCATGGAGAAGCCCTTCTCCTCTGTCACTGCCAAGGTGATGGCAGTGGCCTCCAGCTTCTTTGTGCTCATCTCTGTGGTGGCCCTGGCACTCAACACGGTGGAGGAGATGCAGCAGGTAGACCGTAAGAGCGGGGAGAACCGGCCTGTCCTGGAGCATATTGAGACCCTGTGCATCGCATTCTTTACACTGGAGTACCTGCTGCGCTTGGTCTCTACCCCAGACCTGCGCCGCTTTGCCAGCAGCGCCCTTAATGCAGTAGACCTGATTGCCATCCTGCCCCTCTACCTGCAGCTGCTGCTTGAATGCTTTGCTGATGATGACCAGCCCCGAGGTCGGGGCTCTCAGCATGAGCATGATATTGAGAAAGTGGGACGAGTTGGCAAGGTGGGACAAGTGCTTCGCATCATGCGTCTCATGCGCATCTTCCGCATCCTCAAGCTGGCCCGCCACTCCACAGGGCTGCGTGCCTTCGGCTTTACCTTGCGCCAGTGCTACCAGCAGGTGGGCTGCCTTTTGCTCTTCATTGCCATGGGCATCTTCGCCTTCTCTGCCATGGTCTACACAGTGGAGCACGATGTCTCCAGTACCAACTTCACCAGTATCCCCCATGCTTGGTGGTGGGCTGCCGTAAGTAAAAACATCTTACCTTGCTCCGTAGGCAGAGACCCTCCCTCTCTTCCCCTTTCCTTTCTTACTAGAGTTGCTGACAGTCTTGAAAACAGCAGGCTCAGATCAGTGAACATCTGCTCTGAATTCCGAGCTTAAGGACATATGCACTCACTCACACGCACACACACCTGCACTCATTTACCTCTGGTGTAAGCTTAAATCGAGGCTTAATCAGGCAGAGTGTTGAAATTCCCATCCGACCAAATGCAGACAGTACTTGCACTTTTAAAGAAGTGCATTTAATCCCATTCTCAGTGTTGCCAAATTAAAAAAAGAAAGACAAAAGATGAAAACGTGCATCGGACTAATGGTTGCAGGTAGACACAGGATTTTCATTCTTGCCCTTTTCAGAGCTCTACTGTGGCCCATCGTACAACTGCAAGATGAGAAGACATGGTTATTAACTATAGTCTGGTCACTGAAACTTGCAAAGGCAAAGGTGTCAAAGAGCTCTGGCCTTCAAAAATATATTAGGACCAGCAGTTGTTTTATATAAGAGAACGTGTTCTCCTCTTTGGGCAGCACATCTAAGGCACGTATCTGCAGACAAACACTGGAGGTTATATATACTGTGCCAGACTTACAGAAGAACAAATACAAACAGAAGCAGAATGGCTCAAGTAATTGATAATGGGATAAACTGCCTTATACATCTAGGTCAGTGGTTTGAATCCCACATCAGTAAATACTGAGAGCTGGTTAATGTCACATTGAATCTTTTTCAGCAACCTCTGCTAGAAAGACTGTGATTTTAGTCCCATCCCAAGCACTTGCAGTGAGGGTAACTGCCTGAGTTTCAGCTGGCACGCCTCAGCAATAAATACAGAATGACTGTCTAGAGATTGCCACTGGGTTAGTGCTCTGAGGCATTTGGGCACATTTCCTTGAGGGGTCTGAACCACCACTGTTGTTTACTACACTGTGTTATGCGGAGGGGTGTTTTTGAGGCAGCATTTTCCACGGTGTTGGGTTCACATTGGTGTTATCAGTGTTGTTCTCGGGCTAAAAGTCAAAAACACAGCACTGTACCAGCTACTAAGGAGAAAAATGACTGCTATAGTTGAACCTAGCACACAGGGGCATGAAGATTCAGCCCGGAACACAAAGATGTGACAGTTTAATGTCCTCCACCTGCTGTAAATGCCTCCTGGCTTAGCAATGTCCTGACAGGGCTGTTCCAGCACCCCAAACCTGGAATTCACCTCATAAAGGGTTTCATAAAGGTTTTAATTCATAAAGGGTTTGGAAAGCAGTTCAACCCTAGACTTTGATTGCATTAACACTCAAAGGTAGGCATATATTCACTTATAAGAGGCTAACCGGTATTTCTCTAATTATTGTGAGATAAAAATGATAATTATACTCTTCAAGGTGAGCTGTGAAGACCAAAGAAACACTTTTAGGTTTATCAAGGCTAGCAGATGATGGAGAGGGAGCTGCAGGCTGTAAGTAAACGCTTAGGAGACAATCGTCATGCACAAGCATGGCAGTTTCACAATTCTCATTTTTACAGCAATGTTTTGGCAGGAAGAGGGGTGGTTTTAACAAGCGCACTGGGGAGAGGGGGATGTTGATCCCTGCCTATGCTGCTGCCTGCAACATTTCAGAGCTGGAAAACAACAGCTCCGTTATATTGCAGAAGATGTGTCTATGGCAGTCTGGATTAAATCAGAGTGCAGCTAGGCACTGTAGGTGCTGAGAGAAGGCAAAAGGCCTGTATCTTGGCTGTCCATAACTCTAAGGCTTGTTCTAGTCTGTCATCACGTACATTTTGTTTTGCAGCAGCTGATGAGGGCCTCCATAATCCATGTTTATGGCAGGGCTCCCAGGAGCACTTCGGACCTCTGGTTCTGGCTATGGGGCTGGCTATGGTCCAGTTGCTCTCAGGGGAAGGAAGCCCATGCAAATGGACTGGAAGGGAGTCAGAAGATCTCTTCATGCTAGTTGATCAGTATAGAAGTTGGATGTACTAAGCTGTGTATGGGGCCCACAGGACACTGACCCTACCTCATCCAAAGCCACTTACCCTGGCCAGCAGCCCCAGGGACCCATGGCCTGCACTTCTGGTTCAGTGATGGCTCATGTGATGTGGTGCTTTCCCATATGTAAGTTTCAGTGATCCAGCAGATGCAGAAAAATTTGCCCTATGGACACCCACAGACATTTATATATATACATGCATATGCCTGTGTGATGAATATCCTTTAAACTGGGGCATGGGAAGGAGGAAAAAAATCAGTGAATAAAGGAAAGGGTCCTGTAATGTGACCTTCACAGGTCATATTTAAGTGATATACACAGATTATGAAAAAATTCGTGCTTCATACATTAATAAGGATACTAGCATTATACTTTGTTTTGCGGAACATGCAGGATATAAGCAAAATCTCTAGGGCTCATCTCTGCAAGCTGGTGACACCATAATGACTTAAATACTCCTAAGAGACCTATATGACTATAACAACATGAAAAAGGCCTATGAGGTGACCAAGTGTCTTCGAAAGAGAGCTGTAACATGCACATTGTAATTCCAAGGCACAAAACTCCTTTTAAAGCTTATTCATTCTTTAACAGTGAAAATTAATATCCAGATCACTCAAATTTCATTAAAGTTCAATTTCAACAGTGCTCATGGTCTCACACACACGGAAGTATCCCTCCCAAACTGTCACAAGAAGATGCAGAAGACTATGCCAGTGGAACAAAACCTTATCACAGGATAATGGTTTTGTCCTGACTGGTAGAGATAAACATCTTGCCTTCATCTCAGTATTTATTTTTGGAGATATTTATCCTGTATTATCATTCAAATCCAGTGACTTAATTTCCATTAAACCAAGTGACTAATCCTTTTTATTCCACAGGAAGCACCAGGTGCATCCTACAAATGTGCTTAGCCTGTGTTGTCTCATGTACCCTAATGCTTTCTTCATTTGAAATAACATTTTATTTAGCATGTTAGAGGATGGCAGGCTGCACACTGTGACCTTCCAAAGACTTATTTCAGTGCTAAAGCCAAAAGGGCATTGCAGTGAAAGTCCTACTGCCTTTTATTTCTGCCAAAGGTTTCACAGATACACACAGCGTGTGGAGATACTGGGGGGGGCGGTGGGGGGGGGGGGGCGAGGGGGAGGGGAAGGAAAGAAAAAGAATCATTGGCTGAAAAGGTCCCTTGCACAGGCTAGGAAGTGCCAGATGGCAGAAGCCTGCAAGTTTTACCTGAGAAATGTAAGTCATATTTACTAAATGTGAAAATTATGAACAATCAAGATGTGGGAAGAGGAAGGATATAAATTAGGAGTTACTGTTTTAGGAGTTAGAAACAGGTTGACTGTTTGGGAGTACATAATTCATACGTAGCATCCCCATATGCAAACAGCATGAAATTTTGAAACTGAATTTTACCAAGAAAGTATTATGGTAGTTAGCGTAGTACTCGGTCCATATAAAACACAGTTCCTTCATACATTCGTAGTCTAAAAGTAGAAAATGCTGATGGCCGAGAAGAAAAAAGTCCATGAAACTACGTAGACAATGTGATGGCAAAATGTACAAATTCATATGAAGTGCATATACTAAATACCATCAGTCCCACAAAAAACCCAACCTCTTAAACAACCCCCAAACACTTCTTCAAAGAGGAATTCAGGAAAAAAAATCCCACCTGTGTACCTCTGAGCTAAACTGTACAGAAATATTCCCTACTGAAGGCACATACACACCTCACTCTTGTAACCTCTGACATACAGCCAAGCAGGAAGATCAAACAATTTAGCTCTATAAATATATATATTGAAAGAATGCACTGTGAGCAAAACCTTCCAGCAACAGAGAAAGTTCGTTGGTATTCCCTCAGCTCCTTAAAGGTATGTAACAATTAAAGGGGATTTTACTTAGAAACTTCAAAGTCCTGGGTCACTTCTTATAGAGTAATATATAACATTATAAAAATATATTTCACAATTAGCTAAAGGTTTTCATGTGTTTTTTCATTAGTTCCTAAAATATATATGATAAACAAAGGTAATACGCAAAATACTACTCACAGAATAAGTCACAAAATACCAGGTTTCATAAGCACACTGGATTTAGACATAGGGCATCTGTTCCAAGTAATATGATGAGAGAGCAGGGCTGTCGTTATCACTGGATTTGCACAGTCAGGAAGCCATCTCTCTCATCCGCTCACCACAGCCAAAAAAACCCACTTACTGAGCAGGCTGGTGTGGAAATTGTTTGGTAATTCCTTCTGGCAGACAAAGCTTTTGAAAATCCTGCTGGATTGTGTCAAATTGCACTGTTGTCCTTCTTTACTGCATGAGAGGAATTATTATTTATACTAGGGATTTCTGAATAAAATAGATAGTACAGAAAAGAAGTCAGCAGAGAGTATTTCAGATATACGATGTGAAGTCTAAAAACGCTAACTGTAAAATTGTCCCTGATCCCTGAACTGTATGTGTCTTCTCAGCTAATAAGCTGAATGTTGGTTTGTCCATAGGTCAGCATCTCTACAGTGGGATATGGAGACATGTGTCCAGAAACTCACCTTGGCCGCCTGTTTGCTTTCCTCTGCATTGCGTTTGGAATAATCCTGAATGGCATGCCCATCTCTATTCTCTACAACAAATTCTCAGACTATTACAGCAAGCTGAAGGCCTATGAGTACACAGCTCTCAAGAAAGAAAGGGGGAAGGTGGACTTCACACGGAGAGCCATGAAGAAAATATCTGAATGCTGTGGAGAACATGTAACCCACTCTTTGTCACAGCACTGAGTTTGGACTTTGGGTACTGGGAGGGAACAGAGAAGCTGAAGAAGACAAACAGATCAGCCAAGCTAGCTGAAGATAAACTGAAAAGGCCAAAAGTAGATGGCAAAATCTGATTTGAAGGGGGTTGTTTTCAATAGAGAACAGGCTTAGATTACAACAGATTTTTTTTTTTTTTTTTAATTTTTGGTTTTTTTGGCTTTCCCAGGCTGTGAGCAGCACTTTAGTGGTCATCAACTGTCTGGGATGGCATTCTTCAGGTTAACCACCTAGAAACTCTAAATTAGACCTACATGAAAATGTAACCCCTGCTACTGATTAGATCCACTATAGAGACCCACCATAATCAAACCAAAAGGAAAAAAATGCTTCCATTAAGTGTCAGACACCTCATAGCTATCAAGGGAGTCTCAAAAATTAAACCAATAGAATACCCAGTATACTGACTGCATTGTTGAAACTGGTTTTGCATCAGCTTTCAAACCCAGGAAAACAGCCTCCAGCATCTATCTGAATATTATCAGCATCCATATTCTTTAAGCTTTAAGCTTCTGTTTCCACAGCCAGACAGTTATGCTTCATTGTTCCAATTTTATTTTTCAAATGCAGCCCTGCAAATCGTTCCCATTTTCATACCTAGGCAAGCAACACATTGCTTTTAGTATGTCACCACCACCACCTCCATAATCATCTTTCATTATGCCAAGAACTAGTGAAGAAGTCTGCAGTCAGAGTCAAGAAATGTCATTGGTAATTTTAAAAACATTTTTAAAGCACAACCTTCTTTAGGTATAGGATTAGGTGATGAAGTAAATCTATTTCACAGCATTCAATGTATCTACTTATGAAATGTTAGAAAAATAATAAGCCCATCAGGAGGCATAAGTGTTAAAGCAGCACTTAAAAAACAAGAAGCAAATGAAACATGTAATGGATAATACATCACAAAGACTTTTCATACAAAGGATCTTATCAGCACTTATATGTAACAAATTTAAATTATAAACTAAAATCAAGATACTTTGCCTGGTATGTGCAGTCATTAAGGCCACAATTCTGACACCTCAGCTTACCCCCAGTAGCACCTTACTTTCTAAGACTACTGAGCCTTCTTGTACAGCTGGATACAATTTCTTATGCATCAGAAACTCACCCCAAAATATACGCAACAAATAACAACAATTAAATGGAATCACAATTTTATGTATTAGTTTGCAACACATCAGGAGTATTCCTTTTATGTAAAAGCAGTCATATCAGTTTAGAAAGAAAAACCTAAATAACAGATCTGAAACAATAGTTATTTTATTGATAATCAGATACAAATAGAATTAAAAGAAAAGAAGGGTAACAAAAAGAAGCGATGGTAATAGCCAGTGGTACAACCCATGGCTGTTACTCAGCAGCGATCTCGCTTCAAAACAGCCTGATGGCAGACATGCATTTTAAAATATTTGAACTCTCACGTTGTGTCTGTGCTGTCCTGCTGAATGCAAATGGCTGCGTTCAAATCTCAGAGGCACTCTGCAAACAGTGGCGTGAGGCTCACTCTTGGGACAGCTGAAGGTGAAAAAATTCATTAATTTTTCCAGGTTCATGCAAATTGTGTCAATCATACAGATACTTCTCCTTTCAGTGGTGAGAAGGTGGTTAGTAACCAACTTGCTCTTATTCTCTGCCTCCAGACAAGCATATCATAAGCCCATCTGTCATTTTGTTCTTTAGGAATGACAGTCAGCACATTGTGTGCTGATCAGCTCTGTTAAAAGCTAAACCATGCCTTTAAGGCACAGCTGAGCCCTGGAGTCAAATGTGATAGATGCTTGCTGTTCTGCACTGCACATAATGCAGCAGGCTCAATCCTGGCACTCACTGAGAAGACTAGCTACTTTACTGTGGCTCTAGGGGTGGTATGAACTTGCACGGTGCTTCTGCACAGCACCAACAGCACAAGGAGCTTCCTGAACACACAAGAAACCTCCCTCTCAGTTCAGTGAGGTGGCAGGTTACAAGCACACAAAACCGCACTGGGCTTTATTTTCAACATGCAGATTGGGTTAGATCCATTAAGAGGACTTAAATGTTGGCAATTACTCAACTTTTCAAGATATGGGGCACCCTAAATTAGTATCTGTGTCTGAAGGAATCAGCACTTGCATGTACCATGTAGATGGGATACAGATGCTCAGCCTCGCATGGCAAGCTCAGGGGCTTCTTGCCACATAAGGAAATCCAGACCCTGAGCAGCTACCTGCTGAGGCTGGACTTCCTCACAGCCTCAGACTTGACAAAAATCACCAGCCTCATTTTCCACCCCACTTGCCTCACCTGCTGTAGCCACTGAAGTAGATGTTCTTCTTTGCAAGTGAATAGGCTTTCCACACAAAGCATGAGCAAAATTAAAAACAGACTGTTCTCTCTTTGAATCAGGAGTCAGAACTGAATGTCCTTTAAGCTGGGTTTGAAATAGGATGCAGCATTTTTGCCATTTTTTTTTTCTGTTGACACTGATTCTGAGAAGGACTCTCAGTTATACTGCCACATCCACTGAGATTTTCAGTGGCATCATCACTGGCCCTGGATTACTCAAAATGAAACTGTCAACATGAGGACATCCAAAAATAATGCGGAAGGGCTGCAATTGTCTTAGTAACGGACACGTGAATGCACATTTCAAGTTTTTGAAATCAAAAGATTTCAAAATAACCACATTAAGGGAAAATAAGCTTAAACACAACAAAGATGGGCAGCATTACTAAAGCTAAAGTAGATAGGGCTTGTTTTATGAAATGTTAATTTGGCATAGTTAAGGTTTTGGGGAAATAGGCTGGAGGATTCTTGAGAAATTAGAAACCTCTCTGAATGTGGCCATACTGAAGTCTCCCACTTTAACTAACTGCAGGTACTAGTCAGCCCCAGAGGGAGAGAGACAACATGTTCTATCTTTATGTTTCACTAGAGACTCAGCAAATATGTTGTCTCTGGAGAAAAAGAAAACAGTCAGTTTATCTGGATGGCCTGGCTTTATTTTAGGACAACTAAGCGTTGTTTTGTCTACTTGTTTTAGACCTGGGAATTATTGGAAAAAAAATATAAAAGAGAGAAAATATTAAAGAGAAGAGAGGAAAAAGGAAAGGAAAAAGAAGGAAAAAAAAAGAAGAAGAAAAAAGAAAAAAAAACATAAAAAGGGGTTTGTGTAGAAATCTAGAGTCTGTCCCTACATGAGACAGTGGAAAGGATTCCAAGTAGAATATGCTTTTGCACAAATCCTTGTCTTAGAAGAACATCACTTTTTTCCTATGCAATCCAGCAGCTGTTTGCCTTTCTCATTCAGAAAGATAGCACTTAAAGGGGTAGCTACAGTAAACCACAGATTAATCATCATCTGGTGCTATTCCCACGCTTCTAAGGCAAATAGTAATATTCAGTCTTTAAGTATGTATAATTTTTGAGATTATAAACCAGGTGTACTTCAAAGTTTTTGGAAAACAATACTATCAATAAGCCTAGGAAGGAAAAACTGTCTCCTTACTTAAAAGATAGCTTCGACTGTTTAGAATGTTTCAGGTTTATGTTACATAAAAATATTTGATTCATGCTTATCTGCTATTAACAAAACCTTTATTAACTTCTTTATTCAGTAGTAGAGAAATTACATGGCATGTGACTGTAATCCAGTTCTTTACCTTGGACTGAAAAAGAGAAAGGTCAAACGTACTAGCTTTATTATGTACTTAGGTAATTTAATAGAAATAAGCTGAGAAAAATTAAAGCATTTTACAGGTAGCTCCTGAGATAGAGATTATGAAGGTTTTTAAATAAAACTCTCTGGGTCTAATTCTACTCTATGACTCTGTACTATAATTCTAACTCCTAAAGCAGATTTGCTCAATTTATAAACAAAAGCATTTTCCCCCGATTAATAACCAGCTAAACAAGTACCGCCCTCAAAAGTCAGCCTTTCCCTACCCCTGTTCTTCAGGCCACCACATTAACGCTATTACCTCCACCAGTTCTGGCAGAGGAAACTGCCTGTAAAGCACTTGTACTACCAGCTGGCCAAGACACAGCAGAACCTGCTTTGGCTGCAAAGCTAACTTAGCTCTCACATGGCTAAAACCAGCTCGCACCATCACTGAAAATGTCTGCCTGCAGAGGAACTCTTCAACAACCGTAAAAGAGCACCTTGCTCAGCAGGAAACTGAGATTCCTCTTTCCTCACCAAAAGCTACAAAGGCATGGGCTGCAGATGAATGCAGCAGCCCACTTGTACCAGAAAGGCTGGGGTCTGAGGCGAGGTCTCTGTTATCAAGCCCTGACACAAGCCAGGTCGACACTGCAATCAATCAAAGGGACTTCATGCTCCTCAAGTCTTCTCCAGCCAATGCTTCATGGTCTTTGACTTCCAGGTATTTTAACATCCAAATGTTTCTTTTTGGTGAACAAACAGGGGAAGTTTAAAAAAAAAAAAAAAAAAAAAAAGAAAGAAAGAAAAAAGATCCGGAAATTCAGGAAGCGGTTGCGACACACGGTCCGCTGTGATGGGACCTGTGAGACACGGCAAGGTAGCAAGTTTCCCAGTGGAAGCTGCAGTCCCATGCACGGAAAACTGTTCACTGCTGCCGCCCGGAGGTTACAGGCTGCCAGGCTCCCCTCTTCCTTAGTGCCGCCCTACGTTACCTAGTTCTGCCGCTGCTTCCGTGTACCAAAGGCCTGGCAGTCCTGTCGGTGAGAGTGTTTTCAATAACATAAAATGAAATCTGTACTGCAAAGCCTGTATTATCATCACTAAGGACTAAATGAATCTTCAATCTAGTACTACATTAACTACACTGGAGATTTCCCAATTCCTTTTGTTTCTAAAAGCTCTGATGCCTAAAATGTTTCCTGAAAGTCACTACCAAAAATCCCCACAAAACCCTAGAGAAGTGACTCTAGGCAGATCTAGATGCCGTCAGGATATGTTTAATGCTTGGTCTGTTTATTTCTAGAACAGTTAAAGTAAACAAAAATATAACCACTTAACACCAGAAAATTAGCCAGGGAACAAGAAAGCTCAAGAAACCTTAAATGTTGATTCAGTTGATTGGTATAGATGAATAGGGAGTACTGTCCATGCCTTTACTGATAAGATTTAACATGAGAAATAAAGACAGGTGTCAACAAAACGTCATTCCACTTTGAAGCATGGCAGGCTTAAAATAATGCTGATTTTCGGGGTGTATTTTTCCATGCAGTACAATGCATGTTCCTCTAAATCTCCACACGCTGAACAAAGAACAGTGCCATTTTATACACAAATTTGAAATACAAATATTTGATCATGCAGCTCAGCCAACCTGAAAGATCAGTTTGATCACCGGCAAAGGGAAGATCTGCTCCTGGCTAATGTCAGACTTCTCACTGGCTTACCATGTTACGCTGCCTCTTGGCTTGTGCTCTGGTGTTCAAGCGGGTTCCCCTTTGTTTAGTGAATCTTACCAGCTCACTAATAGAAAATAATCAGCACCACCACACACAAAATCTCTAACAGTTTTGTGAACTCAATCAGCTTAGCGAATAGCCTGACTACTGCCAGAGCTGCTCTAAAAAGGTACACGACATCTCCTCAGACGCAGAAGGAAACCCACTACTGACCCACACTGCAGCAGGCAAGTTGCTGGATTCAAAACCACATTTATTAGACCACCTGAGGGGCTGGAGGAGGAGAGAGGAAGGTGCACACAGTTGTAAGCATACCATTCGTGCTTTACCTCTTTCCATAGGCTTCCACTGCTCTTACACAGCTGTAATACTGCTGTTAACACTTGTATTATCCCACTGGAATTCACTTCAACAATGCTTTTCAAAGGCATCTTGCCTTCTGCAATTAGATCTTTTTTCGCAGTCCCTTCCCCCTCAGAAATCTGCAAATACCTGCTTTCTTACAGCTTTAGCTTATTCATACAGCACGGGAGATCGTTTCCTTACATGCCTGCCTTCTCCATGTCCTTCTCTCTGCACAGACTGTCACATCCTCTTTATTAAAATTCTACCACAAAATTCACCTTCCAAACGAGTCAGATTCACTTCCTGTGATAAAGTTCACCATTACAAATGCAGATTCATTACGCTAGTGCCTTATCCTAAGGCACTTTGCATACCTGCCTGAAAACAAATTTTTGTGTATAAATATGATTACTGTTCATGGACAATCATAGAATCCTGAGTAAAAGAGTGGTCAGTCCAGTGCTAACACAGTACTTTGCTGTTGACAAGAAAAAGTCTGGGCTTAATTCATACCCTTTGATTTCTATTATGATGAAGAAAACAATCTAATACCTCTAATACCTCTAATACGTCTAATTATGATGAAGAAAACAATCTAATACCAAGCAAGCTTGGTATAATGAAACTGTTACATTGCTTGTTTCAGTTCATTTTCACTATAAAAAACCAAACTCCCACACCTTTATACGGGAAACCAGTTCAAAACAACAGCAACAAATAAAAGCCTCCTAGGTATCATGACTTGGTGCAAGCTACTTGCTAGTAAGGCCTACCCACCGCAGCAATTGCAGTCTGAGCAGCACCATGCTGCGTGAGAGCAGAAAATGCGCGCACACATTTTCCCTTAGTGCAACATATCAACATTAAAGGACAAAGCACGACTAATGGCAGACACCTGAAGTGCACCTGAAGCAGCATTTCAACAAAAAGCATGATTTTGACTGCCATAACTGGTGCTATCATCATGCCATGGCTATGAAGATGACTTAATAGCAGGTGTTGCGGCACCCAGTCTCCATCTAACTCACTCACTGAGAGTCACTGGAAAAGAGAAACACTGCTTGTTCTTAGTAGATCCTGCTGTCAGCAGCAAAGAAAGCTGGTCCTTTTTACCTTAAACTAAGAGGTATTAAGTTGCAACAGCACCTACCTATATATCCCTATTCCAAATAATGGAAAATACACTATTACCAAGGTACTGGGTCCTATGTATTCCAAGAACCCAAAATAAAACAACTATCACTACTCTTTCTGTTGTAGATTGTCCTAGCATTCACAACGATTAAACACTGGTGGTTCAACTTGCAACTTCTGCTACATGAAGTGAAAAAGAGAGGTGGTGGCTCTGGAAGGCCAACGGGACTTTAATTTCACATCTGGACAACCGCTAGACCGCCCATAATTCCTGGAACAGCCTCTCCTTTGCACAAGTGGCAGACATACAGTTACTTGCTGCATGTGCACTTCCATTATTGTCTTTGCAATTAAAAAAATACTGCTAGCTATACTAAGATGCTAGCAACAATTTGAGGAGTTTGGATAATCTGAAGTAGTCAGGAGTCCTTGCCAAGTGCATTTCAAAAAATAAAAACAAAACCTGAAAAAATACTTTTGCTGCAGAGCCTTCCAAACAACTTCTCTCTTAGCCTTCATACAGTCACAGAGTAGACTGGGGCAGAAATGGTACTGCATGCAGCCAGCTTCTTCAGTGGGAAAAAGCATCCACTCTATGAAGAACCTTAAGCCACTGAAAACGGTCTTTAGCACCCGCCACAACCTCCTTTTCCTCTCCTTCCATTAGGCTACTTCAGAATTTGATTTCAGCTGACATTAGACATATCTGGACACTAAAATTTTTGTTCTGTCCACGGAAGGAAAACAGCATCTTTAGTATAACCTTAACTAATGACTACCCAATCAAGAGCAGCACTTCTCAACTGTGGTAAGGAAAATTACTAGTCAGTCACTCTAAATTACTACACGCAATTAAAACCAAATCATATACACAGTTACAAAGATGAAAATAAACTGGCTTGTAGGCTTTAATTTAAAGCAACCAGCATTACACAATCAAAGCATTAAGTCAGATCTAGACATTCTTACATAGCTCTTCGCTATTTAGTTTGTTAACATCTATCTTCAGCTATGACTTAACTTTTACTGCCCCCTTTAATTCTCAACTGGAAATATGCCTTCTCCCAGATTCTAAGCACTAGTCTGTTTATTCCCCCAGTAATGTCAAAATTGAGAACTGCTGCATCAGATTCCGCCCCTCCCCACCCCCCCAATGTCTCACTCTACTACTAATTATTCAGTCACAAATCTGTTGTATAGTTCATTCAGATTCAGGTTTTTTGGCAGTAACTAAGAATTCTTTAGCAACAGTTCACTACAGTTTAAATTCATTATCTATTGCTAATTAAAATGATCAGTTTTATTGTCACAGATAAAAATCCTGTTACAGAAACTAATGAGCTGCAGCCTTCAGTAGCTGAGAGGATGTGTTGACAAGCATGAACACTTAAGCCAGTGCCAATCAGGTCTAATTGAGATTAACCTTCAAGTATTTACCACTAGTCATCAGATTAGGTGGAATTAAGAGGGAAGCACAGTCAGCAAACTACCAGTAAATCCACAGATGCAAATAAAACCTAACAACGTTTGAAACACCTCTAACTATAACCTTCACATTTTGCTTAAATTAACCTAAATTAACCTCGAATTACAATTGGGTTTACATTTATGTTTTTTTAAATTGCCTATTCAAGTATCTTGTCATTTTTTATAATAAATAATATTCCCCTTAGACAGGACCAGTGAAAAACAAAATACTTAAGATGAAACAATGCATTTTATTGCTTTGGATAAACTATTTAAACATACAAATCTAAAAAATGCACTTGACTTCAGAACCTGCATCCATACAGGTGCTCCCTAGATAACCAGCTTATTTTACCTCATGCTAAGCATGCAAGTCTCAGTCTTTCTGGGTAATCTGATTTTCCTGGGCTCCGAGCACTGCTCGAGTTCCTAATGGACTGCAGTAGTTGTATCATGACTTCTGACAATAAACTCAGTAATTTAGGAGTCTAACCTGAGGTACGTAAAATACAGAAACTTAAGCCAGTGTACTTACCCACTGACAACTTCCGATAAGTTGCATTGTACTTTGTTAAGGGAGCTGCATTTTAGGGGAAAATAATGCCTATCTGCTATTAAAAAAATGCAGCAACAGTAAACAGTGATTCCTCAGTTAAGACTGAATTAATCTGGTCCTCTGGCTCAGTCTATCATCATGGCAATAAACACCACCAGTGTGTTGTATGAATGCCTTACCAAGAAAGGTTTGGGTTTATTTGTTTTGTTTTCCCCCTTTGCTTAGAATAAGAAAATAAAATACTGGCTTGATTTTTCTGTGAAAAATACGGTACAGTAGAAATTAATGGAACATCTATTTGATATCATGCAGAAGTAAATTCATCTCATCCCTATTATAAGGAAGACACCAGAAAAACCCCAAATCCCTCCGGTTTATTAGGACTTAAATGTCTGTACTTTTCAGAAGTACAGAAAAATTAAACCAAATTATGGTCCATTGGAACAGTTAGCCTCTCCTTCAGGACCTTCTTTGTAAAAAGTCAGAGAGACTATTTTCATTCTATTCTTGTTAGTTCCTGAAAGATGAGACCCTCCATCACTCCTTCACAGGGTAAGAATGGGACTTGAGCTGTTTTTCTGTTTTGCTTTCTGAGGAAACCAGAAGGGAAAGGGATTAAGAAAAAGTGTATTTATTTGCCCAGTACACAGCACCTCCAGCACAGATGCTATGTTCACATGGTGATTAGAACAACATACATGCAAATTTTAACAAGACTCAAAACATTTTGTGTAGGTTATCAGGAAAGACTTAACTCCTTGATTAGATAACATGTTCTTAAGCTTCCACTAGCTCCTAAATGTTCTTGAGATTTCAGTCTCCGAGAACAACTATTTACCATATGCCACAGAGTAAGTACAACAGACAAGCTGGTTTAGAAATTATTTAATTTACAAATGCATATACCATGTTTTAAAACAACCATGATGTAAAATCTCAGTTGGTTGCACTGATGTAAATTGTCTTTTTAGCTTCATTTACACTAGGAAGTCAATTTCTCCAGTAATGCTTCTATTCCTTTTACATTTTTATTTAGCTTCAACTTTGGGACAAGTTTTTTCAGTCCTTTTTTGACTGTATTTGCCACTTTTTGATCGGTGCTCCGGAGAAGGCTATAAGAAACAGGAAAATAAACAAGGATGTCAAAGGTCAGCACATATGTCATAGGGAAAGAAGCTGTCCATGTAAGAAAAAAGTACCTCCTTACAACTAATATAACTCAGGGCAGATGTTATTACCTCCTACTAGAAAAAGATGTAAAACTTTCCAGAAAGCACGAAACACCAAGTGAAAACAGAACACAGAATAAATCAGACTGGAAGTAACTGCAGATTCCTGCTCAAAGTGGGTTCAAACACTGGGTCAGACAAGGCTGCTCAGGGCTTCACCTCCTCCAGGGCTGACATACAGGAGACAGCCCAACCTCCATCACCATTGGGCTGGGCTGCCCTCATGGCAAAAAGGCTGCTTCTTACCTCCAGCCTGAGCCTCCTGTGTGTCAACTTGCACTGCTGCCTCCCACCCTCTAGCCACAGCACTCACTGCTGTAAACAGCATAGCTCTCCTCCATGCCCTTCTGTGGTGCTAGGAGGGATGTTGCTAAGTGCCTCCAAAGCCATTCCTTCTCCCAGCTAAACCACCCCAAGTCCCACAGCCTCTTCTCTCAGGCCACAACTATGCTGGTTATAGAAATGACATGGATATCAGTAAGTCTATGTTTTATCCATTTTCTACCCTGACGTAATGTATCATTCAGAAATCCAAAAATTCTGAGGAGAGGTCAGATGTAGAAACATAAATAGACCAGCGTCCATGACATTCTAGTACTTACAACACTTTATTTACACTAAGCTGGACGGTAACATCTGCAAAGAACCCTCCCATAACCTCTTCAAGCTTGTACTAAGTCAGAAGGAAGCCCCAGAATACTTTTTTTAAATAAAATCAAAATCAAATTGCTACGTAGGACACTGAAAGGAGAGCATCCAGAGGAGACCAGGTAACTAAGATATCAACCACGCACAATGAGCCGCTTCTAAAAGCTGAATAAACATAAATTACTAGAAAGCAAAAAATCTTCTAGGGCTTCTAGGAGTAGGTAATCCTAAGTTTCAGATACGCACAAAAGTGACAGATGGCTTCTGAAAGCCAACAGCAAAACAAAAATCAATCATAGCTTCAAGGAGAACTGCCAATGTCTGAAAATTACCTCTGTCAGAGGGATCTTGCATCTCTCATGACAAAAGTATCTGTTTGGTTTTACATGAGTGTTTTTTACACTCAATAATTATTTTATTTATATATTTTATTTTATTTAATAAAATATTTATATATTTTTATATATTTTATATATATTTATATATTTTATTATATTGCAGTTATCTATACCAAACTAAGTTAAATTTATCCCTGCTGTATGATTTAGGTAATGTCTTGACTTCAATGCATGCAGTTAAACAAAAATGACGTTAATTCCTACTGTTAGTGACGTAAGCAGGTGTCACATGAAATGGAACAGAAGCAACTGCCTTTGTGTGTTCTCAGCTGCCCGAATGAAAGTGTGTCACGGCAAGAGTCATCAAGAGAAATTCAATTTACAAAGGATTCAGATTTAATTAAAAAACCAAAACTAAAACCGAAATTACAGCAAAACAAACACTCACTACTCCCCCATATTTTTGTCCCTTTCCTGTTAGGTGTGTTTCAGTATTGGTGAAAAATGTTTAACTGCCAATCTGGAAGACAGGCTTCCCTGCTTGGCAACAAAGCACTTGTCAAAGTTCCACTCTGTAGTACCACGAGTAACAACAGACAGGACAGGGAAAGACTAACATCACATACTTTTAGACAAAAAAAACACTGCTTCTGTACTGTTTTTTGCTAACAAACAATTACTAGTTTCCTGTTTCCTATACGAGTCTTCAATTCCTATTAAGACACTGTTGTCATGGTGAAGCTAAGCAGTTATTTCCACTAACTTACTTTGTAACTTTATTTGGACAACCAAAACAGCTTAATACATAAGCCAGGAACATCACATGCTAAAGGAATCTGCTCAGCCTTGAGTTAGGGAAAAAAAGTCTAGGCACTGGTACAGTACATTATCAGTGAACAAGCCGTTACTACAAATCTCCACTGAACATCTGTGCACAGGATCAGATAACTTAAAAGCATTAGAAGCATTTATTGAATTCTAAAGACTTATGAGAGGCAAAGAGTGTTATTATTTCAGCAGCTGAACAATCTTAACAGCCAAATCCATATGACTATTACGATGTTGTGTAAACTGGTTTTGTATCTGGATTGCAGCTACTCTTCTACTGCCAATTCTTTGTACTAATATTCTGAATGATAATGACCAAACAAAGTTAGAACTAAACTCATATTAACTAACAGAAGTCCTATTAGTGAAAACAGCTTTTGATTCACCTTGCGAAAGAGCATGAACATCAAAACAGCCTCACACTAAAGTCATAAAGAGCAGAGATGGAAAATAAACAGCAAGGAGTCTAAAGTAACTTTCGGTGAGGGAGAAGGGGGGTAGAAACAAGGAGAACGAGGTTTTTACTTTTCAAAATCATGTTGTCTGTTCGAATTGTTTGCTGACTTTGGCTCAGTACAGCTGACCCAGCAGCACTACAACACAGACCACTTTGGGTTAGGACAAAAACTTGGGTTTCTATGACCTGACACTGACAAGTAGTTACAAAATGATTAACACAACTGTTCACATTTGATAAAACTAAATAGTAATATTAGTCCAGTTCCTGTGGGGTCTTTTTTCTCTCATCAGTTGCACAGTTCTCTGCTTAAAAGTTGTGAGCAAGTCAGCTCACCACAAGCCTTTGCACGATCTGTTCTTTTGTATAGTCTATTTCAAACACTTTTCTACTTCAGTATGAGACATACTTAGCTCCATAATTAAGGCATCAACACACATGAGTAAGCGACCAAAAACTCCCATCCTCCCCCCAAAAAAAAATAAAAAATTGCATGCTGCTGCCAGTCAGTTATTTCAGAGTTAATTACTTTAATTAGCTATTTGTGGACTGCTTTTTTGAGAATTTTGTGTTTGTAAAACAAGACTTACAGGCACAATTTTTAAAATATATTAGATTTTTAATCTTTAAGATTAAATCAAATCTTTTAAGATCTTCCAACACTGAGCTACTTCCTAGTACTGTAAAAGCCTGAATTCAAGGAACCTATGGAAACTCTGGTTTGAATTTTCCTACCCTGTTCCACTGCAGACTTAGCAGTGGGATGAAAGACAGTACATACTGAATTAAAAATGGTACTTTGCTGACAGAAATTTCATCTAATGTTTTCTTAGCTGTTCAGGAAAGTAACACTGGAACCTAATCAGAAATAGCCATGTGCCTTACGTACCAACAAAGAATAATGGCACCTCGATTTACTTCAGCCCAGGTCTTCATATTCTCAATACCAACACGTTCCAGCAGTGTTCTTCCAAAGCAAACTGTAAAGTGTGGGAAAGGAGTAGGGAGAAGAAAAAAATTAGACAGTACCTTTACACATAGAAGCCTGATAAAACTTCTCTGCAGTTGTGATTTAATCAAATAATTTTAAGCCACCAAGCATTCACAAAGTTTTTCTATCTCAAAATAAATGTCTATTCAACGCAATGAATACATTTATAGATGTTTGACAAATTCCAAGTATTGCTTTAAGTTAGTTAGACAACAGCAGCACTGTGGATGGTTTACTAATGTAAAGCGGGCAAACTTGCTGTTTCATGGAATCACAGACTGCGCTGGGCTGGCAGGGACCTTAAAGCTCATTTAGTTCCAACCCCCCTTGCTATGGGCAGGGACACCTTCTACTAGATCAGGTTACTCAAAAGTCTCATCCAACCTGGCCTTGAACACGGCCAGGGATGGGGCAGCCACAGTTTCTCTGTGCAACCTGTGCCAGTGCCTCATCAGTCTCAGAGTGAAGAATTTCCTCCTTATATCTAATCTAAATCTACCCTCTTTTTTTTTTTAATAAGGGTGTCAAAGTCTATTCACATCATAAGGAAGACTTAAAGAGCTTTGAAAGAATGACAACAAAGCAAGAGACACTTACAAACAATACACTAATACACACACACCTCTGCTGAAAATGGTACATTTGTAAGCAACTGACACTACAACTGAAGACACAAAATGTTCACAGATTTAGTTACTTAAAACTTCAGAGCTAATATTTTATTGATGCATGAAAACTACAAGGAACCTTGTTTGTTTCAGCTGTACTGATGCTACAGCTCTATTTCCTCAGTAGCTTTGAAAGGCTAAGTTGCAGATTACACGAATGGCATATGCAAAAGAATCTAGGCTCACCTCAAGTCCCCAGCTGAATTTGAAGGATTGAACTTCAGGAAAACTGCTCTTACAACTGTAAGTTTGCTGCTGAGCAAACTTCCCAGTAAACAACCCAAAAACCCCACAGAGCACTGACAAACCCTAACCTATGTTACACCACCTCCTTTCATTTTTTGAGGGTTTTGTAGAAGAAAAAGTAATCTCTATTAGGATATGGTGATTCACACAAGATTTTACAGTTATGTAATAAAATAAGTTTAAAAGCTAAATTAAGATGAGAACATCTGTGCCCAGTCTCTGCCTTCCGGGATATAAAATAGCAAAGATGTCCTATTTCTGTGCATGAATTATCGTAGTAACACATAGCACTAACCCAGCAGCACTAATGAATGCAGCAAAGATTACAGTTTGGCTCACAAGCACTAATGAAACAAGTTTTCTTGTTAGAAAGACTTTACTTTTTCTATTACTGTCCTTTAAATTGCTGTGTAACTTAGGAAAGCTACCGAGGCATTTAAGCGCAGAAGTGAACCCTGTGCCAAATTCACAGTAAGCCCCTGAGAACAAAACCTGATCAGTCCTTCCTTTGCAGAAAAAGAAAACATATCCTTGGCATTCTGTTTATGTCACAGCATAAAAGCTGGACGCAACAGTCTTAGACAGCATGTTAACAATTTTCCATATGTTAGTATATTCAAAGAAGTAACTGCAGAAATCTTATTTTCCGTAAGATAACTGATTACTCTGAAAGTCATAATTTGATTAAATAAAGCTGTATTTCCAACATACCTTCTTTTCCACTCTCCCTCATTTTTTCATCTTGCTCTATTAACCATTTCAAAACTAGATGGCCTGCTGGATGCTCTGCAATGTGAAGCTTTAAGGGAAAAAAGCGAACCAAAACACAAATTATTTAACAAGAACATTTCAAAACATATTTACATGTCTGTCTATAAATTCCTGCTGGCTTGGTCCACTCTGCCCTCAGACACCTCATCACTGATCCATTTAGTCATCAACTATGCGAATGATGACAAGTTTGATCCAAGTATCTGAGTATTTATTTAAATAGACCAGTTTATTTTTTTTACCACATTCCCTGGAACATCTAACTTTCAGTAATAAAACACATCAACCAAAGTTTCATCCACCCCTCCAATACCCTCATGCTTACTGAGCAGTATCTATTGGTCTACCTGCCTCTGCAAGAAAATCCACTTTCTGCATTTGCATGGACTTGAAAATTAACGGTTCACAGAAAATCACAGAAAACACGACTAGTTCATGTAAAATTCTGTAAAATGCACATCTTATAGAAGGGGAAAACCAGGGCAAATTCAGCACAACTACAAAAATCTAGAGGGCATCTATCTTAAATATAGCGTACACAGCATTTTTTGTTTTCTAGTCTACAGATGCATATCTGACTGAGCTTAACAAAGCACAGAAGGGGCAGGGGCACACTTTGAAGAGAAGGTCATATTCTAAAGACAGCTATTGCTGCAAAGACAAACAGTTATTATCTAAGATCTTGCATGGAGAAAGGCACACTTGAAAGCTAAGAGACCCTTTGATCGCTCTTCATTGAGATTGTTCTCAATGTAAACAGTCAAATGAACTACAAATTTACTAACTGCTTGAAAGCATAGTGGTAACATTAAAAGGGACTGTGTAACATGATTGTCAGCTACCTTCCTATGAAGTGTTTAAAGCAGTTTTGAAGATGAAAGATCATGAACTACCTTGCTCTAACCTCATATGAAATGCTGGCTCAAGCCTTTCTCTCTCCAGATGCAGTAATGATACCGCTATGAAAGAAAAATGTCAGAAAATGGATCATGTCTCATGCACAAATGCTACCAGGGCAGCTCACTGACGTTACACAGAGGAAAAAGTAAGCAGACTTCATGTTAGTGATACAAAATGAGCAAAAGCTGTGCAAGACTTCAGGAAGCTTGTCCTCTTTTACCTTACCTGCCCATCACAGCCACCTGGAACAAGCTCTTCTGCTGCTAAATTAGCAATTGCATCTAGTGCAGGCTGGATGTCACCAGCAGCTGTTCTTAAGATATCAGCAACCAAGACAAAGGTAGCTTTGTCTATGACTACTTCTTGTGTATGTTCTTGCAAATATTCTAGCAGAGGTGAGGAAATGGCTTCCAGGAGTTCACGACGGCGGAGTTCAGTATTCTTCTTACTGATGAAAGAGACACCACATTAACGTAGAAGACTTGCTCTGTATGCACGTTAAGCAACAAGATAATCAGACATATACACTATTTGAGATAGATATAAATTATTAGAAAATCGAAATAAAACATTACTCTTCGCTCCATTAAACACATGTTTCATATACTCATTTTAAGAACACATAGAGCAAAAAAGTGTATAGTGTTTAAAGCTGACTGCTGGTAAACCTCATAGAGTTTTTAGTTAGCAGTAATTTAACCTGATTGTTTTCTATTCATTCTGACATCTCAGTAGCTGAGATTTACTTAAACAGCTCACTAATCATATAAAATTGCTTTAAAAAAAAAATCTTTAAAAGCTCATAAGCAGCAATGTCAATACCAGAGAGTGAATTCAAATTAACAATTTCCATTTTTATTGCTAGATTGAGATATGCTTTTGTGCAACCCAAAACACCAATAATGCATATTAAAAACTTCCTATGCCAAGTTCGATGTATGAGTTTAAACAAAGAACACATCACAGTTTTTGCCTCTTACAAGGAGAGTGAACTGCTGACTACCAATACATTGCTGATAACAATTTTAAAAATGAATTTTAAACAAAAAATGCAAAAATACAGACTATAAATTAACACATCTAAGTAATCTTGGATATTATTTACATATATTTACATTACTTAGCTATACTATAAAAAAAAGCTGAAATTAAATTTCATGACAGAAAGTTGCATGAACTCTTCTGGACTCCAGGGAAAAAAATCTTAACTGTTATATACCTATAGGCATTTCCATCTCCCTGTTGCAGAAGTGTGATAATTTCTGGAACAAAATGTGCAGGGTCTCTAGGACTTAGCAAGTACAACAAGACCTTCTTTCCGTACTTGTTGTTTATTATATTGGGTAAAGCAGCATTTATTTCCTGTAAACAAGCAGCAACAAAACATTAATGAATTAATAAGTTTTGAGCCAACAGTAATTACTGATGACCTTTCAAATACAAAGCTTAGGAAAGGAAACCTATATAATAGGAGTAAGATCTGTATCTGCTTGCAAAATTAAATAAAAAACCTCTCATCAGAATGACAGTTTGGTGAAGTGAGGAAAAAAAATAATCAGGTTTAAAATGTGTACATCAGATGCATCAGTCACTGATTAGTGAGAGAAAAAAGGGGGGGGAAAGAGGGAGGGGAAAAAGAGGGAGGGCTAAATTTTAGTATGGACATACAGATAACTGTTTTAAAAGTCTAACTGCTTTTTAAGATAATTTTCAGGGTTGGATTCATCTATAGTGTTTGCTCCAATACTTCATGCTTTCACCTCATCCTCTGCTACTAGTTTTCATTCTCTATCTGAAGAGCTGATCTTACCTGATATTTTTTACATTTTCCCCAACATCCTTTCCCTGTTCCTGACTTGAAAATAAACCCGTATGGGCCAATTCTGTATGACTGAAAGCCACTCGTCCTTACTTTCCTATACTCTTCTGTCCAGATGGATGCAGTAGGATGACCAAAGAGTAAATACTCCATTATCTTTGATCTCAGATGATGGAAAATCACAGATGATTCAGGACTTAAATGACAACTTGAAAGCTCAGCTAAAGCCAAACACAGTATCTGAACTCATAAACCCTCCAAAAGCAGAGTGCTTGTAACATAGTACCGGAATGCCTCAATGATCTCATACCAAGATGGCACTGATCTGTCAGGGCCTATTTGCTTGGAACTTGCCCAGAATTTTTCACATTGCAGACTGGACTCTAGAAACAATCCAGCTGTGATTACAGCTAATAGACCTGAGAAACAAAAGCCATTTATTTCCACACAGGGATGCTTTCATCTCTCTACACCAGAGAGGCAGACTTAGGGATGCATCTTTGAGCTTAGGTACCAAAACCCAATTCCCCTTTATACAAAACTGTCCAATGAAAGAACTCTTATTTTTCAAAGCAAGCCTCATCATGTGTTCAGTTCTGGGCTCCTCATTACAAGAGAGATACTGAGTTGCTGGACCAGGTCCAGAGAAGGGAAATGAAGCTGGTGAAGGGTCTGGAGTACAAGCCTCATGAGGAACAGGTGAGAGAACTGGAGTTGTTCAGTCTGGAGAAGGCTCAGGGGGGACTACATCATTCTCTACAACTACCTGAAAGGAGGATGAAGAGAGGAGGTGGCTGGTCTCTTTTCCTAAGTAACAAGGACAGGACAAGAGTTAAGGACTTCAAACTGTGCCAGGGAAGGTTTAGACTGGATATTAGGAAAAAATTATTCACTGAAAGCATGATCAGGCATTGGAACAGGCTTCCAGGGAAGTGGTGAAATCACCGTGCCTGAAGCGTTCAGAGAAAGTGTAAATGAGGCCATTGGCGACATGGTTTCATGGTGAACTTGGCAGTCCACATGCAAAGTATTTGCCTCATCTTTACCTCCTTGCCACTGCCTCTCAACCTGTCAGTCCTAAAAGTTAGAGCATGAGTACTCCTATAAGCACATTACAACCTATACATTTGATGTGAATTATCCTGCTTGCATGAAAACTAATTGTGCACTATCAAGTCTCTTTTATCAGTGTGAAAACATAACTTTATAACACTTTACAGATTAAAACATCTTAGAAGGGATAAAATTTGAATGCAAACATAATCTAAATATTATAAGACACTTTATTAAATAATTTTGGAAGGAAGGTGAAGAAATGAGGCATTTCAAAAGAAAGCATACTATCCTTAATGTCATCCTGCAATTTCATGTAGGTAAAGCAGAACAGATAGAGTGCTCTCATGTTTCAGACACCTACCTGCATCCATTTTGGAAGAAGATAAAAATATTGTATGGATTTTACCCAGAACATTAATCGTACAATCATAGAATATTTGGGGTTGGAAAGAACCTTAAGATCATCAAGTTCCAACCCTCCTGCCATGAGCAGGGACACCTCACACTAAACAATGTCCCCCAAGGCTCTTTCCAACCTGGCCTTGAACATCGCCAGGGATGGACATTCACAACTTCCTTGGCCAACCCTTTCCGGTACCTCAGTACCCTTACAGTAAAGGGCTTCTTCCTTATACCCAATCTAAACTTCCCCTGTTTATGTTTTAACCCATTACCCCTTGGCCTATCAGTACAGTCCCTAATGAAGTGTCCTTCCCCAGCATCCTTATATCCTTAATGTCATTTAATTATCAACATACTAAGTAAAAATATCAAGTTTTGAGAATTAATTTGAGTTAATGGTTTCAGCATCCAACCAAAAGAAATTCCAGTCATCCATTAGCCAGAATGAACATGTACAAAACGGGTAATTTTCAGCAAGCGCTGAATCTAGTTTAAAAACAATTTCAAATAAATAACTAAACAGAACATATGAACTGCTGAGGTCTTCTATGAAAGGAAAAAAATAAACATGACACACGAATATAATTAAACAGAAAAAGGGGAAATTAACTAAATGGTTTGAAAAAAGCTGATGGATTCCTACTTTCATCTTCCTATATACTGAGAAACACCAACACTATTTGTACACTGTTTAGGAAAAATTTGGCTACTTACTGATATAATTAACTGTTTCACAAGTTTAGTGTCATCGATGCAATCAAATGCTGCCAGCAAGACCAGATGAGAAAACTCACCCTGCAAAGATGGGACATCAGAAATGACATGCAGTGAAGTTCTACAAACATACTAACTGACTTAGGATCAGCATTTCTGAGAGTTTGTTTTGAACGTTACACAACATGAACCACATGCAAATTCTGTCCATCGTATAGAATGAGGGAAGCCTAACATTTAGACTGTCACTAAAAATAAGGCCTGTTAAGAGAAGCATGTTGTTAAAAGAAAGGTAGATTGAGTTGATCTGCCATTAGAAGCAGATAATACTGCTTTATCACATCCAAGCTACTAACCTAATCCTATGTATAATTACCAACGGAAATCATAGGATTTGCCTTGCCAAACATTACATACAGATTTTATTTACGAGGTATTTCCTTAAAACTGAGAAAAATCACATACCATGTTTTTGGAGATCATGTTTCTGCAATAAGCCACGTATAAGCCTACTGTATCACTGGACAGTAAATTCTAACATATGCAAAAGGGCATGACCCAATTCACTTATGTGTCAGTGAGATTCTGTGTCTAAGCAAAGCCAGACCTTCAGTGCTCCAGAGTTGTTTTAGCCATTATTTGCCTACTGTCTCATATTTCTATCTAATATATACGTAATAAAATATAGAAATAACTTATCCTGGTAGAAGTTATGGAGAGAAACATTACTTAAAACAGCACCCTCCAATGGGCTGCACAAGACAATCCATTACGAGGCAGGAAGAAAATATTTTTTGTACCATTAATAAATATGTAAAAATAACCACTGGCTATCTTTATATAATCTTTTTTAAATTTCTATTTCTGTGTATGTTTTATAATGTATACTAGTCCAGTAATACATGTATATTATTTATACATAAATACACATATATTTGAGATGCATGGTCAGGGTTGCATGACCAGAGGTTTGGAGACCACTGATTGAGACTACATCAACTATCAGTAAACAGAACAATACAATCACATAGAAAAGTTTAAAAAGCTTTTCTTCACAGTTGTAGTTTTGCCTGAAACTATGAAATCCAATTGCAACTGTTACTCTATTGGTGCTGCAGTCTCAAAACATGTATATTACTCAGAAAAAAAATAAATACAGACTTCTTCCATTGTATGCCATTTCAGCATTAATTCATTCTTAATCTTCCTGACTTCTTAAAAAAACAAAACAAAAAACTTGTAGAAATATGCACATTCAAATGGCAATGGCACATTCAAATATGTTGGGACCCACCCACCACATCTTAACTTCAGTTCCTTTTCCGTATAAAACCCCTTTTCTGTGGGGTTTTACTCCCAACCAAGAAGAATTAACCAATGAAGATAGATGAAGCCATAAGACGTAATGTAAAGCTGGGCTCAAAAAAAAAATAAATAGAAGATATATATAAAAGATATATAATATAGGACTTACAATTAACTCAGCTACTTCAAAGAAGGACTGTATTTACTGCCCACAATGAAGCTTCTCGGTATGTCTCTAAATATTCCATTAAGTTCATTATATTTTATACTAATATATCACCAGTATTTTAAACCTAGTTTCATTAAAACCTCAGTTGTTTCCAGTACCAAAGTGCAATCACATTAGCCTCTACCAAATTGCTTGTATTTCAGACACTATGAAATAAATGCTCACCGTTGCTATTTTTTCAATATATGTCTTCATAGTTTTCACAATTACTTTTCTGTCCTATACAAAAGGAAACAAGAAACTCGAATTAGCCTATAATGCCAGTGATTCTGAGTAACTAAATTGTTACCTACACCTTCAAAAACATAACCTTCCATCTGCTTACTAAAGCAAAGGCTATTTACCAGTCTCACATTTGTGCTACTAGTCAGCACCTGTAAGAGTTGACTTGCGAAAGACTCAGTCCTAGTGAGGTTCTGTACGTGTTTACAAATCCAGCCCACCAACAGGACATGGCAAAAATGCTAAGATGAAGGTAAAAAACAAAAAAAAAAAAATTAAAAAGAGAGATACCTCCAAACCACCACACAAGTTCACCTGTACCTTGTTCATTACTTACACAAAAATGCACTTCAGCTCTTCATTTGGAAAGAAACTTATTAAACAGTGCCCAAAACTTTTAAGTAGCAAGGACTCTATCCAGCCTGTTGCAACACCTGTTTACTAGCAAGATACATTTTTTGGCAGAAAGTTTCCTCAGTGCTTGTACTTCGGCTTTTGCAATCACTGCTTAGCCTTCTCCACACCCATTACTACCCTTGGAGCCTAGCAACTTCCTATTTTCTCCTGCACTCTTTAACAAGCAGACTATTTTCATAAGAATGACAGAATGGGCTGGGTTGGCAGGGGCCTTAAAGATCATCGAGTTCCAGCCCCCTGCTCCAAGTCCCATCCAACCTGGCCTTGAACACTGCCAGGTACAGGGCAGCCACAGCTTCTCTGGGCAACCTGTGCCAGTGCCTCACCACCCTCATTTTAAAGACAGCACTACAGTATTTCCAAGAGATGACAGCCTACAATACACATAAAGTATTGCAGGATACCGTATCAACAGAAGAAGCTAAATACAGTTCCTGTAACATTTTTGAAGTCTTGGCATTCCATAGCCAAAACTGTTCCATATTACAACTTTTTACTGTCCTCTTCCCACTGCCAATTCCACTGGCATTAAGAAACCTACAGAATGAAAGAATGGCCAATAATCTTAAAATGGAACAGCTTTATGTACCACCTTCATGAACTCTGCTAAAAATAAAAAGAGATGCTTCTATTACAGGATTTCTAACAAAAGCATTTGATTCACAAAAAAATCTACTGCTTTTATTTGCCAGTAAGTCAAGTGGAACCACTTTTTAACCTTGCTCTCCAATACTTAACTGTACCAAAATGTCCACTGGCAGAAGAACCCACCTGGGCAACCATACGCACAGTCTCAGACTAGACTATTATTAACTAAAAAGAGGATTATTTATTATTAAATACTATCATTAAATTATTATTTATAACTATATAACATATATTTAATTATATAATATAGATTATGTATTATTTATACAGTTACTGCTTATTATTAAATAAAAAGAGGACTCTATTATTAAATAAATGAAGAGGACTGGGTAGACAGAAACCAAACAATACCTTGGGAGTACCATGCCATAAGCAATGCATCGCTACTCGGGCTCCATCGTGAGTGTGTGCCAGGTAGATGACAGCCTCTCTGATAGCTTCTATCATTTCCTGTGAAAGAAAAGGTGATAAAGCAAAAATGTGAAAGAAAAGGCCTAAGACAGCTCCAGACATGTGGGTGAAGGTTTGAAAGGATTTTTTTGTCTGCTCACAACAACAGAGAGCATCACTGGCTCAACAGAACCATTCTCACAGCCCTGAACCAAGAAAAATGGTATCAAAAGGACTGTAAATGATACAGGCTTTCTCCCTTGAAAGCTACACGGTTCATCATATTTACCCTATGAAATCAGAAATGTACTGAACCTTGACAGTTTCTATTAGAGAGAAAATTCAAGGAAGGGTGCTCAGAACTGTCCTGGGTTCAGCAGTAGCAGTCGTTTTGCTCCTTCTTAGTAGCTGGTGCAGTGCTGTGGTTTTGACTTTCAGCCTGGGAACAGCACTGATAACACTGATGGTTTTAATTGCTGCTCAGTAATGCTTAGTCTGACAAAGGACTTTGTGAGTCTCATGCTCTGCCAGGGAGGAGGGGAAGCCAGGAGGAATGAGAGACAGGACACCTGACCAAACTAGCCAAAGAGGTGTTCCATACCACAGCACGTCATGCCCAGGAAGTAAAACTGGGGGCAGTTACCCGGAAGGGCTAGATCACTGCTGGGTCAGGCTGGGTATTGGTTGGCAGGTGGTGAGCAGTTGTATTCTCTTCCCTTATTTCCCTTATCATTATTATTATTGGTGGCAGCAATAGTGATTTGTGTTATACCTTAGTTACTGGACTGTTCTTATCTCAGCCCGTGGGAATTACACTCTTTCGATTCTCCTCCCCATCCCTCCGGGAAGCAGGTAGGAGGGGGAGGAGTAAGTGAACAGCTGCGTGGTTTCTGAGTGACAGGCTGAGCTTAAACCATGACAAGAAGTAAGGCAGAAACTACAGAAGGACAGCCATGCACTTAGAACATAAAAAACAAACAAAACACACTTACAGATCTTTGTTTTGGAAGAGCGTAAGTGAAAAAGTCCAAAAATACTTTATGCACCAGTGAGTGTTTTATCACAGCCTCTCTGTATTTGGGAAGAGGAAAATAAACAAAATGTCCCCTATAAGTAACAGTTTTAACATAAGATAACAATACTTCATTTGCATTTAAAAAACAGGTTTGGCAGTGCATTTCACAGAAAACACACAGACAATCTGGATTAGATGTTTAGCATCTGCAGTATGTGGAAGATTGATTCTAAACCTAGCAAAATATTTTCTGCTAAGGACCACTAGAGAAGCTTACCTAATAATGACTGCATCACAGAAGTACACCACACTGCAGGATTTCTGCTGAATAGCTGGGGCAGGGGACACTTTAGTTTATAGAAGTGGAGTTCAAAATTAAGACATGATGCTTTGGACAAAACTACAGTTATTTCCTAAACAACACAGCAATGTATCATTATCACTGTCTTTTTGTATGGCAGAAACAAACTGATTTATGGTAGACTCCTTAAATCAATTTTTTTCCTTACTTTTGTGCCATTGGTGTAAGAATCTGTTTCATTTCATCCAAGATGGCCTCTCTCTTTTCAGGCTGAGCTGCTAACACTTTATCCAGTGTTGGGACAACTGGTGTCTGAAATGAAAGTACAACCAGTGCAATTGTTCCCAGTAAGTATCAGAGCTTACAGAAAATTAAAATCTTTAGTTCCTTTTCAATCAAAATTCATGAACAGTATCACAAACACTTTTCTGCAAAGCTAACAATTTTTACAATTTCAAAAATACAAAGCCAGTCTACTTTGAGTATGTCAGAAGCTATATACTTCTTTCTACAAACTGAATATCCATTATTAGCAAACAAAAGCTACTTTTATGGTCTGAACTGGTTGTTGCCACAGTCAGCTCTTCACGAGACTGTCACATATAAGGTAAAACACGCAAAATTAACATTCTGTGAAGGGACTCCTAAGCTAAGCAGAAATCCTGCACAACAGTACATGTAAGTCAGAGAACAACAAATGAATTAACTGAGAAGTTTAACAAGGCCCAGAAAATTCCAGGTCAAGAACAGCAGAGAGAAGGAATTTATAACATATACCTTAAAAACAGAAGTACTTCCTGTTATCTAGCTATATACACTTGTAACTCTTCTTAAAACAATCTGTTGCTATTAGAATAGGCTGAGTCGATAGAAGAAATGTATCTGTAACCATCCCTGCCAGGGGTGGAAAAGGTAGGAATTTGGAGGCAGGAGGATGAAAATTAAATCACCCATTTCAAAACTCCACAAAATTCCAGGTCTCTTTAAGGGTTACACTGTAATTTCCTACAAACCCACATATTGCTGAGCCTCACATCTGCACCAAAACCTAAAACTACTTGAAAAACTCATGCCAAGAATGCTAGAATGATGGAAGATAACACTGCACTTGATTTCTGAGGCTGTTTTACTCCCAGTACAAATTACAGCCCACGATCTGAGCAAATTACAGCCCACAATCAGAGCAAACATGTTGCTAAATGTATAATACAGTAAACAGCAGGAATATAATTCAGAAATGAGCCGTTAATTTCTTATACATTTTTAACATAAATTTTGGGTAAAAGCCTGCTGTGTTGTACATCAGGTTGCAGAAGTCTCTCTAGTGTAGTTAACTGTTGCATAAAACAGCTTTGTACTTGGTAGCAAATAAAACTATTTATGTCTCCAACAAAAAATGTTTTACATAGTTCAAACTGAAAAACACGACAATTTAATCTAGACTAGAAACATGCAAGCAATTGTAACATTTAAACATGCTAAACTAGACCATACTTGAAGAGCTGAAAGAGAAATTTAATTAGAAGAAATAGTATACAGTACCTTAGATGCTAGAACACCTTAGACTAGAAAGTATTTAAACATCACCTTGTAAACCTGGAAAGTATTCCCATATAGCTCTTCTGTCAGCATATTCCTCTGCTCCAGAATGGCTTTGTCATTATATGCATATTCCACGATAGCAGAAGCTTCAGCATGACGGAGCATTTTTTTCACATGGCCTTTAAAACTTTTTATTATTTCTGCAACTTGTGGTTTTGTCCTGTCTCACAAGGAAAAATAGATACCAAGAGTTAAAACTTTAGGGATAAGCTAACCTATCAATAGTTTCATTTCTGGAAGGACATTTAGGTGGTATGAATTGGAACAGAAACCAGGAAATAAATGTTTCTGGATCACCTTTCTGGCATTTACAAAAATATGGAAAGAAAGCCATGAATCTCTGGCTTTCTTGCCATAGAAATCATAAGGCATTTTGAGGGAAAAAGAAACCAGTGGATAAATCCTACAGAATGAAGGATGCTTTCCTGAAATGCTAAACAGAGAAAAATTTTTATATATTTTTTTTTTTTATGAGAGAAAGATTAACTTTGTGCATATATTTGAATCTCTTTTGGCATATGTTTTCCTCAATATATACAGCTTTAGCTTTACTTTCTTACAAAAGGAAAACTACCGTTAGGAATAACTGACACTCTTCTGCCTCATCACCATTACAAAGATGCTTCCAGAAACATAATTTTTTGTTCTTGAGATTATACAGATTAAGAGAAGCACTGGAATGAATCCAACCAATCTGCAATCACTGGAAATGAAACAATGCAATACAGCTAAGCAAATTCATTTCATACTCACCCATACATAAGGAACTTCTTCACAATATTTCTGGAATATTTTGACTTGCTCAACTCTACTAAGCTATCTAGAAGAAGGGGGAAAAATAGCTCATTTGATTTTGTACTACATTAACTCTACAAAACAAAATGCAATAGTTTAAATAAAGTTTTAAAAACTCACTATACAGTCCATCAGTTTAGCAGAAAGTTAAAAGATATTCAAGAGAAAATAATATCGCTTTTTTAAATGCAACCTAATAAGCATACAGGTAAACTGTAAATGGGAAGAAAATACCTTTCAGTTCTTCAAATGTCTCTTGCCTTTGCTTTTCATTACCATACTGAATAAAGCACTGGATCACTCGAGTTGAATCATGTGCAAACGCCAGCTACAGGACAGAGACACTTCATTATCCTAGGCCATTAAAATGGCATTATGCAACAAATTTATTTTAACACACTTGCTGTCTGGTATAGTTTCATGCCACATGTTGCAATGTAACGCCAATGAAAAAAGTAGCTGTTTATAATGAATTAAGTTTTCAGGGGTTTTTACTACTTTGTAAGTACTCTATCAAACCAAATATAGACAATACTTCCAGTTGCTGACAATTAAGGACATGCATTCAGGTTTTAATACTGAAAGAGTACCATGACATGGTATCTTGTTTTTCCTCATGTTATTGGTAATTTCAGAGTGACTGTGACAATGCAATTCCACTTCATTATGGAATACCATGAATCCCTATAAAATCAAATATGTATTTCACTGCAAATTTATGCATTTAAAGAATTAACTAGAAAGACTATTTTTCCCTTTTACTCAAAGTTTGAAAAAAAAAAATCCCTGTAACTTTTGGAAGAACAGGTTAGTACTATATAATTAAAAGTTCATTTTAGTATTTCACCCTTCTTTAAAGAAGCTTTTACGAATTTGTGCACTACACCATTAGTTTTTCTTACACTTTTAATTTTTCCATGAAGAAGCTTCTGTAGTTCATTCATGAGCTTTTCTCGCTTCTCCTTATCACACTTCTTCCTACAAGCAAAGCAAAACTTTTTCTGTAGTATGATCCACTTACAGATATAATTTAAGACAGTACAAAATAAAGCTAGCTCCTGCTACACCAAATTCACATTATCATTCACTAAACCTGTAGACAGATGTAATTAAGCACTTTCAGTTCCTAGAAACCAAACCAGATTTCCACACTTTAAGATTATTCTTTTCTGAGTAACAATATTATTAAAAAGAACATAAACTCAAACCTGCACCCAGAGCTGCTCACAGATCCAAGGAACTGTAAGCATCTTACAGCCGAAAATGCAAAGCACAGACAAGTAAAATTATCTCCTCATTCTGAGGTGCGGTCCCAGGTTCTAGAATTACACCTGCCTAGAGACAGCATACAAACCTCAAAAAAACCCAAAACCAACCCTCATGCAGTGATCCCACTGCAAGATCAGGCTGGATCAATACATGATCTGTGCCTCAGGGTTCAAAATATAATACAACTCCTTAAGCACTTACTCACAAATTTTAACCTAATATGTGAGCTTAACCCAGACACTTCTAGAACCATCGGTCACCACACCCTGCTTAAACCATCTACAGAATTACATGTAAAGTTATCACTCGCATGGAATTTCACTGTGGAAATACATTTTCATATAATTGTAACAAGAGATACAGAGTCTTGCAGACACTCATGACTAAAAGCTAACTGAAGCAAAAAAGAATAATTATTACCTTCTCACACTTTCCCATATTTGCTTCGATTTCACAATTATGTCATAGTTACTTTTATCATTAAGTTGTCTGGTTTGCTTTAATTCCTTCCTTTTCTTTTTGAAGTCATTCCACTTTGGCTTCTTAGTATCCAACCCTGAAGACAAAAATAGATGATTTTATAGTCAGTAAAACAGGAGGAATGGAACTTTTTACCAGTATAAACTATGGCAGCTCTGTGACTTGAATTGTTAACAATTCAGGAGCTTCATCCTAAGTTACCAAGCTACCTAATGTGAAAGTGTAAACATTTAATACATATGCTAAGCTAGTAAATTCCAATTCTATACTACTGAAAGAACCAGGAAAACAAGAATTTTTCTCAAAGTTTTGTCAAAAACACACTGCAAACCTCTTAATAGCTTGAAAATTGACTTAAGGATGCACCTAGCTTTTTAGTTCAAGCTGTACTTACACATACCTTTTCTCTCCCTTGAAATAAGAGCCTTAACTCAAAGATACATCTCTGAAATCTCAGAGAGGAAAAAAATTGAAGTCTTTTAACATGGTTAATCTTTGCTTTCAGATTCCTTAAGCATGGGGTTTACTATACAACAGCTATACACTCAACAAATTCATAACGTGCCGTAAAGTGCCACAAATGAGTTATGGAAAATCATCAAGTATCTGATCTTCGATTCAGTCATTCCTTCACAAGAAACATAATTTTGTATGACACGGTTTCACAGAACCAAGTCATGCATGCAAACTATTACTTCTACGTGCAACATGGCTGGCAGGCTGAAACTGGCTGGTGGCCACATGCAAAGAGTTCTGGTCAATGGCTCAGTGTCCAGCTGGAGACCAGTAACGAGTGGAATCCTTCAGGGATCGGTGTTGGGACTAGTCTTCTTCAACATCTCTGTTGGTAACATGGACAGTGGGATTGAGTGCGCCCTCAGCAAGTTTGCCGATGACACCAAGCTGTGTGGTTCGGTTGATACGCTGGAGGGAAGGAATGCCATCCAGAGGGACCTTGACACGCCTGTGAGGTGGGCTGATGCCAACCTCATAAAGTTAAACCATTCCAAGTGCAAGGTCCTACACCTGGGTCGGAGCAATCCCAGGCACAGCTACAGGTTGGGCAGAGAAGAGATTCAGAGCAGCCCTGCGGAGAAGGACTTAGCGGTGTTGTTTGATGATAAACTTAACATGAGCTGGCTTCAGTGTGCACTCGCAACCCAGAAAGCCAACTGTATCCTGGGCTGCATCAAAAGGAGTGTGACCAGCAGGTCGAAGGAGGTGATCCTGTCCCTCTACTCTGCTCTTGTGGGACCTCACTTGGAGTATTGTGTGCAGTTCTGGTGTCCTCAACATAAAAAAGATATGGATCTGTTGGAACAAGTCCAGAGGAGGGCCATGAGAATGATCAGGGGACTGGAGCACCTCCCGTATGAAGACAGGCAGAGAAAGATGGAGCTGTTCAGCCTGGAGAAGAGAAGGCTGCGTGGAGATCTCATAGCAGCCTTCCAGTATCTGAAGGGGGCCTACAAGGATGTTGGGAAGGGACTCTTCATCAGGGACTGTAGTGATAGGTCAAGGAGTAACAGGTTAAAATTAAACAGGGGAAGTTTAGATTGGATATAAGGAGGAAGTTCTTTACTGTTAGGGTGGTGAGGCAGTGGAAGGGGTTGCCCAAGGAAGTTGTGAATGCTCCATCCCTGGCAGTGTTCAAGGACAGGTTGGACAGAGCCTTGGGTGGCATGGTTAGTGTGAGGTGTCCCTGCCCATGGCAGAGGGGTTGGAACTAGATGGTCTTACGGTCCTTTCAAACCCTAACTAATCTTTGATTCTATTATTCTATAACATTAAAGACCCAGCATAAAATTTCTAGACCTTAAAGCACCGCTTGTTGGCATTTAGCAGCATACACTTAACTATTTTACCCAGCCAAAACCCACTGTCTCTTTTTACAAAGTATATTATTTTTTTCTGTTACTCTCCTAAAATAATAGCGACAAGCAAAACCAGTAACACTTTGAGATCAGAGCCACCATGCAATATCAAGCACCTTTCCGTTATTCTTACAAACAACATTTAAAGGTTTGTTTGTGGTTTGGTTTTTTTTTTTTTTTTTTTTTTTGTTCATTTGTTTGTTGTTGTGTTTGGGTTTTTTTTTGGGGGGGGGGTTGACTTTTTTTTTAAAAGCAGCTTAATATGAACATTCTGTTCCTATTAAGTTTCCAGGCATCTACTGCACAGTCCATGTGAAGCCATTCTGAAGAACACAACAGCAAAATACTCAATACCTTCTACTGACTTTCAAACAACTAATGGTTTTCTGCAGAACTTCACATAAGATGCCACTTCTGTTTCACTGTCCTAGTAGAACTTTGCTTCACAACAAAGTAAGGAACAACATGAAGTTCTCATGCACCAGAAGCAAAGTTAAAAAAGAAACCCATTTAAAGAAATGGTAAAACCAGACATTTATTTAGCGTCTCTGTGTAAACACAAAAATAAGCAGTAAAAACACAAAAAGCAGTCACAACGCTAATAATGTCTTTGTAAAACAAAAAAAAAACAAAGAACTGACTAGCTTGCACCACAAGAAAAAAAAAAATAATGTAATCTAAGGAATAGCCAACTCTGACTCATGAATTTTTGTGTTCCAAATTTTATAGCCAGAACAGAGGATTAAATTTCTAAACCTGTGAAATGCTCTGTATTTTCCAAATTTATGCGAAAGCAGTCAGTTTCAAGCTAGCCACTTACTATTGTCTTTAAAATACTCATAGCTTCATGATGGTATGCTGATTATTTAAATTTGCTACTGCATCTTTACTTTTGACTTCAAAGAAAATGCGTAACTGTTCATTCTCATTACTCAAGCTTAGTCCGGTGAAGAACATTTTCCACAGCAAAGATTAAACATGAAGTAAACTTGCAGTCATTCTGCCAATTTGGAAAGGTGATAACAAGGCAAGGGGAAAGAGGAAGACAGGAGCACCTGAATGAACATGTTTCCCAAAACCTAGTTGCCATTGACATTCAGGCTTAAAAATCCACTCACCTCCCTCTTCTCCATCCTGGAGCTTCCTCTTCTTTGCAAACTTTTCTGATTGCTGTTTATTCTTGAACTGTTTGACAGTAGCTCTTCCAGGTCTTAAATGTCCTTTCACAAATTTCTTGGAAATTGATTTAGGCTTTCCCTCCCCATCTCCTTTCTTGAGGAGTTTCTTTGGTGGACCTGAATCTATAACCCAACGGAAAAGAAATTAAAATGCTATCACAGAGCTAATGTTGCTTCAAAGTAACAAATAACTGCTGTAACAAGAATTTAACTTCTTTGTAGCAACAATTATACACGTAACAATAATTCTCATATGCTTCTCAAAGCTGATGTTTTCATGGCAGTCCCTAGGTGTTCCACTTTCCCCTAAGGAAGTTCTGCCCGGGTATTATTTTCTGGGCAGCAGTACAACTGCCCAGACATAAAAGGATTATCCTAATTAAGAATTTCATCACCCCTGACACCAAGGTCATCAATCCCCAAATCATCTCTCCACAGTTTATGGCCAGAGCTCTTTTGACGTCATCTAAAGCAGAAGAAAAAAAAACACTAAAAGGTATATTCTCAACTCTAACCCACAGCACTTCACACACCCTAGCTTCAACTGTCAAACTTTTACTTACTGTAGGAGATTAAACTGTAGAATCAAAAAATATCAACTTTAAAATTCTAATTAAGTATTTTAGGTGAATGAAATAGAGCTGAAGGGCTTCCAGTGCAGTTTATTTAAAGCATTTCAGCCTCACTTTTTCCAGGTTATTTGATCATACAGTCAGTACAGTTTTAAATGCAAGACAGAATCATAGATGACTGAAGTTGGAAGGGGCTTTTGGAGGTCATCTGGTCCAACCCTCCTGCTCACAGAGGGCCACGAGCGGCTTTTGACTATGTTCAAGGTGGAAGACTCCACCCTGAGCAGTGCTCAGTTACTCTCATAGTAAAGACATCTTTCCTGATATTCAGCAGGAACCTCCTGTGTTTCAATTTGTGCCTCTGGTCCTGGCTGTCTTTGCACACCCCATTCAGGTATTTGTATACAGTGACAAGATCCCTATCAGCCTTCTCTTCTGCAGTCTCAACTGCCCTAACAACATCAGCCTCTCCTCACAAAAGAGGTGCTCCAGACCTTTCATCATGTATGTGGCCCTTCCATGGGCTCTCTCTAATATGCTATGTCTCACTTGTACTGAGTAGCCCAGAACTGGAAACAGCACACCAGGTGTGGCCTCACCACTGCTGAGGAAACAGCAAGGATCACTTCCCTTGACCTTTTGGCAACACTCTTCCTAATGTAGCCCACGATCCAATTTGGCACCTTTGACACAAGGCCACACTGCTGGCTCATGTCCAACTTTGTGATCACCAGGAGCCCCAGGGCCTTTTCTGCAAAGCTTTCCCCTGACACGTACTGGTGTGTGGGGTTGCTCCTGCCTCAGGTGCAGGACTTCGCCCTTCATTCCTTAATGAACTTCACAAGGCTTCTGTCAGCCCGTTTCCCCCCTGCTGCTGAGGCCTCTCTGAAGAGCAGCATGACTCCTGGTGCACCTGCCACTCCCCCCAGCTCTGTCACCAGTAAACTTGTAATAGTACACTCTGCCCCATAATCCAGATCATCAGTGAAGTGGTTGAACAGAACTAGGCCTAGTACTGACTCCTTGGGTACACTGCTAGTTATCGGCCTTCAACTAGATTCCGTGCCACTTATAACCAATTTCTGGGCCCAACCATTCTGCCAGTTTTCAATCTACCACACCATGTGCTCATCCAGCCCATAATCTGTCAGCCCCTCTGCAAGGACTTTATGGGAGACATTGTCAAAAGCTTTACTGAAGCCCAGACAGACAACATTCACTTCTCCAACCTCATCTACAAAGTTCACCACTTCAGAAGTTTACCAAGATGAAAAAGTTAAGTTCAAGCATGCCTGAGCACAACACCAGCGACTCAGAAGGGGCTCCTGTTAGGAAAACTTGTCTTCTTACCATTATCTTTTTTAAATTTCCTCTTCCCATGTGGTGCTTTCCCATAAGGCCCTTTTCCACTCTTCCCCACAAACTTCCTTTTATCCTTGGTTTCCATTGTGGCAGCACTGCAAAGGACGCAAGAGACAGCATTACTGGACCACCGTGGCTCCCTTGCCAACAGCGTGAGGAAAAGACAGCCCGCATTTCTTGGAACACCGGTTAACACATCTGGCGGAGTTAAACCCTTCTCAACAGCCGCTGACCGTCCCTAGGCGGACGGTGAGGAAACAAACCACGGAGGCTCAACTAGGCAAGGCCGCGGAGCACGTGCCTGGCCGACCCCGCTCCTCAGGGACCCCGAGTGCCAGACCAAGTCAGGCCAGCGTGGTGACAGCGCCAGAGGAAGCCGCTGGCCCGCACCCGCGGGGGACGCTCCGACGGACACCCCCACCGCCCGCGCCGCTCCACGCCACCCACCGCCGGCCTTCCCATTCACCTCACACGTGCCGCCTCGCCCGCGCTTTGCGGCCGCCTCCGGCGAGCGCGGCTCGCTATTGGCAGCTGCCGTGCGACAGTGCTAATACAGCATGCCGTCAAGCACCGCGCAGAAGGGGATGGCGCTATTCTGCAGCCAGCGGTAAGGGAAAGGCGCTTCGCGTTTGAGTACACTCAGGCCGGAGCTCTGTAACGGGCGGGCCTCTGAGAGGAAAGGTCTCGTTCTCGTTCCAGGTCCTGTTTCCGTTCCCCTCCCCGTGCTCCGCAGCCAGCTGGAGCAGCGGGCCTACCTCCGTCTTCTCGAGCACAGTTTGCTGAGTTCCCAGCACAAATAAAATCCTGGAGAGCACCGGGTGGAGCTGTTACTGGAAACGATGCAGGTGTGATTTAGTCGCGTGAAACGTCTGCCAAGCGTTTTTCTCGTATTCAGGTGTTCAGTAAAGCCGTTTCTTCCTGAGGGAAAGGGGAGCCATATTCTTAAGTGTAGTCATTACTCTTGTGTGATTACAGCGGCGGTGAGAGGAAACCCGAGCGTGGTCAGTACGTCTCTTAAGACTACCCGTCGTGTCTTTCAGTAGCAATGTGATGTGGATAGAAATTACATGGTGGAATAAAGCTTTTTATTAAGTACTTTATTAAGTATATTTTTATTAAGTACTGAGCTGGTGCAGTACTGTTCTTTTGTCTTTTGGGAACCACTTGGCAGTGACTTGGAAAATGGAATAAACATGGGCAGGATTATGGTGCTTAGTTTTTCCACTCTTTGAAATGTCCCCACCATGGCTGACGAAACTGTGAAAATTGAGTGGTTTAAAGGGAGGCAGGGGAAGAGTGTATTTTGAAGATCGCCTTAAGGAGCATAATAATACAAGGTTGCATGTGCCCACAGCTCAAATGTTCTGCTTCAGTGTTTGGAACAAGCTCCGTAAATGTTTGAGACAAGTCTAGTCTTTACACTGATTACATTTTCCATTTTTTTGGTGGTTGCTTTCCAAGAATTAAGACCACAGTCAATTAAGACATTAGAAAATACATTGTTGTGTGTGTTCAGCTTGCTTGCTGTAATACAAACATCTGTCAGAGAATAGACCAGTGAAATTCTTGAATGCCAGCCAGGCTTTTCAAGTCAAGCAGTTTAGACGGCCAAGCATGTCCCTTTCCTAAAAAATAAGTAAGGGTTCCTTAAAGATCTTAAGATACCTTGAAACAGGCTCCAGTTGTAGAAGATAGTTCTTGACCTAATCAAGTCTCCAGGATATTCCCATGTGTGTACATAAATCATGTTTTTTGTGCAGATGTTTTACTGTCTAATTTTTATGTTGGTTTTATCTCTTTTTGGGTGCTGTTTTGATCCCATGGAGATAAAAATGATTAAATAAACCAAAAGATTAAAAATTCAGAAGAGTGAGTTTGTAATCTGTGAACAAGGTACGTAAAACTGAAATTGAATATTACCAGTCTCTCTCTCTAGTGAAACCTTCATCTCGAAATCCAGATTTACATTCAGATTGTTTTAAAACTGTCTTACTTATGTTAAGGGGGCCTTTATTCCAGTAAGGGATTTACACCCCTGGCCATAAGGAGGAAGATTTCACCCCTTCACATGTAAATTTGATGAGTTTGTTATTGCCCAGGACAGATGAGACCCTGGGGCCTTATCTCTGCAGGTGCCCCACCAAACAGCACGCTGTACCAGAGCCTGAACTCAGCCATCCTGTCCAAGTACATAGCAGCTGGTTCACCCACAAGTTTAAAAAAATTTTGAAGTAAGTTTTTGAGCCAATTTTAAGTCTATTTGGGTCTCTAGAAACTCACACAAAATAGATCTTAACTGAGAACTTTTATTATATACTTTCATGATAGTTTAAGCTTTGCAGATTGCAGTGACAATACACTAACTGCGAGAACAAGCATGAAAATAATATGTAAAGCCAGATAAAAATCATTAAGTGCGCACAGAGTACAGCTCTTATCCAGTAGGCATTCCTGTGGGGGAAGAAGACGGGTTCAGCCAATTGACCAGTCCCATCAGTTATGATTGACTCTTCCCTCATTTCTCTGCACCCTGTATTCTGCATGTTTATATGATTTAATTCAAATTAGCAGCTCCCTGTAACCCTCCCACCTTTTACCGACAGGTCACCTAGTTTGCATGAGGATCACATAACTGAGCACCTAAATACACAAGACTCTTTTGACTTGTAGGTGTGATTTTTATCATTAAAATGAGATTATAATGACAAAAGTTCACCAAAAGGGCACTTAATCATGGTTTTCTCATGAGAAACATATTTTGACGATTGTTTAGGTTTCGTCAGGTTTTAGCGAACTTAAGGGGTAGTCTTTCTGGTTAGAGGTTCATTGATCTTCTTTTTCTCAGTCTTATTTTTTTCAACTCTTCTTTTAGGTTCTGTTTTTCCACATTCTGTCTACAAGGCCAAAGCCTATTGTGCTTTTTGAATCTATGGGATCGAAGACAGTATGTCATTTTTGACAGGATTGATACAGCCTCTTCAATTATAAATGAGGAAATGATGTATTTCATAATGTGGTCAAATCTGTTTGAGAGTCTTACACTGTAAAAATACATTATCACTCTTTGCTCAGCATCCCCACAGTTCTCCTTTAGTTTCCCTACATTCTTTAGCACTCATTAATGTTGTCTATAAAAAACTAAAACCACCAGCATTTGTTGCAATAAAGTGTTTTCATTAACGTGGTTTCAAAAATACTTCACAAATACATTCTCACGTTTATATCCAGAAAGTCTTATATGGTGAAAACAGTACACTGTAGTCCTTAAAACTAGACTCCTGTACACTTCAAAATCACCAACATTTCAAAGCAGGACAAAAGAACATGTTAAGTGGTAAGGAAATTGAGACAGTCACAGATCCTTACTTCAAACAGCAAATGTTACAGTACCCAATGTCAGTCTTCAGTTTTAGCATGCAATCTGGCATCAAGTGAAGTCATGATGTAAAGAGAAATACAAACACCAGTACTGGATCATTCAGATCACTTCAAAGCAATCACTGTGAAAAATTCTTTATTCTTGTTAGTGAGTAGGGAATAGATCTTTTCTATACGTATTGAAGGTGCAGTTATTAGATACATACACGTTTTGCTCTGGAATTAAATAAAGATACAAAACCTGACCCTGCTGTCTGCTGCTTTTGTTTTTCCTCCCTTTTATTTATTTTTTTTCCTTAAAAAAAACATGAAGTTGCCACATTAAATGTGCAATGTAAGGTTTTTCACTATTTTCCCTAAAAAGTCTCTGTTATATGGACACATTTTAGTCTCAAGCCACTTTTAGAAGTGATCTGAGACTAAAATGTGAGATCCAGACAGACGTGTAGGTCAGCAGGAGAGATTACAAATCTGTAAGCTGAATTCAGATTCAAATTCCTTACACTCCTTTCATAATTGCTGCAGAAAATCTGCCAGACTCTAGAAAACCATGAGCTACAGATGCCTGGTGTTTAGATTTGGACATTCCTGGATTTGTTTCCTTCTTCCATGTAAGCATAAAGCCAGCAACAGACTAAATAGGATACATAACCATCAGACATGGCAATAGAAATCTTACTACACTGATTGTGCTGGTTAAAACGATAAGTTCTGTTATAATTCTGAGACAGCAACCCACACTAAATACTATTTTTTTATTATATATTTATATTTGTGTAACAAAACAGTATTTTATTGTGCAAACTACATTTTTATACTAGAAGGCTCACCTGCTGTATTAAATGCTACTGGAAATAACAAGGCAACAATTTTCTGGCACTAGCTTCAGTGGCTTCATGGCTGAGGCCATGAAGTTCATGTTACTTTTACAAGTTTCACAGTTTCAGGGACTACTTTCCATAATCTCATAAACTACATTTAAATAGCTGCAAATGGCTGTTGGCTTGGAGCAATACCTCTGAAACTACAGCTGTTTCTTAATTACTCCCAGGAGGTGTCCGTTGCTGGTCTTTTGACCTAATGTGGCATGTAAGTTTCTGGGAGAAGGGTCAGTTTTCCTGAGGCTTTCCATTAAAACGAGGCTTCCAACAGTGTGTGGAAGGCTGAAGGCTGGTTGTATCTTGCTAGAGGTATCACTGTAGGTATGTTTTTGGTAGTAAAATGATGTATAAATTTCTGACTGGACTCCAGCTCATTAATTCAACCTAAGGCATATACTTTGAATGATAGAAACATATTCTATAAAAGTCAGTATGTGCTTTTTATGGATAACATTGTCTGGAGGGAGATCACATTAAAATCTACTGTTACTCTATAGTCTTTATCATTTGTTAGGTACACAAGCCAAACCTACATTTTCCTATAACTTCTCACAGAGCTACAGAAAAAGTGAAAGTCACACATATCCTATCATACAGTTCTATATCTCACTATGCTAGGAGTAATTCACAAATATGTCCTGTTACATTTCTATAGGCATAGAGAAATTTCAGAACAGTTACAAAGCACATGTAAGATGACTTTAGGCTTACCTCTCAGAATGAACCAAATTAATGAGTCCATTGAGAGGAAACTGAAATATTTAACAAACTGCCCTGGTGAGCTAGAGGATTACACCAAACGTTGAAATCTGGACTTACGTGCTGAGTGTTTAAAGCAGGGGCACTACATACTGCTCAAAGATCTTTTGATGTGTTACATATACAAACACGAGGTAGGCTTTGTTCAATAATTAAGAATACTATTAAAAAAATAGGCAAAACAAACAGCAGTGAACCACTGTGAGCTTACTGTTAGAAATATAAGCAAACACAGAGATACAGTTCTTGTTCTATACCAAATGAACTTTCTGAAATTGAGTCTGCTGCAATTCATCTCTACATGTGAACACAGGCTAAATTACAATTTAAAGAAAAAACAAGGATGGAACCACATATCCCCTTCTCATGTGACTCACATACACAGTTACATATGGGTACAGCTACAAACTGGTTTTACAGAAGTATCAGTAGGCCTCCTAAGACCTGAAACGATTTCGGTCTCATTGGTTAATCAGCTTGGCAAGAATCTCACTTCTGTTTCCAGATGCTGTATCTTATATATATGAGATATGTATATATTCTAGGCAAACCTAAAAATAGATGAAAGAATGAAACAGTTATAATAAAATATACAGTTCTTTTCTAGCTTACAGCACTAGCTGAACTAAGCAAACTTAATAGATTCTAATACAGCTTCTATTTTACTCTGGAGAAAAACTATTGACAGCTTTTGATATTTAATAAGGACTTTAATGTAATTGAAAGTGTTATAAATAGAACACTCAGCCAATGTATGTTAGATAAGTCTCACTGGAATAAAGCTGAGAAATCAGTGCTTTGTTCTGTTACTGGAATTATCCTATTTTCAAAATACAAAAATCCTTCATATAACTTAAAGTACTTTTATATGTAATTACACAATTTGACCATTCCCCCCCCCCGCCATTTCTTACAAATGAGTAATAGGATTCTGAAGGTGATTTCTACATTTATAGAAGTTAAAAACATTTAACAAAAGCTTCTTTTGCTTATAAATGAGTAGACTTTTATCATCTTTGAAAAAAACACACTCATGCAATGGGTGTTGAGAGTAAGTATGGAGATTTTAGAAGAGTAAACTCTTAACCATCCTCACAAGAAGCATTTGTATTTGAAACAAGTATTAGTGAAACCATGAACATAAGCAAGCTAAACTCTGTCCATGTCACAGCTCAAATCTGAAGAAATTAATCTTTTCCAGTGCATGATTTTATTTATAGTTATTGCAAGTTTTCCATAAGCAGTCTCCATTAAAAGGCATTTTTACAAACTTAATCAGAAAGGCCACACTCTAAAGCCAAAATGACTGATGTGCTGCAGATTTGATGTACAGATGAAAATTAAGTAACTTCCATCAGAAACAATGGATTTTTTTAATAGGATTACTGTGAAATTTTCATATAGGTCCAAGTCAAAAAAGTAGGAAATGGGAAACACATAATGAATGAGGGAAGCATTTTCCATGGGTACCCTCTGGAAAAATCAATTCCACCAGCTGAGTTTAGCTATTTTTAGGCCCAAATTCAGCATAAGAATAAGAAAAAAAAAACCAGCCCATTTTTCTCAAAATGTTTTGGGTTTGGGGTTTTTTTTTTTGTTTCTTTTTTTCTTTTGGAAGAATTGATGGCTTCTTCCTCCTTCTTGTTTTGATCTGTAATTGACTGCTTTTCTCCAAGATAAGGTGCTGTAGCAATGCCTACTGGAGGCATCCTGTTAGAAAGGTTTGCAGCATGTAGATTTTTTTTACCTCCTCTCATGTTTAATACAGAAAAGACAGGTTCTTCATGTGAAATAGTAATGCCAATATTTATGTACTTAGCAGAATGCATCTTGGGATATTACTGGTTCCTCAAATTATAATGATGCGCATCACACAACAGGGAACAGGAAAATATTTTAAGTATACATTCATTCACATAAGTACATGTCTACTATTTTGGCAAAGCACTGAGTCATTGCAGTTCTTAAATAAAGCCGTTTTATTTTGCTATTTTGCACACAGCCGAAATAGAATTTTGGCTTACATAAGTAACTACTGCTAATACACAGCAAGGATGCCCTCATACCTGTAGAAATAACATAAACTGTAAGAGATCAGAAACTTGTTCTTCCCTAGTAGGTGTGCTTTGCTTCCTGTCATACAAGATGTTACTGCTCTACAACGGCATACTTTAGTCAAAAGCATTTCTTACCTAAAAACTGGATTTTTTAAATCAAGAATGTTAGAAGATTTAATTCCTGTCTCGTCCACCATAGCAACAATGTGAATATCATAACTTTGTCTGCATAGAAAGAGAAGTATAAAAAAGAGGTAATGAAATTAAAACAACTGTAACATCTTGTGTGAAAAACACCAGTGTAGTTACTGTTTGAATAATAATCACCCAGTATAAGAAGCAAAGAAAACTTATTTACAGTGGGATCAGTGCAATTGTATGATTATTTAATCATCTCAAAAGAAGTAAAATTTGCAAGATGCTTAAGTGATTTTAAAAGTTTGCATCTGGGCAACATAATTTTAAACTGATAGTATTTTCTCCTTTTCTGACAGAAACACTATAAATTTAGTACAGAGTATTATTTCACGATAAAAAATATCTAACTAGCCAAATGGCATGAGGTTCACTATTCATAATCCTGGATTTCACCAAGAAGGTTATTTTTCACCCAACTTTTTGCAAGAAACTGAATTTACACAGAAAAGTAAAGACAACCAACTAAGCACCTGAGAGCATACCAGTACGCTGAAGGTGACCAAAGCTGGTCCTCCAGCATGGAACAGCAACTGTGGAGTTTGT